>NW_010967707.1:3371391-3373340 GCF_000463585.1 Tarenaya hassleriana | reverse complement strand
TTTCCCTGCTGGGTATTACATCTTCCCCTTTTTACGACCCAGTGAAATACTGGAGAGATCACATGGGAATCTGAAATCTTTGGGCCTTGTTTAGAACTCGGGTTTGCTTGTTTTTGAGGATGTGAGCAAAAAGATTGAATCTTTTCTCTCTGTGTGATTGTTTGATCTGTTTTTTGTTTTTTGTGGTTATGATTCTCCTGTTTGGCATCTCAGTTCTCTTGATCTTTTGTTAGGACAGCCTCCGAGAAACTTCTGTGATGTATTGTTTCAATCTCTTAAGAAGAAATGTAACCATTTTTCCTACATTTACATTCATGTGCGGACAGACGCCTCTTTCTGTTAGTAAATTTGTGAACTGTTTCCTCCATTTACACGTAATCAAAACTATTCACTGTGAATCAGTAAGGTTCTGTCTGCTGGTTTGGCCGAGAAAACACGCAATGGCCAACCATTTGAACCGTCTGTTTCTTGACCGAGTCAACAAAGGTCAATCCGTTTCCATCACATCTAGTCAAAACACTTACTAAACCAGAATTTTCCCTTCTCTTTCTATCCCTAGTATTAAGGCAAAAACCCATTTCCTGTAACGTCTAACCCTGGACTGTATCAGTGATTTGAACCAAGAAATCATTGATTCTCGAGACTTGTCATATGTGGATACAGGTGGGAGAAGTTGGAGAGTTATCAGAGATATTCCAATGGAAAGGTGAAGTGCCGAGAGGGCTTCCTGGTTGGAAAGAAGAAGAGAAAGTTCATCTTGGGGAAGAGTTATCAGATGTGTTGCTGTATCTGCTGAGGCTCTCAGATGTTTGCGGCATCGATTTAGGCAAAGCTGCTCTGCGAAAACTGCAACGCAATGCCATTAAGCACCCCTCTGAACCACCAGCCAGCAAACAAGAACACCAGTGATGGTGAACAACAAATTTTGGCTTAAAGACTGACTTTTTATGTCTTGGAAGGTGCTTAAGAACAGATCATTAGCAGTAGTATCAAGTATTAGTCTTGGGTTTTTAATCGTTTCTGGTTTATGTTTGTGTTTTTGGGGCTGAAAGAAAGAGGGTAAAGGAAGTGCCTTTTGTGTTTTTGTTGAATATGTGGTTTGGTGTTTTTGTGGGATAAAGAACATCCTTAATAGATGTCAGTTTTTGGATGCTTTGTCTTAATCTTTCTTTTTATTTCTTTTAATCAACTCTGTTAAAATGAAATTACAGTAGCTTTTTATGATGATTACAGTAGCCCTTTTTTTTTGGATGTGGTTTGTAATTTTTATTTGGTTTAGATTTTTTGTTTTAGATATTTTGTTAAAAAGTTTTATATTATATGTATATACTCGTTCGATGAAATATATAAAATGTCAAATATTAAAATTTCTATAGGTCTATATTCCAATCCAAAATGTTAAACAAAATGTTAAAAATTATTTGATGATTTTGTTTTTAAATATTAATTAATTTGTTTGAAAAGTTATTTCACAATGTTATTCAGCAATGCAGAATACGAAAAAAAAAAGAGTAATATACTTTTGATTATACAAAATATTAACACACACACACACATATATATATATATAACGGTTTAATGACGTTGCAAAAATTGCTTTGGAAAAATAATTCATTTTCTTTGTCGGACTAAAAAAAAAAGAGAGATTATATGATTTCGATAAGATTAGGAACGAAATTTCGGTTAAGACGCTCATTTGTTCAAGCGATTGGGTTAAGCTTCTCGTTTGCTGTCCTCTAGAAACATCCTGCTTGTTTCCCGAGAAAATCCCCTGGAGAAATCTTCAGCCTTTGCGAGAGGAACTCCAATCCAACGACGATGGCTTCCATTGGTATTCGCGGCTCAATCCTCCTCGACACCTGTTTTCTTAACCCTAGATTGCTCCCCAGCCACCGAAACCTTACCCTCATCCTTTCTCTCCCGCGAAAACCCTACCCCTTTCTTTCCCT
>NW_010967707.1:3325715-3371046 GCF_000463585.1 Tarenaya hassleriana | reverse complement strand
CCCTAAAAAACCCTAGAATCTTCGCGTCCGCCGTTGCTTCCCCGTTGCCGACGGCGTCCTCACGGTGCCCACAGCCCCGAACTTGTTTCCCACTCACCGATTCCACTCGGTCGATCACCACACTCGCTCTCTTAGCCTCCATCGTCGCCAAATCCCTAGCCCAGAAACTCTCACTCGCAGCCGTGAATCTCAGTCCCCTGATTCAGGGATCTCTCCAGGCTTCTCTCCGAACTGCGGGTCCGGCATTCTTCGCCTCTCTCCGGGACCGGCCGACCGGTTACCTGAACACGCCGCTCACGGTGGTCGCCGCCGGGCTGTCGAAGTGGCTCGATATATACAGTGGGGTTTTGATGGTTAGGGTTTTGCTCAGTTGGTTCCCGAACATTCCATGGGATCGCCAGCCTTTGTCCGCCATTAGAGACCTTTGTGATCCTTACCTGAATCTCTTCAGGAATATAGTCCCTCCTGTTTTCGACACTCTGGACGTGAGCCCGTTGCTGGCTTTCGCGGTTTTAGGAACTCTGGGTTCGATTCTGAACAACAGCAGGGGATATTGAAGGGCTGCTTCTGGGTTTGAGCAATGTAAGCTTATCGATCTTACCAGGTTTTGATCTTTTGCTATACAATTCGTATCTGATCTATAGAAGTTTGAGAGTAATTGTGTACTGAAACTGGGAAATTTCCGTCTTAAAGAAAGATTGCTTTTTGCAGATGGGATGATAGATGTAGTATGTATGGTATTGTGATCTATCTTGTTTATGGCAATGCATGGATTTGTAATTTCTGATTTATAGAATTGAATAAGATGGCACAGAGAAAATCTTATATGCCTACGAAATGATGGCGAAGACATTGTTGTTTCCGTGGAAATATTGTTCTGGTCAGTCATGCGTCTCATACTCGAGTGAACACGGGTCCGAATCCTGGTGGACTTAGAACAGACAGGAACCATGGTGTTGTTCCAAAAACTATTTGATGAGATACGAGCCTAATCTCTACAAGTGGAGCCGGAATTTTTTGGACAAGGCGTTTTTTTTTTCGGGGTGTAAAACCCGAGATAGGTAAAGGTCGTAAAGCTGTTCAATGAGACGGGATTGACTAAGATAATCGATATGTCAGTACAGAACAGAGGAACTTCTTTGCCACGTTCGGCGGAGAGAAGTAGCCAACAAGTGCTTGAGGTCGCCCTCGAGTCACTACGTGGCCGGCATCCCTAGACCCTGGTCTCGTGCGGGAAAGTCTTGAATGAATGTCTGAGATATGTGAGAAACAGGCGAAACGATTGCGCTATCGCCATGACATCTATCGACGTTCATCTTGAGAACAAGATGATGAAAACTCGGGAAAGGGTATTTGATAAGACCCTTCAGGGGAGTGGAGAGAATTCGAGAAGTTTGGGGTCGAGAAGGTCTCGGCCGGATGGGGATGATGTGCCTTAGGAGTCGCGTAAATACGGATCACACAACTGATCATGTGCAGACCGATACTCCAGTGCTTCCGGTTCTTAATTGTACGGAGTTGTGATTCATCCGACATTAGAACAAACGAACCAAAACAAGATCTCGAGCCGTTACTAAGAAAAACACAAAGAGCTGGTCCCTTCTAGGCTTATAACCAGAGTTCAGCATGAAGAATAAATACACACTGATCTGGTAAATCAAAAGAAAAGCAAACGTTTATTATTTCATGACCAGTAGTGGCCTCTCTGTTCATAAAGACAACGTATAATATCACCAAAACTATTGTCTATGCTTACAGAAAACGAGTGTAGTTGCAGCATTTCTTCGACAAGTCTATAAATTTTGCATCAATGAAGGTATCCAAAGATTTACCCCATCTCCCCTTTTCCTTTTGGATCAACAATGACCAACACAAAATCATCGACGCCTCGGCAAAATTCCTTTCTTGATCTAGTTTACGGTGGCTGGCATAGTTACCTGACTCTGAAACTCTACAGAAACAGAAACCATGAAAGAGCAAAAATGCAAAATCACACTTGGACAATGCAGTGGAACCATTGAAGCCGATTCTTCTGGGCACCAGTTACAGGGGAAGCACGAGGAAGAAATCCATTAAGCGCTTATCGAACAATCTTGCAACTTGGTAAAAGAACTCCTCCAGTGGCAATCTACACGAAACTCGTCACAAACTTTCCCGACCGGGCTGAAACCTTAGCTTCGAAGGCTGATTCTGATCATACAGCAACCAAATAGCTTGTCATTCAGTGCAACCAAACTTGTTCAATCTACTTGGAGATTCAAAAAGACAATGGGGCATGTTGAGTTATCTCAATGGCCAATATGTGAAACATAAACAATCAAAACATCGATGAATTCAATCATCAATTCATTGTCGATCATACAAACTAAAGAGGGCACCTGACCTCAGAATCCGCACCATTGAAGACGTCGCCGTCTCCGATCTCATTCTCCGGCCGGGCTTCCCTACCGGCGACACATTCCCGGGGAGTTTCGAACAACGACAGAGAGAACTGCTTAAGTACGACACCAACGTCGAAGTAAATAAGGCCGGAGCTCGGTACGTCAACGCGGATCTTCTTCACCGGAAACCACAGGTACAACTCCAGAGCGGAGATCCCCGACAACTCACCGATCTGACCATCGCTCAGTGTCCCCGATACGTTCCTCTCGTAGTGCAACTCGCTCTCGAACTTGGCATTGCAGGCTTGATCCAGATGAGCCTCGAACCTACCGGTCTCGTCCATGTAAAACTTCTTCACGCCCTTCGGGAGCAGACCCATCGGCAACCCATGTGCCTTCAAAACCTCATAAACCGTTTTCTGCTTCTGGGCACTCGCCAGAAAAGCAGAAACCAACGCCAAAATCAGAAAAATGGAGGAAATCGACCGGAGGACAGCGTTTCCAGTCAGACGAACCATTTCTTCCGGCGATTATCTTCCTCGCACCTCAGCGGGTTTTATCTCTATCCAGGGGTCAGAACATGAAGGAAGAAGAATCGGAGAGACCTTGAAATCGCTTATGTTGACTCAATTCATACGGAGACGACGACGATATAGCTATGGCTGGCGGGAATTCTCCACGCGAGAGTGGAGGAAGACAACGGTGCCAGCTTGAAGACAGAGGGGATTAGGAGAATGATCAATTATTGGTGGAGAGCGCGGGACCCGCATTTGAGCAAGGCATTTGGCCACCATCCTCTACAGTTACGTCCACGCAATCTACAATATCTGGCTATTCGTAGATAGCCAAGTGTCCCTCGGGTGTTGACTGTTAAAGCAGAGCGGCGGGAATTTCACGCGCTTTTTGTTGGCGCGTGAGAAGGTGATGAAGAAGGGGAAAAGGAAGGAACATTCGGGGTATTTCCTCCGTGTTCTCTTCCGTAGACCATCGCTCTCTCCGTCTGGACGTAAGTTCGAAATATTTTACCATATGGTTAATTATTCTAATATGGACATAAGTTTTATTCTTGTAATGAATAATATAAACTTTGTCAAGAATGTTTTTTTTATCTCATCCATAATTAAACTTGAATTATTTCTTATGAATTTCGTTGCCATAATTAATGGAAAAAAAGTGATTGTGATAATGGTGGATTCAATGGTGGACGTCAAAATTTTTAATGGGGTGACTTTTTTTAAAAAAAAATAAGATTAATAAACTTGATTTTATATGATTTTTTTTCAAAAAACCGAATTACTAAAACTTTTTAAAAATTAATATTTTTTTTAGTAATAAAAAAAATCCAAACCGAAATCAAATCTAAATTGGTATGGTTCAAAAAACTACAAATATGAAAAGAATGATGGAATGGAAATCCAAAATGGGAAGCATTGAAACTTGAAAGAGGGACAAGACATGTGAAGGTTGTTGGAATGATTGTTGTCTTGGCATTTAGACATCAACCAATTCATTCAATTATTTAATGGCGTCTCTCTTTCCATTGTTTCCAATACAACATTATTTAGATTCAATCATATTATACGATTTGACGCTAATTTGTCTGAGAATGGAAATTCTTCTAATGGATTGGTGGAGACATTGGGATTAATGCCACATTAATCATGTAATTATTCAAGGTCAAACCCATTAGGTTAGAAATTAATACTAATCATTCACGTAGACTGAGTAGTTTACCTCAAATAGGCATAATAATGCAAAATAAAAATGCAGAGGAGAACAAGAGACCTCTTTATGGCCTGCACGTGTCAAAATATCATTGGTTTCAACTGCTCCTTTTAGTAACTGCCCTGTTACTTTACAACCTCCTCAACTGCCGCTTCCCTTGCACCTTTTCAATCTGCTCGTCATTCCCTGACATCTGAATACAGAATGCAGACACAAACTCACATACATACACCACAGATACACGTATGTGCATACACATATATGTACGACCCATGCATGTATACAGCAATGTAGTTTGTTAATACATGTATATATATACGTACACGCATATACTCTCGTGTTCCTTCGTGCCTTCGAAGCGAAATAAATCTCTCAGAAAGTTTTTTTTTTTTGATAAAAATTTCTCAGAAAGTTGCTTTTGCATTGATCCAAAATCCCTTCTTGTTCAAAGTTTCCACATTTTGATCTTTTTTTTTGGACTCAAAATCTGCAATAATTTATGGCAAAAATATGCAAATTATAATGATTTTTTTGTTAATTTCAAGACTTTCTTGCAAATTCCCTTCTTCTTGTTAATTTTCCCACTCATGGGTTCTATATAAACAAAAAGATCTGCAACACCTCATTTCTCAAAAGATATTATCTTCTTCTTCTTTTTTCCTGTTCTGTTTCTTGTAGAATTTGGTTTTTTCGAGTTGATGTTCTTGAGAATGGGTTGGTTAGTTGAAGTTGTTGCTGTTGCTTTGACGTTGTCTTTGGCTGCTGTAATGGCACAGTCAGCTCCAGAATCTGATCTCGTCACCCAACTTCCTGGCTTCAATGCCAAGTTTCCTTCTAAACACTACGCCGGGTAATCAAAATCCATCGATTTGCTCGGAAAAACCCGTCTCTTTTTCACGTTTCGTTTCCGGGTTTCTTCCCCGTTTCAAGCCTTGATCCTATGTTTTGATGGGTTCTGAAAAGTCATAACCTTTTCTGATCTTAGGTACGTGACAATAGATAATGATCGTGGCAAGAATATGTGGTATTACTTTGTGGAATCGGAGAAGAACCCCTACAAGGACCCTGTTGTTCTGTGGCTCAATGGCGGTCCAGGTTGCTCGAGTATGGATGGATTTGTCTATGAACACGGTAAAAACATCACCATTTACACGATTTCTTGTCTCTGAAGTAAGATATTAGGGTTAGGTTTCAAGATATGATTACACATTTTATTGCAGGTCCTTTTGATTTCAAACAAGTGAAACCCGAGGGTGGTTTACCGCACTTACGGCTCAATCATTACAGCTGGTCCAAGGTTGCAAGAACACAACATAAGTTTTGTCTTGTGATTGAAACATTATCGTATCGATTTTCTTTCGCCGTTGTCAAATGCTTCATTCCCGATTCTTTTCAGGTTTCCAACATCATTTACCTTGATTCCCCTGTCGGTGTCGGGTTTTCTTACTCGAAGAACGAGTCTGATTACCGAACCAACGACACTCAGACTGCGATAGATTCTCACACTTTTCTTCTCAAAGTGAGTTACAAGAATGTGTAGTTTTTCGCCTTTCCGGACACTCTTTTCGTCGTGCGTTTCAGACTATCCTTTCGCCTGTTTCTGTGTTTCACCAGTGGTTCGAAAATTTCCCGAAGTTTCAAATGAATCCGTTCTATCTCGCCGGAGAATCATTTGCCGGAGTATACGTGCCGACACTTGCTTCCGAAATCGTCAATGGTACTGACTGTTATCTTCTGCCTTCATCTTTTAGCCTCTTTCGTGAGTTTGAAGTAAACAAAAAACACGATTTTTGAATCTTCTAAGCACTGTATCGTCCTAATGCAGGACAAAAAGATGGCGTAAAGCCGTTTATTAACTTCAAGGTTAGGAACCGAAAACGATATCAGCTCATTTTCAGACCGATTCTGTACCTTCTGGTTTGTTTGTTTTTCAGTTCAAAGCCGGTTTTAGAGCTTCTGTGTGGAAAGTTCTTGTTTTGAATGTTCTTTAAAAATTGGTTTAGAATCTGAAAATGGAAATGTATACAATTGTTTCAGGGATATTTGATAGGTAACGGAGTTTCGGATTCGGTTTACGACGATAATGCTTTAGTCCCGTTCGCACATGGAATGGGACTGATCTCGGATGCACTGTTCCAGGTTTTCCACTCGTTGTAAATCCTCATTTTCCGACCATATTTCCTTGTCGTTGGTTGATCCAACCCGGAACGGGTAATTTTCAGGAGGTTACCAAAGCGTGCAACGAAAGTTTCTATAACCCGAACGGACCCGAATGCTCGGAGAAACTAGCGAAAGTCGACGAGGTACATGAAGTTCTGAAAGGTTCAGGTCTGCAAATCATGTCTTAACGGTTGTCTGAACGATTTTGTTCACACAGGATGTTGGAAGGTTGAACATGTACAACATTCTCGAGCCGTGCTACCATGGAAACTCGTCTCTTTCAGCGTCTGACATGAAACTGCCTTCTAGTTTCCTTCAACTAGGCATAACGGAACGAGCCTTGCCCGTGAGAAAGCGGATGTTCGGGCGTGCTTGGCCTCTTCGCGCTCATGTACGTCCAGGCAAGGTCCCGAACTGGCCTCAACTTCTCGAAAGAACGAGTGTTGTTTGCACTGTAAGTAAACAATTTGCCCTCAGATTTTTGTGGGTAATTACGGGATAAAACCCGAACTCGGATCCGAAGGTCGGTTTCTCGCCGGTGAAGAACTCGTGCTCAGTCTCATGGCGGACGTGCGCAAACACGTCACTTTACTAAAAAAGATCGACGTTATCTGCAGGACGATAGAGTGGCAACAGCCTGGCTGAACGATCCGGCAATCAGGAGAGCACTTCATGCCAAAGAGGTCAGCCACTTTGATCAAAGTTCTTCCTTTCTAAATTCTTGAAACATAACTCTCTGACGAGAAGTTAACGTTGTAAGATTCGTGCAAGAAAACTGTCAGGTTAGTGAGATCGGAAGCTGGACACTGTGCACAGGAAGGCTTGATTATATACACGACAATGCGAACTTGATCAATCTCCATATAAACCTCACTCTCAGCGGATACCGAGCACTCATATACAGGTTCAAGAATCGAAAATTATCATCATCATCGTCACCATCATCATCATCATCATCATCATCATCATCATCATCATCATCATCATCACTTAAGTCTATTTTTGTTCTGCAGTGGAGATCATGATATGTGCATACCATTTACTGGTACTGAAGCATGGACAAGATCTCTCGGGTACAAGGTCATAGATGAATGGAGGCCATGGATGTCAAACGACCAAGTTGCCGGGTAACGGTTTCGCAACTCAACTCCTTCTCTATCAAAAATGAAACTGCATTTCGCATGTTTCAAGTTCTCATCCCTCTGCAATTTTTCGACACTGATTGCAGATATACACAAGGATACGAGAACAATCTCACGTTTCTAACCATCAAGGCAAATACTAATAAAAAATTGCGTCTTTATCGAATTCTAAGATGAAAAAAGCTGCAACATGCTTTCGGATACTTTTTTTCTAATCCGAAAACGCGATGTTTGTGCAGGGGGCAGGGCATACAGTTCCCGAGTACAAGCCCCAAGAGTCCTTGGAGTTCTATAGCCGATTTCTTGCGGGAGAAAAGATATAAAACCCGTCAAGATTCACGTCCCGTGCTCATTAACGAGTACAGAAATTGAATAAAGGGTTCATCATATGTTTTTTCTGTGTAGTATCAGTAGATTGGATAAGAAAATATTTGGTTTAAGCTTTGAGCATTACATTATCACCTATGTTATGATTCTTCTCTGAAAGATGGTTATGTTTCATTTTACATTACTTGCTTTGACAGACTACATGCCGTTTCATATTTACACTAAAAGAATGCTTGCCGTTCTTGATCTAAACGCATCAACTGCGCCTCAGTTTATTTGTAGACGTAATAAAGGCCTGTCACCGGAATCGACCTCGTCGTTCTTCCGCCGCCGTAAAATGTAGAGGCGGTCTCTCTCGTCCCTCTCCGCCGCCGTGATTAAAACCCTAAATCAGCGAAGACGTGTTAAGCAGGTGAAGAAGTCCGACTTCCAAGACACCATCGATTCGTCGGAGTTCATCGTCGTCTGGTTACAGAACGGTGGTTCCTCCGCCGCCGCGCGCACCGGATCTACGCCGTCGGGTCGTCCATCAGAACACCATGAGAAGATACAGACAAAGGCCTAGTCTCCTTGTTTGTGTAGAAAAACACGTAGAAGATGAGGCTTTACTCGAAAGACAGATTCAGATGCATTTCAGATTCAAGTTTCTTAACATTCTCGACAATATCTCTGATTTTGAAAGACAGTTCTTCTGTCTGTTGCTCAACATTGTTCATAAACCTAAGCAACCTTTCCCGATAAGCCGAGCACAACAGATTCTGCTGCTCGAGCTCCCTCGTCAGCTCCTCGATCTGCCTGTCTTTGTCGGCCTGCGAATTTCAGAATCAGTGTAAACCAACACAGGGATTCAAGAACCAAGAACTTGTACAGAAAAGGCAAAACGAACCAGCGAATTATATGGCGAGGCAGTGAGGATGAGAGGATGGTTGTGTCCTTTGACGAATCTAGTGACGACCCATTTCCCAGATATCTCCGTTTTCACCAGAATCGTAGCTTTGCAACCTTCTCGTCCACTGTGTCTCGGCCTCTTCTCTGCTCCAAAGTCTGTGCTTCCATGGCTGTTGGGTGAAAACCCTTGCTTGTTACAACCCAGTCTCCGAGCAAGTGTCCTTCCGTCGATTCCTGATCTTCGCCTCTGCATCAGACGCACCACGAACCCTAATCTTCTCGCGTACTCTACGTAGAAGTTCTTCGCATCGTCTTCGGATTCGAATTCCATCCCCACATAGGGTTCCAGTATCTCTCCTCCTCCCCTCTCCGATCCATGAAGCTTTCGGTCCCCGGGATCGTCCCTGTTGCCCAAATCCACTGCAACGGAACACAATCGCGTGCTAAATCACGAATTCAATACACCCTTCACCCAAAATTTTGTGGGTATTTTTTTCCCTTTTTCCAGATCGAGAAGAGAGTCTTATATGACTGAACAGAGATTGTTATCGGGATACACACACAGACAAAACACCAACCGAAGAACAGAACCAGAAAAAGATATACCCAGAAAAGAGCAAGAACCGAAAAGGGCATGAATCTAATGACAACAACAAGAAACAAAGCTCAAGATTTCTATAATCGCAACCGAATGAGATGAGAGAAAACCTAATCAGGATTGCAGAAACAGGGCTAGCTCCTGCACCTAAAAAAACAAGAACATACGATTAAAAAAGAGTTGGGGAGATGAAGAATCGAAGTGTACTCGTGGTCGTGCAGAGGATGCAGGGAAGAAGAAAGGGTCAAACTGGTAATAACAGGCGCACACCACACGGTGGAAGTACTTGAATCCAATACATTTAAATATTTTCATTTTTTTTTTCTAGAATCACATTCTCTTTACTTGAACCAGAAAACATCTTATTATATCATTTGTTCCATATTAATAAATTCAATATATTCCAACAAATCGTAAACTCTTCATAAAAAGATCAAAACTTGAAAAATACACAAAGTCCGAAAACTTTTTGAAGTATGCGTGTATGCTGGCTAACATAGAACTTCTGCATACATCGTATAGCCACGTGTATGCGAATCATATATATATATATATATATATAAATACGAAATATATCGGTGAGTGTAATGACGAGAGCAAGATTTTCGGCGAGGCCTCGGGTGAACATCTCGTGTCATTGTCCCAAAGGTGGCTCCTTTCGTGCCTTCACGCACGCAAGCATCACGTTTTGTAATTTTTTTTTTTAATAAAACCGAATAAAATCTGAACATGTGTTAGCAACCTTAACACCAAATCTGAAAAAAAAAAATCGAAAACTTTTTGACTTGTTGACCCCTTGCGGTGCCATATACTCTGTCCCTTTTTCTGTTCAGAAGCAACTTCAACGATGGAGGGAAGAGAAAAAGAAAAACTCCGTAAAAGAAAATAAATTATTATTTTTATTTCTTTAAATATGGAATCATCACTATGAATCCCTTTCTTTTTTGGTATTAAATTCACAAAGCTAGCTTCACCGGTAGTCACCGCCACTGTCGTGGAAGATGAACAAGAAAACCAAGATTTGGAGTTATGTAAGATTTTGCTTCTTCTCCCTCTTTTTCTTTTGTTCCAGCGGCTGTTTCTGTTCTTCACCGTCTGTCTGATTTTTTTTCCTGGATTCTCTGTGTCCGGAAAGTCTTGGTGGGTTTACGTTATTCTTGTCGATTGCTGTCCATTTTGCTCCCTGGGTTTTTCTGGGTTTTAAGAATCTGATCTTCGGTAGGAACAATTTGAATGAACTTATGATCCAAAACTCGCATAATCACAGAATCTCCGGTTTAGAGACTATTAAAAGTTTCCATTTTTATCAGTCTTTAGTGGCGCACCTCCACCTCTGCTTTCTGTCTGTGCATCTGTATGTCCATTATGTATGTATCGCTGTATATATATACCCATTGCCACCCATGTTCGTTGAAAAGCTTCGCCTTTTTATACGCATTCCATCGAGTTCTCAAGATGTAAGTTTGGGATTTGAATTTGTCTCTTAATGGATTCTTAATCCGCTCTTCTTGCTTCCAGGGATCCCAAAGCATGAATCAGAGAAGAAATAGCTCATCTCTTCGCAGGTTATTACCTCTCGTGATCTTGCTGGCCATAGTTTTCTTCATAGGGAGTGCATTTATCACCACAGATTACAAGGAGGTAAAACCCTTTTTTCCAAGCCTAAGCTCCATCGCTGCATATGCTATAAATCAGCGTATAGCTTCTTGAATCTCCATGTTATTACAGAAGCTTCTTGTTCTCCCTTCCCTTTTCGACTCTCTAAGACATTCTAGATGCCATTATGGTAACATGGTTCATGTAATTTGTCGGGTCTAATGTACAGGGCTTATCTGGATGGAACTCTGCATTTGCTCTTCGTCTTGCGAGATTGAGGATATGCAAGGTGTGTTCTGTAAAAACCGTAGCTTCTCATGTACATATATGCCTTCTGCTCGGTATTACTTTACCGACATCTTTCGTTTCACCCCGTGGATAACTAGACGCAATTCCGGCCTCTTGGAAGCGAGACTTTACCTAGAGGCATCGTCGCAAATACATCAGACTTGGAAATGCGGCCGTTATGGGGCATTGTCCGCAACAAGGTATTACATCTCGCACGGTAATTTCTACGTTTTCCGTTTACTTATACCGTTATTATTATTTTCTTCAGAAGCCGAAGCTGAACTTATTGGCCATGGCAACCGGTATAAAACAAAAGGAAAATGTCAACAAAATCGTCAAGAAGGTAAATAGGTCTGGAACTTGTCCGTAATATCCATAAGCACAACAAATTCTGATGTAATAATCTTTGGCGCGGCAGTTTCCGTCGAATGAGTTCGTCGTGATGATGTTTCACTACGACGGTATCGTTGATGAGTGGAAGGAGTTTGATTGGAGCGAAACCGCTATCCATGTTTCTGCCATAAACCAGACTAAGTGGTACTGTTCTTCAGTCACTAAACCAGGAAACATGTATGATTCTTTTTTCAGTTGCTAAAATTGTTGATTCCTTTCTGTTTTTTCCGGAACTCGGTCCTGTGATGAAGGTGGTTTGCAAAGCGATTTCTGCACCCGGATATCGTGTCAGCGTATTCTTACGTATTTCTATGGGACGAAGATCTCGGTGTTGAGCATTTTGATGCTAGAAGGTTTTAAGTTCCTTCGAAGCTCCTCGTATTATGTCATTCAGTGAAGATCTGAAGCTGATGTTACGATATATAATCGATGAAATTGCAGATATCTTTCCATCGTGAAGGAAGAAGGGCTTGAAATATCGCAACCTGCTCTTGATCCTCGGTCCTCGGAGTTGCACCATCAAATCACCGCACGAGACAGCAAATCAAGAGTTCATAGGTATAAAGAAATTAAAAAAGATCATTTCGTTACCCGAATTGATGATTAAAAAATGCATACTTCCGGTATGATGACAAAAGCATCTCGTGTTTATCAGGAGGACATACAAAGTGATTGGTCGGGCCAAATGCAACGAGAACAGCGCCGGGCCGCCTTGCACAGGGTGATTGAAATAAAAAACGACCGATTCCTCTTTCGTCCTTCAAGAAAAGCTTAAGCAGTTCATTTCTCTCTTCTTGTGTTTGCATTCATGTTCTTGCGATTGAAGTATAATCGAAAGGAAAGATACCGTGCAGATTTATCGAGATGATGGCTCCTGTATTTTCCAAAGCCGCCTGGCGATGCACGTGGCATATGATTCAGGTATCGTTCGTGCCGTTCTTGACGTATTATGCCGTACATAATAAAATTTTTCTCGGCATCTGGATACATATCAAGTGTTTTTATATACGTTACATCATTGCAGAACGACTTGAACCATGGATGGGGCATAGATTTCCAGCTCGGGTATTGCGCACAGGTGATTTCTCGCCTCGCCAACCCGTCAATGCCGCTCGGTCATTTTTTTGTTTGTTTTCATAACTCGAAAGGTATTGCTTTTTACAGGGCGATCGGACCAGAAACATCGGCATTGTCGATTCCGAGTACTTGCTGCATATGGGTCTTCCGACATTAGGGGGCTCGGCTGAAAACAAGGTTAGAAACCGGGTCTCTCGACAATCAACATTTTGTCGTCGGTCTCAAGTTCGATAGAAGTGACTGTGTGACTGTAAAATGCAGACGGATGCGGAGACTTCTGGCCAAACCGAACATAGTCAGCATAGTTCGGGTAGATCCGAGGTAAGGTTCTTTACCAGTTTGGTCTCAGAGGAAGAGGAAAAACCCATTCATTTTTTATTTCGGTTAAAGTTATTCACACAAAAAAAACTGAATATAGGTTAGGAAGCAGTCGTATGCGGAACTGGAGAGATTTAAGAGCAGATGGAGAAACGCTGTCAAGAACGATGAATGTTGGAGAGACCCCTTCCAGCCGTAGAAGTTGACATTTTTACTTGGAGATATGTACGAATACGTAAGTATTTATTTCTACGTATTCGTATATATCTCTGATACCTTTCTCTTTCACGTAAACAATATACGTACATTGCATACAAGTCCAGCAAGAACACCCGGAAGAGAACCAGAGAGTATGAAAGCCGATATATTTTATCAGAATGGGGAGATGGCAGAAGAATCCTCCCAGATTTGGAAAAAAAAGTTTTGTATTTTTTATTTTAGGCAAATAAACAAATTCTGGTGTACTTCTACATGATTTTACAAAGATCCAACGCAGTTGCAGTAAAGTTTTGACATCCTTTTCTCTCTCTCTCTCTATGTATATATATAGCCATCACTGGAAACTTTGTACAAAACCCTTGTGCACAGACAGAACACAGAACCAAAACAAAACAGCTGATCCAACTCAGTCCTCCTTAAGTTTAAAAAAAAAAAAAGCTAAGGAGATGAGGTCTGCTCTTGGTCCGAGGAAGACGATGAACTACATTGCCCTCGTCCATGGAGCCCAGGAAGTGGCAGTGGCAACATGGGATTAGCTGGAACTGGAAACTTATTACCAGAACTAATGGTGATTCTTTCATTTATCATCCCAATCTCTCTGCATACTCTGTCCAGAATCCCCAAGAAGTCTCTTACCACCATGAATATCCTAAACGGGTGAGCTTCTTCTTTCGCCGAATTCCCATGGAAGTACTCTGTTATCTCTTTTACTAAAGAGAGTGCTACCCTTTCTTGGGCTTGTACCCTTATGATCTCCTCCTCTGCCCTTTTCAGGAATCTTTTCATAGATTCCGAGAATCTCCGGTCGCTTTGGTGTGAGTTCACTGTCTGGATAGCCTTGTTGATCTTGGAGATGCCATTACAGAGCTTGGAGAGTTCACTGCTTAGTACTTCCGAGTCCATTGAAGCGGCTTTCTTGACGTTGTTGAGCTCTGATCCGAGACCAGACACAACATTCAGGCCTAGCTTCCTGCATTTACTGTCATCGGTCTGGCTAGTACCCGATATTCGAGTTCCTTCTGTCCGGATTATCTCCTGAACCACGAAATGCAAGAGAGTTGTTTTCCTGTCTGCGCCTTTGATGTCCACTAGCTTGAGGAGAGTGTCGAGCTTGAATGCATGGGCATCACCCCGGTTTGTCCCGATGTTCATTCTGTTTCCAGTCTTGAGGACTGCTTCTAGAAGCTTCAAAAACATCCTGCTGTTTCTCAGCTCCTCACAAGCAGCCTATCGGAAAAATCAAATGTTCAGTAAGGCATGACCCGATACTAACTATCAAAATCCTGTTCAGAACTTCAAAGACAGACAGGAGGAGGGAGAAGGACTCGGGATACCTTGAGAGTCTCGAAAGATGTTTTCAGGTATTCAATCTCGGAATCAAAGTTAGCTATGTAAAGCATTGCTTCAACCCTCTTGAAAGCGAAAGGCACTTCAAGTACTGCCTTGAGAAATTTCTCAGCAAGGCCAAGTTTGATGGGCGATTTGTCCTTATACTCCTTCAATTTGCGTTCTTCCTCTTTTGTCGGTTCCATTTTCAGCAAACTCTCAAGAAGCTCGGCCCCGAGAGTGTCAGCATTGCCTGCAGATTATCAAGATGGACAGATACATAACTCGAGGGATCCAACCGGAAAGTGTAGACCATCAAAATCGGATGAGATAATAGCCAAATGACCCAACAAAACTTTTGGCAATTTTAAACTAAAGGAAGAAGCTTTGGGACAGTTCATCATCAGTAACTATAAAACCTCAAACTGCCGCACTAAATGGTTACTGCAGACATGAAAGGAATGGTGCTGAACAAGAGAGCTGCAGAAATTCATATTCTGGAAAGACAACCTACGGAGTTAACAGCATTGTTTACCTTCAAGAAGAGTTTCACAAACTTCTTCTATTGTGACGTTAAGTGCCCGAAGAAGGATTGCAATGTTCTGAGCCTTCTTAGGGTCCAGAACTCTGTTCTCTTGGTTCAGGGGAGGAAGAACAGATCTTGGAGTTATCTGATTTGTTTTCGGGTCTGGTGTCTTTGCCATAAACAATGTTTCGATCATCTCCTCGTTTAATCTGCAAGCATTCAAATGTGTTTCGACAACTGTCTGAAGAAAGAAAGCAAAGTGGCAAACATCAACAAGTTTCAAGGGCTCACTTGAAAGAGCTTGATCGAAGATGATCCCAGACCATCTCACGGTCGGAACTTGCTCTAACTTTATCCCAATGCAAAGCCTTCAGCTTCGGTTTAGGAGATTCCTCGACGGATTCACTTGCAGAGAAATTCTCTGGCAGCTTATTCGGAGAAGTCATTGATACGTTTTGGTTTTGGATCCGTGATGGCGGATTAAGAGGCGGTGGTTGACGGGAGATCGGCTGCTCCGGATGGGTTGCCAGATTCCGGCGAGCCCATGATGGAAACGGCGGAGGAGGTGGTGGCGGTGGCGGTGGGGGTGACGGCGCCTGTGGAGCTTCAAAAGCCGGTGGTTTTGGCGCCGGAGATTCTAGAATTTTTGCTGAAGTGTTCGAGATCCTCGGAGATGCATCTTGGCTATGGCTGAAACCTCGCTCCGGAGAAGATGGCGGTGATGACGACGACGACGGAGACTGTGAGTTCCGACCGGAAAATGCCGGAGACCCAACTGGTGATTTGTGAGCATCTCTTTCCGGTGAAGAACAAACGGAGGAAGGAGAAGACAGTGAAGGAGAACGCTGTGCTTTTGAATTTTTCATGAAACTTTGTTCTGGCAAAGTGGAAGCGGAAGAGAGTAACTGAGATTTCAAGCCTTGCCGGAGATTGTTCACAAAACCCGGGGATGCCTCCGGAGATTTCTGGAAATTTTTATCTGGTGATGTAGAAGCAGAGGAATGCGAAGGAAATCGCGCGTAAGCTTCCTGGGCTTCATTCCGTTGTCTCTCTGGCGACGTGGAAGTAGAGGACAACGTCGGAGATTGAATATTTCGGTCGGAATCGTGGAAACCACGGGGAGATTCATCTGTGTTTTTGTCGATTGATCTGTCTGGTGAAGTTGCGGCGGATGAAACTGTCGGAGATCTATCGATTTGAGCCAAATTTCCATCGGATTTCTTCACTGGTTCAAGCTCCGGCGAAACCGAAGCCAGAGACAGAGACGGTGACCGCGTGAATCGGACAACTAAAATCTGCGAGTTCTTCGCCGGAGATGACTCAAAGCTCCCCGGAGATTTCTGCAACGGCTCCGGTGCGGTGGTCTCCGTAGGATTCGATTCCGATCTCCGATGACGCGGGCTCTTCGGCGGAGAGATACTGATAAAAACCGATCTCGCCAGTGAAGCCGAGCTTGACGATGAGTTCGATGTAGGTTTCTGTTCAGGAACCGACGCGAACGCGCTCCGGGACTCGGATCCGACTCGGCTCAAGGTCTCGCGACCACTCGCAGACCCTCTCGGAGAATAGAATTCTTCCTCTTCCTCTTCTCCGATGGAACCCACATCCGGATTGAGTCGGAAACTCTGTTTCACGAGCGGTGGAAGAGGCTGAAGATCAGGAGATTCCAGTTTCCTCGAGATCGAACCGACATTGCTCCGATTACTGCCCGGTGATTGATCCTCCACTGCTCTCGAATTCGCCAAAGTTCCCAGGTAAGGAAACTCGGAGCTTGTGTTCATCGATTCCGCTCGAAGCTTACTATTCCTAGCCTGAGCATTGCGACGCGGCGGAGGAGGAGCCGGCGGCGGGTACACTCGGTGGCTGCTGTCGGAGGTATACGTCTTGCTATCATCGGTAAAATTACGGTTCTGCCCTCTCCTTCGCCAGAAGAGCAACGCGAGAATTCCGGCGACGGTGGCGGCGGAAATCACGGAGGAGATGACGACGATCACGAGCTTCCGAGAATTACGCTGTGATTTAGGCGCGTGAGGAAGGGTGAGAGAGGTGATGTTGGCGGGGAAGGATGCGAAGGGGGCCGGAGATGGAGGCGGAGGGAGCGAAGGGTACGAGGGGAAGAACGGCGAGCCGTCAGGGTTTGATGGGAAAGTAGTAGTGGAAAACGGGATCTTCGGAACAGGAGACGGCGGCGGAGAGTCGACGGGGAAAAAGGGCTGGTGGAGGACGCGGCGGCCTCCGGCGAGCACCGGATCAGAGAAGGAGAAAAAGTTCAATAAGAAGAAGAAGGAACTGAGCATTGTGTGAGTTCGTCCTCTTCTTCTTCAATTCACTTTCCACTCACAGTCAGATATCTGATCTTCGTTATCGTTTCCTTTTTTATCACTCACGATCGCATTTTCTATCCTGGAATTTTTGCCGAGAAAATGCACTGAGAACAGGCGAGAAAACTTTTGAAGGATGGTGGATTCAGCTTAAGATTCTGCGAGTGATGGTAGATCTTCGCTTTCTCTTATTATTATTTTTTTTTTTTGTGGAGACAGTGATGGTGAAAATGTCTGAGCGCGTAAAGCCATGGATAGATAGGAGAGAGAGGAGACAGTTAGTATGCAGTGGGCCCATGCTTATAGCCAATGATATCACGCCACGTGCCGATGACATGGAAATAGTTCCTCATCGTCGTCTATCTCAACCACATATGATAGTCTCTTACGATTCAATGCCTGGTTCTCATCGTTGTTTATTTTTTTATTTAGATAATATTCGAACTCAAGTCATTTAAATAAACTTTGAATTGCTAATGTTTTGTTCAAAATTAAAATATGTTTGTATTTTCTAGTTGAAAAATACTATTATAAAAAATTATACATAACCCTTAAATAGGAAAAAAATAGAGAATGACGAAATATTTTAAAATATATTATTAAATTAACATTCAAATTCTTTAACAAAAAAAATAACATTCAAATAGGACTAAATATAAGTAGTATAATGTAATTTGTTGCAGGCAAACTATTATATATGTGTATATATATAGCCACCCTTTTTTTTATGAATATTAACCGACATGATGTATTATAAATATTGGCAAACACGTAAAAATAAATAGAAAATAAAACCAGGTTAAAAAATGTTACAAAATCGACCACATGAAATAGTGAATACTACATAATTGGTCACGTGCAAGAAATAGTGTGCACGAGCCACCCACCGACACTCGAGAAAATTTTGATATATACTTTTAATTTTTAATACAAAAAGGGCACAGTTCTAGATACGCTTAGTGCCATTACAAAAATGGGGTTATGATATTTTAAATTAAAAATAAATCCAAGTTTCATGTATATAATTGGACACTGAGTGTATACACATACTGAAAAGGAAAATCAGATTAAATTAATTTGATTACGACTGTATACTACTACTTAGAAAGCTAATCGAAATAAATTGAATTAAATTTTGAATTTGATTGAATATTTAAAAAAATTGACTAATCTGAAACACATCAAAACATTAAAAAAATCAAATAAAAGTTAAATTTACGTTAGAAATAAAAACTGATATACATTCCAATAAAAATTTATAAAATCAAAATCCAAAATATCTAACCATAAATTATTCGTTTATAGATATATTCAAATATTAGAGAGATTCAAATAACTCAAATGTTTCTATCGAAAAAACTCGAAAGAACGATGACGTTTTAAAAGGAAATTGCATTAATGCAGATTTTGCGTAGTGATTCAAAAAAGAAAGCTTTCCATTATAAAGATGGATCTCTTTTTTTTTTTTTTTTTTTTTGTAATCACCAAGATCTCTATCATCAGTGGCACAATCGTTATTTTTTAAAATAACAATTGCATGTGCCTACCTTTACCACTCTTTATAATCTGATATTACAGTAATTTCCTGCTTCTGAACCAATTGAAAAAAATATATTGGGCTGAAAAATTATTATTTATTTTATGACTCTCATTTGTTTATTCACGGCAAACCGAGACTGCCTTGTCTGGAACTGGAAGTTCGTAGAAGAACCTCTGACACATCCATAAAGGTCCGTTGTAAATTAATTAAACATAATTAATTACTCTTATATTGTAGTTTTATAATCACCACTACACATGCCTAATGTGATATCATGGAACACAAATATGATTTGTTCTATCATCTATTAATAATAAATCGAAATCTATGTTAATTTTAACGTATTAAACAATTATTTAATTTGTTTTTACCATAATAAAAACGATTAGAATAGGATAAAAAATGAAAAAACAGTTTGGTTGTACGAAAAATATAATATATCTTTTTATTAACAGTAACCTAGGGATAGAGGGAGAGATTAGAAAGAAGAAAAAAAAGGATGAGGAAATTTTCTTTTCATATGCGAAAACGGCGTCGTTACATGACAAGCAAGCAACCCTAACCAAAACCCAAGCGGGAACTCTACTTCGTCGCTTTGATTGATCAAATAGCCCCCCTCTCTCTCTCTCTCTCTCTCTCTCTCTCTCTCTCTCTCTTCTTTGCGGTTCATTTCCAAAAAAAAAAAAAAAAAAATCTCAAGAGCGAAAGGAAAAAAAGAAGCCGACAAGAGGTGAACTTGTTTTGATCATCTTGAATTTTCTGCTTCTGATTTCTGAGGTCGGGTTTTCTGCTACTGGGTTTCCGATCATTTTCTACTTCTGTCATCCTTTCCCTTCAAGCCTGAAACTTTTTTTCGGCGCTTTTAGATTTTTCAACTTCAAATTCAACGTTTGGGCGCAGACAATTTACCCTTGTTTGTCATCTTTTTCTCTGGGTTTAGGTTTTCTCTTTACCTATTTAGTATGATCATGGGCTTAGCCGACTTTAAACCCTAACTCGTGCCATTATAATTGAAGGGGCTTATTGTTTAACGATCAAAATTATTGTTCTGTGATGCGATGTTACATTGAAATTCACCAATTGATTTCTTTTGATGTTTAAGGTTTAATTAACCCAGTACGAGATTTTGATGTTCCGCTTTCTCTGTTTCTTGTCTCTGGTAATGGTAATTCAGGTGTTGCAATGTTGTTGTTGCTGTCTACCGGTTTATGGGTTCCTCTAACATCTTGAGATCATTGTTCTCTTTGGGCGTTTGGTGCACTGCTTACGTAACTGTTGCGGTCCTTGCCTCTTTTAGGGTCCTTAACTCCATCTGTTCCATCTGAGTTTGTGTCGGGAAATAAGCATTTTCTCTCGAGCTCTCTACCATGGGTTATGCTCAGCTCGTTATCGGGCCTGCGGGCAGTGGAAAGGTTTGTTTTTATCGAAATGTTTCCCTTGGCATTTTCTTTGTGTAGAAGTTCAATTACAGATCTTTGGCTGAGGAATTCTCGTTTTGAAAACCAGTCAACGTATTGCTCTTCCTTGTACCAACACTGTGAAACCGTGGGGAGGATGATGCATATCGTTAACCTGGATCCTGCTGCCGAGGTCTTTAATTATCCTGTGGCCATGGGTGAGTTGTTTGCTTCTGAGCTTGTTGGTTTTGCATAACACAGTATCTTTCACTTTGTTCTATTGGGTTTAGCTTCACTGAAACGTTTGCAGATATTCGAGAACTCGTTTCTTTGGAAGATGTCATGGAGGAACTAGGGCTTGGCCCCAATGGTGGACTTATGTACTGCATGGAGTATCCTTTTTTTTATGAGTCGTCATTTGTGGATTTATCATTGTTCTTCGTACAAAAGACCCTTTGATCTTTTTTGTGCCCAGTATTTGACATCGCTCGTAAAGAAACCCTTTGGATGGAAAAGGAAGAGCCTTGACCTTAATTCTTAGGTATCTTGAGGACAGCCTACATGATTGGCTGGATGAAGAATTGGAGAACTACAGGGATGATGATTACTTAGTTTTCGATTGTCCAGGTGACTCTTATGTAACTTACATGCTCTATGAGGACATCCTATATCATATACCTCATATATATGTATGATTTATATATTTTGTTTATGTGTTTATATGTCTTCCAAACTTTGAAAGGGTGTGTTTCCTCTGGCCTTTGTTTTAGGTTTTTATTTAACACTTACTCTTTTTTGTTGGTTTACATGGTTTAGAAATGAATTCTGGGCATTCCAGAATCCCGGCTCGATTTTATTCCGAAGTCTTATGGTTTTCGTAATTGGTCATAGGCCAGATAGAGCTTTTTACCCATGTGCCTGTCCTCAAGAACTTTGTGGAGCATTTGAAGCAGAAGAACTTCAATGTTTGTGCTGTTTACTTGCTTGATTCACAGGTTTGTACAAAATTTTATTTATTTTTTTCACTCAATTTTAGTTTCCATAAACCATTTTGCACTAATGAAGAGCTCTGCTTGGATCAGTTTGTGACAGATGTGACGAAGTTCATAAGCGGTTGTATGGCCTCTCTTTCCGCAATGATCCAACTCGAACTGCCTCATGTCAATATCCTCTCCAAGATGGATCTCCTTAAAGACAAAAGAGACATCGAGGAGTGAGTCTTCTTCGAGATTTTCTCTTTTCTTCTCATTTCTTACCCGTTAATTTTTTTTTTTTCGGTTTCAAAGTTTCTAATTTGCTCGAGTTCTTCGGGGATTTAGCTACTTGGATCCAGAGCCCCGGACATTGTTGGCGGAGTTAAACCAACGGATGGCTCCTCAATTTGCAAAACTGAACAAAGCTTTGATTGAAATGGTATGCAATAGTTCCTTCACGTCATTGAACAATCTTTTATTTGATCGTCTTCCTCTCAATATTGGCATATGCTTTAATGATCAAATTGCTAGAAAACACTCTTTTTTTCCTGTTTACGTATGTCCTTAACCGACATTTCCCTTAAGAAGGATGTACAATGTTATTAGCCACTTGAAACTTTATTAGTCTCTAAGGTTTGTATACCAAGATATGCTGAAACTGCATTTTAACCGATTTTGATTTCGTATTTCTTGGCAACAAAACATGGAATAATATTTATGTCGTGAATTTACCATTCCTCAGTGTACATACCTAACGATTCAAGTTTTTCGTTTTTTCCTTTCTTCTGTTGTATCCGGGTGTTGTAGGTGGAAGAGTATAGCATGGTGAGTTTCATACCGCTCGACTTGAGGAAAGAGCAAAGGTAACCGGACTCTCTCTCGTGCTTCGAAACCTTCAGTGATCATTCGATATCCTGACTCCGTCGGAAGAATAACACGGATCGTATTGCTTTGCTTTTTTCCCGGGGCAGCATAAAATACGTACTGGCGCAAATCGATAACTGCATCCAGTTCGGAGAAGACGCGGATGTAAAGGTTAAAGATTTCGATGAAGATTATGGCGAGGATGACGACAGAGATCAATAATAACAGTAGCCTTTTGAGGGCTCATGAGGTCGTGCTTTCTTCGTTAACTGTTTTAGGCTTTTTCCAGACATCATCGGCTTTGTTTTGTAACTCTACTGATAATTCCCCTCCGAGAAAGGAGAAACCCTAATGAATGTGCAGAAATGACAGTATAGGCGCTCTGTTTGTGGCATTTTGATTCAGAATTTTGGCAAAACTCAGAACTAAGTCTTGTAAATTCTCGATCTTTTTTGTCGTCTATACGATTCTGATGTGTTTGGGGCCAGATTTCACATGCGATCTGAAATATAAAATTTGGGTACTTGGTGTTGAATTCAGACATGAAATATCCCAATCTCTTGGATGACAAACATGTTCCAGACATACCAATCACTTTGACAACATACATGACACTGTAAATCGCCATTGGAGCAGAGCAAGGGCAGATATAGAATGCAGAAAAAAAATCTTGGTCAAAACATGGCAATGGCGAACTGAAACCGTAACAGCATAACGTCTCAATCATATATAATCATCCTTCCTAAGACAAAATGTGAAGCAACAATACTATAAAAAAAGAGGGCGGTTCATGTCTGAAATGGGAAAACTTGTGCATGATTCTTGAGACGAAAAACTACAAACTGAAAGCAAAGAGATGATGGTTTTGCCGATTTACTCGTCATCGTCATCATCATCATCGTCGTCACCAGCCCCTCCTGCTCCAGAGTTCAACGCCTTCAATCTCTCAATCAATCTCTCCTTCCTCTCCTCGTAAGTGAGCTTCTTCAAGTTGTACCTGCTCAATCCAATTCGCCAACCCAATTATTAGTAACACAACACATACGTAGAGACTCTTCGAGCACAGACAAGATTAATCGGTTTCTTTACCTCTTGTGCTCTGTGGGAGCAGGCTTCTCGGATTTCTTCAAGGTCGGGTCTGCACGAATAGCTGTGTGTACCTTTTTGTACAGCGCCTCGAGGTTATCGGCATCCATTCCTTTCTTAAGGTACTCACTGAAGTGAGTTTGGTATTTCTCCGGCTCATCATCATTCAAGAGCTGTGTGAGTGCGCGCACACACACAAGCATGTGAGAGGTTATCTTTAGCAGTTTTGGAAACTCAGAATTTATTTCTCGCAAAAACATCTTAGAGAACATTACCTTCATGTAATTTGCAACATGGCCACCAAAGATGTAGTTTCGGTGGGTTTCAGCGTCTAATTGTTTGCTTTCTTTGTTGAAACCCGCAAATCTCTTGTCACTGTGGGGGATGTCAAGTCCTCCGTCCAAAGCACCCTACAGATTCAAGAAGAGTTCAAGGTTAGCATTTTACAGTATTTACTTTATTTGATGCTTAAAATCAGAGAACATTAACTATATATATATACCTTGAGAGCACCAAAGACTCGATTTCCAGTTGTGGTCCTCACAAGTCCGACATCGAGAAGAGCACGGAAGGGTCTCCTGGTATCAGTTGGCTCCACGGAGAAATCCTCTCCAGTTGCCTAATGAAAATTAATTCAAGGTTGAATCTTTTCAGCCAAATATGAAAGTAGAAGGTGCTTCCCTTCACCAAAGAAATTTCATACAAGCACATACCTCGACATTGCCTTCATACTCGGAATCCATTTCCAGCATCTTAAGGACACGGCGAGCCAAGAGAAGGCCAGTGCAGTAAGCTGGTTCAACCAAAAATGTTTTTAGCAAACCCAACAACAAAAAAATGACATGAAAAATGTTGAGAGCTTGAAACAGAAGTTTGATCAAATACCTGCTGCATAATTGGTAAGACCAATTTCTAGCCCATAACGAGGTAGCTCATGTGAATAAGCAGCAGTAAGAACAACATCGCCAGCGATGGTTGCAGACACAATTTGGGCAACAATGTCTTTGTTTGTCTTTAAGATTAAGTCAAGGTGACCATGAATCCAATTCCTCAAATACATTAGAAACTACACAATAAAACAGTGACAGATTCCCAGTAAAAGCAATGTTGAAGCAGATATGACAATCCCTTCAACCAGATTATTACATCTCGATTTAGATTAGATTATACCAAGTTGCAACATCTTAACCAAAATAATA
Source organism: Tarenaya hassleriana (assembly GCF_000463585.1). Lineage (NCBI taxonomy): Eukaryota > Viridiplantae > Streptophyta > Magnoliopsida > Brassicales > Cleomaceae > Tarenaya > Tarenaya hassleriana. Next base: position 3,346,701 of record NW_010967707.1, on the reverse strand, counting down.
AATTGAATCAATAGCACTGAATATGCTTTGGAAAAAGGATACGAATCTAACAACAAACCGATACTTCGGAGTGTTGTACTTGTTCTTGTCTTGGTTGATTAGGCGGATCCTTGCCCGGTAATCAGTCTTGCCATCTACACAATACAAAAGACATTACCACATTGCATAAGGGCCAGAACACTGGGGAAACGAAGCATCAAAGGAAAGGATATGAACGTATCACACCTCGTCTCCTCTTGTATTTAACTTGATACCTCTTGAAATAAGCCCTGGACTTATGGGCCTTCACAAACGCCTGAAATAGGAATCGTTCCACAACATAAGCTTGTGATTAAAAAAACAAAAGCACAAAGATTTAAGGCAATGCAAGCAACTGAACATGAAAACCCGAACAGAAGTCTCATATCCTTCAATCGTTTTCCCTAAACGAAACGAAAGCCAGATGATAAAATTGACATATTTTACGCAGGCATACGTGATGAGGATTTGAGTGTATAAGTAGTAACTCGGCTATATTCTCTATAAACAACAAAATCTGGATAAATCATCATTAAGATGCGATTTTTCCCTATCTCAAGGACATTCTAACGGGGGGAAAGCCAGAAAACGTTTGAAGATTCATGAACCAACAACTCGTACTTGACTCTCCTGATAATATCGTATCACCAAGCAAATTAAACATCACAAACGCCAAAAAAAAAAAGGCATCGGAATAATTACTCAACTACTGCACACGACGAACAGAAGATCACAAAAAAGTTGAAGCGAAAAAAATTTACATGAAATGAACATCAAATGCAGCTTGTCCGCATAGAAATTGAGAGGAAAATTAAGGAAAAATACATAGCCGAGTACGAAGGACGACTGAGAGCTTACCATTGGTTCTTTGCGTAAGCGGCCACGACGAGAAGTGGAGAGGCGAGGAGACGAAACAGAGGTCTAATATACAAAAAACCTAGGGTTTCAAATCAACGGCCAGGATTCATTTTAATTGAAGAGGTTTCAACGGCTGAGATTTGTCGGAATTAACGTTGGATTTGGGCCTTTGGGCTTAGACCTAATGGGTTTTAGACTGACTCATCATCAATCTTTTTCCAACCTATTAGTTTACAAAATATTATTGAATCAAGGGAAAAATATTTTAGGGGATCGTTTTTGTATGCCATTTTGACCAAAATAAATATCTAAGCTTTTTGTATTTAGGGTTTAAATATTTTTAAAAACACTTACTTTAAAAGAAAAATCATTTTTTGGGTATTCAAACAATATTCATATGTATGAGGTAAGGTAACTGAACAATATTTATATAAAGGCAACAAAAAAATCAATAATAAGAACTATTCAAAAAATATCACTTAATTTTATTTAAAATATTAAAAATTGAAGTGAAATAACAAAAGTCAAAAGCCCTTTGTGTGGCTTGTCAAAATCAAATAAACTTCCGAGACTTTTCGGTAAAACTAGATTTAAATGAATCACATAATATAATTGAATTGAATTCGATCGATTGCATATAGTTTTATTTAAGCTAAATGAATCGACGTATAGAAAACAAAAAAAAAATTAAACTATAAATCTATTTAAAAAATTAAATTTTCTAATAAAACTAAACTTAGGAATGCAAATAGATATAATTTAGAAAACTTGAATCCAAGCAGCTAACCACAACCAATTAAATTCAAGGTCAAAACAATTGGCCGAATCTCACTACATACATATTAGATTCCAAATTTTTGCCTTTAGATTCTTTCTTTTCCGAGGAAAAAAAAAGGTAAGGTGAGACAAAATTCACTCTTTTCTTTAGAAAATATTTTTTTTTGTTTCTTACTAAAGCCACCTTTGACTACTCTTAGTTTCTATATTAAATTATTGAAATCATTGGTAAAAACTGTATAATGCAATAATAGATTTTCTTTAAAGGTTTTTCTGTGATTATTACTTGGTCTTTGCACACGTGGCATTGACATCTCCCACCATGAGAAGGGAAAAAAAAAACAGAATAATTCCAAAACTCCGTTCGAAAGTCGCAGAGGGAAAAACAGGGAGAAAAAAAAAACAGCTCTTCCAAACTCGAAAAAGACAACAAAAAAATAATTCCCAGAAGAAAAAAACAGAGGTTGGTGTTGTGTTGTGTTGGGGTCACCGATCGCAAAAAGCCATAGATCCAATTGGCCAATTTATATTTATAAAAAAAATCTTATAAACGAGGAACAGTCGCAGAGACAGAACTGCTGCAGCTTCCCGGTTACGAATTTCAAAGGGAGAAACTGCAGGTGATTGTCTGAATCAGAAGGATTTCTCTGATTGCCCACGATCATGTCCGAAGCCGCCGTATCGTACAGGTAACTGAAAGTTCCCAACCCTCTTTTAATCGTATTTCTGGTTTTCGAGTCAATGGGTTTGCGATTTTGGGGTTTTGGTCAAAGGGGTTATCTGGGTTTGTTCGGTTTGTTTCTCGCTTTGACGATTTCTTGGTGTGAATACGCCATCGAAGAAAAATCCATCGTTTTTTCTGTAAATCTCTTTCTGGGTATTCTTTGTTTCGGTGAATTTGCTGAGAATTAAGCGGAAGAATCGGAAAAAGGTGAAAGCTTTTTCTGCTTCATTGATCAAATTTGAGAACTTTGTGATCAAACCTCATCATTACTGTGTTTTAGTGTTCAATGCACTTTGAATTCTACGCTCATCATTGTTCAGGGAACCAAAAGATTTGGTTTTGGTCTTTGACTAAGCCTTAGGAGGGTTTACAGAACGTTAATTGACTTCTTGATAGAGAGTATGAAGTTCGAATCTTTGGTCGGTTGCAGACTGCGTCTAAAGTCTCCTTATTTTTAGCGTTTTCCGCCTTCTGTTTGCTTGCTAATGAAGTCTCCTATCTTCAACTGTGTTTACGGGTGACCCAAGGAAAAGGGCACTTTCTCATTCTTAATCCCCTTTGGATCAAACTTTCCTTCAATCTTGCAGTTGCGGGTCTTGCGGGTACCCTTTGAATTTAGAGGCTTCAAATTGTATGGCATCTCGTCATGGCGGTGGCAAGTCTTCCAAGAAGGGTTTCATCTCGTTTGCTTCGATTGATTTGAGCCGCTTCACACAAGTCGACGAGATAAACTGTTTCCGCATCCCTTGGGGCCGGTATAGTTTGAAAACAAAGCTCCTATGCCGTAAATGCGGCGTTCTGATTGGATATGGATACCGAGCTGCTCCAACGCTGTGCGGTTTCGACTCTTCTGACTCCCATGTTTCGAGTTACAAAAAGTTTGGCATGAAGAGCCGAGCTTTACAGCCTTCCGAAGAAGAGAGCTGACAATGCGGGCTTGCTTTCTTACTTGATCACATAACTTCTGAAGTTTCTGGGGGGTGGGGTATAGGGCATTTTAACCTAACGAGAAACTAATGGTCACTAGGGTTTTTCGAGAGGGGAACGAGTATAACATAACGAACGCTTGTTATGTGCTTCGTCTTCGAATCAAAGAGGATTTGGTCCGGTTTGTTGAGGTTACCAAATTTATACAAGCTGTTCTGTAGTTTAGACTGCATTACTGTGTAAGCAACCCTTTTTTTTTCAATTTCTCTTCCGCCTCTTCTGCGACCCGAACACAGGAAGCGTGGAACAAGTTCAACTCGAAGAGCTGTCCTGAAAATCCGGGAGTCTAGTGTTGTTTCTGCTTTGGCGTGGGATTCGGAACTGCACGAGCCAACGATACACATCTCTCGCTATAGATCTCATCATCTTTGTTCCGACGGAGAGTAAGTCAGATGCAAGGTATGTATTCTCTCATCCAATTGGGTGTTTTTGGTTTAAAGAGTTTTCAATGCATCTTCTCATCCATTTTGTTTTGATCTTCCCTGCCATTTTAGAGAGCATGGATGGAATATGTTTTGATGTTGATTTCTCTGTATGTGTGTACCAAAGGCAGTACTTGAGCTGTGTATTGTTGGTGTCCATTTATACAAATGCATATATGATATATATTCTTTTTCAGTTTTGTACTATATTACATACATACATACATACATACATACATACATGTAAAATGACGTCTGTAAGGGCATGATTTGGATGCAGAACCAAAGCACTGGCTGTGTTTGATCATGTACTTTGGAAACACGGACAAGACAAGACTGGAGTTACGGACTTAATGTTATATATCACGCTAATTAGAGCGGTTATATAAAAAAATACCGGCTCATTATCGAACAGTTGTTTTCCCCAGTCTAGCATTTGGTTGGCTTAATTCTTTGACTGCTCCCCCCCCCCAAAAAAAAAAAAAAGAAAAGTCCGGTTAAGACGGTTTAATTATATAAACGTTTTAACCAGAGTATTAAACCGGATTAAACCGGCTGAGTAGTGGTGGTGTTCCAGAAACCCTAAGGAGCCACACCGCCCCGAAGGGCAAAACGGGAAAACAAAAATTGGAGAATAAGGATATTTTTATTTCTGAGAAAAGTGGGGAAAAAAAAGAAGAAAAAATTAGAAAAATATCCGTAAAACCCCAGGGGAAGAGGCAGAAAGGTGTGTTGATAATAAAAACCCAAGACCCTATACACTCTCTGAAATCTGTCTCTTCTTCTTCAACCATTTCCTTCGTCTTCTTCTTCTTTAACCTCTCGTCATCCATTGCCTCTCTGTAAGTTTATCTCTATACCCATCGCTTTTTGCTTCTGATTTACTGGGTTTAGTATTGTGGCAATTCTTAGCCAGCCATCACAGCCGAACTATCATCATCTCGTGTTTCTCTACCATTTTTTTTGTTTCTGAAACTGGTTTTTGCTTAATTGAATTCTAATGGGTTTGTGATTTCTTCGGTCTTTGGTTCTAATTCTATCAGTACTGTGGGTTTTCTCCATTTCGTCAGTGTCTCTAATGTTTTCAGATTATGGTCTCAGTATTTCATGTGGTGGCGAATAGAAAGTTATTTTCATGTTCAGTGTTCTTGTTGCCGTCCAACTTGTGTTGAATGATGCGATGCGAGTGTAGTTAATTCTCTGTCTTAATTCATATCCGGGAACTTCGGTTACTGTACTGAAGTAGTAGTTTAAATGATCAACTATGGTTCTGATAGCTTCCTGTGGAGCGTGATCGCTCTCTGTTTTCTGATTATTCTTTTAGTTTTCTGAAGGGCACATTTGAATTTTGCTTTTCCTGGGTTTTGCAGCATGCCTGTCAGGGCTTTGACTATCATCCTCACGAGAGATTTGGCTTTGATTCGCTGAAAGACGGAGTCTTGAAGCTTATCCGATTGGGAGAGTGATAGAACTGTGGAAATGAAGGAATCACCCGTGCAGCTTCAAGCTCTCGGGTACATAAATTCTTTTTGATATCATATAGCAGGTGACATGAGATTGCAGATTCAATTGTGGCGGTGTAGTGCTTATCTAGATCTTTTGATCCAACTCATCCCTTTGATTTTTTATTACATCTTTCAAGTCAGTGGAGATGTGGTCTTTAGAATGACTATTTTTGTGTTGGCTTATTGTATTCTTGCTTCTCCAATATCGAGTATATGCTTTACCTTTTCCTTTGACTTAGAATAGTTGTTATTTTATGTGAAATCAGAGCAAAAATATCCCACAACTAAAGAAATGAAGGAATATAGTAAGTCTCTGGGGTTAACAGTGAAAGAAGTTAGTGGATGGTTCATCGAGAAGAGAAGAAGAGACAGGGGGAAAGCCGGATGTATTATGCCTTTAGCTTCAGCTGTAGAGAGATCAAAGAAAAGAAAGAATCCTGGGTCATATAATATATCAAATATGAGTAGTCCAATGTTGTCCAAATGCACCTGTGGATCATCTGTTGTTGAGAAGAGATCTAATGCCGGAAAAAAGAAGGCAAGTGTTCAAGAGTTGTTGGCTCCACAGTACATTTTGGCTAAGATTTTCCGCAAGGATGGTCCACCCCTTGGTGTTGAATTCGATTCTCTCCCTTCTCGAATACGTAAAGGTATATACTTTTTTCGTTTTTTGCTAGCTAATCTGCTAAAGATTATAACCTATAAATAGGGTTTGGGTTTCTGGAATTTGCCTCTACAAACCCATGATTTAATTTTCGTTCAACTTTTATCTGAACAAAATCCTTAATTTTATCATAATTCGACTCTGCATTATTTTCTTAACATTATATTTGCACGACATAAAAACTCGAAGATATTTAATGAGGTTGTTACCTGGGTTTCTTTTTCCTTGTTAGCTTCGTGGCTTGTTTCAGCTGATCAGCAGAAACAAAGAGTGGCAAGAAAGAGAAAGGTATTAGATAATTCTTCTGCAGTAGCTGCATAAAACATTTTCCTTTTAGATATGGTAATTTACTTCTCTTCTGTCTCTGATTTTGCTTTAGATTTCTGAGCTGATTAATCGGGATTGCATTGAGGAGAATGCTGCACAGACGAAACATGGTATGGGCAAGGGTTTGATGACAGTATGGCGAGCGACAAATCCAACTTGCGGGTTATTTCCTCCTGGAATTGATTTAACTGGGGAAGGAATAGCATTGCCCCGAAGCTCATCACGTAATTCCCGACCTCAGAAGAAAACACAAAGGCAGCTAGCATCAATACTGGTAAAATTATTTTCTTTTTATCTTTTTTGTTTGGTCCTTTTGTTTTGTTGGTATTTTTAAATTTCCCCTAAAAGCAATTGCTTTTGTCAGAAGCAGAAAATGTTGCAGAAGAGGTCAAGGGAAAAGAAGAAACATTCTATGAATAGAGAGGTAACTGAATCTTTGTTTTATACTCTACTCTGTGATTTAGTTGTATCATCCAATTCGAGCAACAAATATGGAACTTGCTGCAGGTGGAACTCGGAAAAGATGAAACCCGAATAGAATGCAAAGAGAAGTGTGAACTTGCCCTATATGAGGAGGTATCTGAAGATAACCGAAAAAAAATTGTACTAGTGGATGACGAAGAGTTGGAAATGAGGGAGCTACAGACAGGACCAAATCCAGTGTCATGTTCGGGCCATCATCCTAGCAGTGGTCTTCATGGTTGTTTTCTTTGCAAAGGTTGGTATTTCGATTTGACTTGGATCATCCTTAAAGATTTTAATTCCGTTCGAGTGTGTTGTGTACGTGACAGATGTTGTGGCTCTCTATAAGCATTTTGTTGTTATTGCCAGATTTGCTGCCTCAGTTTCCCCCGAATTCTGTTAAGATGAAGCTGCCATTTGGTGTGCATCCATGGGATTCTACTGCAGAGTCTGTGAAAAAACTATTTAAGGTACGGAAGCTATAGAAGTTAGGTCTTGGTGCTTTTTGTTGTGTTCTTAAATTAACTATCACCTTTCTCAATTTGCCTGGAAGTTTCATTTTGGTGCTTCTCTTGGCAGGTCCTCCATTTCCTTTTTACCTACTCAGTAACTCTGGACATGTGTTCCTTCTCTCTTGAAGAGCTTGCGAAGGCATTCCATGATAAGGTGATCTCTCTTAATTCAGTGATAGAAGTGGTTGACTTTACCATAACCATTATGGAAGACAATCGTTTCCTGTATCCCCTCTCTCTCTCTCTCTCTCTCTCTCTCTCTCTCTCTCTCTCTCTCTCTCTCTCTCTCAATACTTGGGACATAATAGTGTATGTTTGTTTCTTCTCTTGTGGCGCTTGTCTTTTTACCTCAGGACTCTCTGCTACTTGGAAAAATTCATCTTTCCCTTCTAAAGTTGCTTCTGCTTGATCTTGAAACTGAGCTGCAAAGGGGAATATTCACAAACTTAAGTATATCATGCAAGTTCTTAGCGTTGCTTCATTCGGTATGTACTAATGGCTGGCTATGTTTAAAAATGTTATTGCTATTTTTCTTGGATCTCAAGATTAACCATTTATCTGTGGTTAATACTTGGTGTCTTAGTGGCCTCTGCTTCTTTGCACTTCCTTTTCCAGCTTTATTCATCATCAGAAGTATAGATGAGGAGCACCATTTTGTAGGGCTTACCATTTCTCCTTTGTTTTTTCAGGTTGAAAGCCAAATTCTTATTTTCAATTTGTGGAAGGATTCACTGAATCCTCTAACATGGATTGAGATACTGCGTCAAATATTGGTCGCTGCTGGTTTTGGTTCAGCAAAGGGTCCTGTTCGAAGAGAAGAACTAAGTAAGGTGCTGATTTTTCTGACCTGTTTGGTTATCTTTTATTCGAAATCTTCTGCAATTCCCTGTCCTGTAGTTTGCATGGCATCTGGTATTAGAAACTTTCAATTACAAGTTGGATTAGTTACAGAACAGAACAGTGAAGGCTCTTTCTTCAAGTGTTTTTTTAGTTATTTGTGTTCCATCTGCTGAGATTCTTAAGATGTTTACTTTCTGTCACAATACACTTATGAAATATGAGCTTCATGAAAACTTACTTTTATCGCACTAGGAGAGGAGACTCATGTTAAAGTATGGTCTTCATCTTGGAACCTTAAAGTGCGAATTGTTCAGAATGCTTTATGAACAAGGTAGTAATGGTTTGAAAGTCTCCGACCTTGCCAATTCTGCCAAGGTGAGCCTTTGAAATTGAATTTCTAATCGTAGAATACATGTAATACTTAATTTCTTAGGTGATATCTAATGAAACAGCTGACGTTGTACAATTATGTGAATGGTGTTACATTTTCGGCATTGAAGGTTGCTCAGCTGAATCTTGCAACTTCATCAGAGGACGTGGAGCGATCAATATCTGCAACTCTAGCAAGTGATATTACTTTGTTTGAAAAGATTTCTGATTCAACATACCGTTTGCGTGTTAGTTGTTTCTCTGAGGATCCAGAAAAGGGCCAGTCTGATTCTGGTGACTCTGGAAGTGTTGATGATGAACCTGAGGATGACTGCTCTTCTAGTTCTAGTGATGATTCTGAGTGTGTTTCAGAAAATCTTGCGCTTAGCAAAGTTCGGAGTAGGAGCAGGCAGAAGCGTAAAAGTAAAAGATTGGATGTATGTACTGAGATTGATGAAAGCCATCCTGGAGAACCATGGCTGTTAGGCTTGATGGAAGGGGAGTATTCAGATCTAAGCATTGAGGAGAAGTTGGATATTTTGGTGGCTCTGATTGATTTACTTAGTTCTGGTTCCACTGTCAGAATGGAGGTAATCTGCATATTATCTCGACATTAATTTGGTTCTCTCTTGAACAACTGATTTTATTGAAGTACAAAACCTAGAGAGTCCATCTTTCCACCACTAGTTACACCATTAGGAGGCAAACCTGTTTACATCCATTTCATTAGGTTTAGCTACGTGACTAAGGAAGTCTGCTGTCTCATAAATGAGTTTGAAATGTTAACGTTATTTACCTTTGTTCTCTGATAATGAAACTCTACTTGTACTAAAGATATTGACGATTTTTACATAACAGGAGCTAGCGAAACCTAGTGATGATTGTGTCCCTAGTATCTATACGCAAGGTTCTGGTGGAAAAATTAAGAGATCCTCATCAAATCAGCATAACTATCCACTCACATCTTGGGTCCATGGAGGGAAACTTCATAGTTCTAAAGGAGCATCTACTTCCGATTCTCGTATAGTTGATTCTTCATCAGTTGTTGGGGTCTCTGCTAAACAGAGTGGAGATGAAGCTTACGATCTTCCTGTGCGAACTGTATATCTGGGTTCTGATCGCAGATTCAATAGGTACTGGCTTTTCTTAGGCCCATGCAACACAAATGACCCTGGCCATAGGAGTGTGTACTTTGAATCTTCAGAAGATGGTCACTGGAAAGTTATTGACAATGAGGAGGTAATATTTTCCATTGCTCTTCCTGAAAACTCCTTTTCCATTATCTAATTTAACGTGTGCCAAAGGTTGTCTGATTGTGTTCCATCTTTGATTTTCTTGGCTCAGGCTTTGCATGCACTGTTGTCAGTTTTGGATGACAGAGGCACACGGGAAGCTTGTCTTATCGAGTCACTGGAGAAACGAGAAACTTTTCTTTGTCAAGCAATGTCGAATAGACACATGACTCAATCAGACACATCAAGTTTTACAGATGTTGTTAGAGAGGATAGTTATTCACCGGTTTCAGATATAGACAACAATCTATGTTCGACTGAGATTGCGAATAATCATTTGTCTTCTCCTCATGGGGCTATTATTTTTGAGGTCGGAAGAAAGAGAGAGCAGAAGCTGAGGTGGACCCGTCTTCAAGAGTTTGATGACTGGATATGGGCTAACTTTTATTCTAATCTCAATGCCGTAAAACATGGTAGAAGATCCTATCTTGATTCACTTACTAGGTGTAAGATTTGTCATGATTTGTATTGGAGAGACGAGAAGCATTGTAGGATTTGCCATGCTACGTTTGAGCTTGATGTCGGTCTTGAAGAAAGATATGCCGTTCATGCGGCTACATGCAGGAAGAAAGGGGACGATGATGCATTTCCTGAGCTTAAGGTTTTACCTTCGCAGTTACAATCACTAAAAGCAGCAGTGCATGCAATTGAGGTTAGGCATTTCTCGTTTCATTGTCATTTATTGTGCATAATTTAGTAATTCCCTTTTATCATTTTCTAAAAGTTATACTTTCACAGTCTGCTATGCCTGAAGAAGCCTTGATTGGTGCATGGAGAAAGTCAGCCCGTAGGTTATGGGTCAAAAGACTTCGACGAACCTCAACTGTTTCTGAGCTTTTGCAGGTACCCATTTCATGATATAAAGTTTTTTTGTAGGTCCTTTCTTTCACATCAATCATTGTCTAAAAGCAGCTTCCATGCTAAATGCTAAGACATAAAAAAATGATGCTTTTTTTTTAAGGTAACTGCCAATTTTGTCGGTGCCATAAATGGAGATTGGTTATGGCAGTCTGATGATGATGGGCATTCCAACTCTGTGATGATGGAAGAGATAATAACTTGCTTCCCTTCTATTCCTCAAACATCATCTGCCGCAGCTCTGTGGCTGGTGAGATTGGATAGCTTAATTGCCCCCCTAATGGAAAAGGCACAATCAGAAAGAAACCAAGAGAAAAGGACGAAAAGTAGTACAAGAACGATATAATTCCCCACCTGCCTTCCCTATTTATAGTAATAGGATGCATCATTTACAACAATTTCTCCACGTCTATCCAGTTTTTGATCATCGCAATTTAGAGGATCTTATGGCAATATCATTGCCATTGGTGGTCATTGAACCGATGCTGCTCCCTGAATCTATCAAAATCCATTAAAGGTAACCCCAATATGTTCTTGGATGATACAGAGTTTAGATTCTGGTTGATGGGTTTTGTTGCTAACCAGATGTATATTACAGGTAGACGAGCCTTTCAGCGGCCATTGTTACACTCTTTGTTTCAAGGTCAGTCCTTATGGTGAGCTCCTTTGTCATGCAGCTACTTTTCGGTGTTTGATGGTGAGGTTAGTAGGAAGATTGTATATCGGAGAGGTTTTTTTTTCTGGCAAGAACGGTGGAAACTTCTTCTGCACCGTACAAGTGATGAATCCAGATACATACATGGACAGAGGTTCAGACATTCAGAGTATAGAAGCAAGAAGAACACATCTCAAAATTGTTCTGTCGTGGGTAACATCACATACATACCCATGTCCTATGATTTTTTTTTTATTACAAAATCTCCCAATTTTTTTTGTTTTTTTCTTGTTACAGCAAAACCGTGCTTTCTGCTGTGTACATCTTGATTCTTGAACTTTGTTCTGTTCTGTTCTTAGAGTACATGAATTAACTACCGAAGTCTCGGGGAACAGAGCGTTTGGAATTTAGAGCGATTGCGTTTGGGTGAACCCGCGTCTGTTTGAGATTCCCTTTTTACCCTTTCAACTACGCCAAGTAGTTTGGGAAATGACGAATCTCTCTAAAAAGGCCCTAAAATTGGCAAACATGTTTTTAATTTCTAAAATCCATAAAACTTTATTTAATTTGCTGTTTTTTCATCAATATTGTATCGAGACCTGACAAAAATTGAACTTGTATAGAATGACAGTTACTTTTGGATCTCTTTTACAACAAATTTCATATATATATATATATATATACGGCTTACAGATTAGTTGGATCTTCTTCCTATTTATGCGCGCGCGCGTGTAGATATATATTATTACATATTCCGTACAACAGATCAACTGAAATGTTTGAGCTTGGGGTTTTTTCTTTTTCTTAGAATATAAGCAAAAGAGTGAAAGGGTGTTCCAAAATCCCAATACAACAAAACCATCAACCAATTACTCAAAAGCTAAAAGATTGGCCAAAAACAAAAGCCGAGTCAGGCGCAGAAGAAAGAACAAGAACTCAACCAGGTAAGTACCTCCTCTAGCTCATCCTCTGTGCAGCCTCCTTGGCAAGAACCCTCTCCTTAGCCTTGGTCTTGGCCTGCGATTTCGATCCCATGATGCCACCACCCCATTTCTTTCGGTATTCATCATATTTGTCGTTGAAGTTCGCCTGCCAAATAACAAAGGAAAACCCGTTTCTTCAGACATCATAAAGTCTCTATAATTCCCGAAACTGTTGAAAAGTATTATCGAATATCTTATTACCTTGATTGCCTCGAGGATTTTGCTGAATTCCAACTTGTCCTCATTCTTCACGGTAGTCAGACACAAGCAAGACGCAGTTTTCTTATGAACAATCTGCAAAAACAACAAACAGAGGAAACATAATAATAATGTCCGAGTTTTGTCAAAAGGGGATGATGAGTGGATACATTAAGGAAAATATCGTAATTACCGCTCCTAAGCGTGATTTGCCCTTAACAATGCAGTAAGGAACTTCCATTTTCCTGCACAAAGCAGGCAACCAGACGACCAACTCAATTGGGTCCACATCATGAGCAATCACAACCAACTGTGCCTTGTTCTGCAACAAGATAAACAAAGATCTAAATTAACTTCACAATTCCCATCATAAGTTTCTTATACCAAAGTTTAACGGGTCAACCATGGTAAAGTAAAGCAAACCTGCTCAATGAGGTATGTCACATGGTTAAGTCCATACTTCACAACAATTGGCTTCTTTGATTCAACTGGTTTTCCTTCAGCCTCAGACTGGGCTTTCTTGAGAAGCCGCTCCTTCTTGGCAGCCTTGTCCTCGGGCCTATACTTCAGAAGAAGCTTGAAGAGGCTAGTTGCTGGAACATCAAATAAAGCATATGTCACACAATTAAAAAATGAGTGACAACCAGCCAAACAGCTGGTAGTAGCGTTTACTATCTAAAGCTGCATAACAAGGGAACAGAATCCAGAGGACTTCCCGGTAAAGAGGAGGAATATCAGAGTCATAGAAGATGCAGCATAAGACTCTTTCAATAGCCTGTTTATCTCTCCTTTACAACTTTTAATATTATACCAACTATCTCTTACATTGTAAAGCCGAAATGGAAGGAACAATGTCACCACTACAACAGATCAGGGGTAAAAAGTTACCAAGGTTCTTGTCGAGGGTCTTGGTAAACTGATTCACTGCCGGTGGGACCTTCAACCTCTGCTTGAGGATACGCTTCTGCCTTTGGAGGCGGATAGCCTTTGGCCACTTGATGTATCGGGACAGATCTTTCTTGGGAGGCAAAGCCCCACCAATACCAAACTGCTTGGGACGCTTCTCAAACAAGGGGTTGGTAACTTTCTCCTAAAACACAGGAATTAAAAATAAATATACCAAGTTAGAAATTAGGTATAATAACTTACAGGGGAAACCCCATATAAAATCACGAACTTGTTAAAACGTACCAGACAAATGTGAACATTTAGTTACAGATCAAAGAAGTTGTCCCAAATTACCAGATAAAATATGATTTTGTTAGTTTAGCAAATTTAACTAGTGCCCATATGGAAAAAATTGAGATTTAGGGATGACTCCATGTTTTATTTGGGAATTAGGTGTAAGTTCATGTTCTGACAATAGAATTTAAAAGTTCATTTTTTTCGTGGGTTTTTTTACGAAGTTCATCATTTTACATGGGAATTTCCCAAACTTCAAAGATACCAGAAGAAATGATCACATACCGGCTTCTTCTTGGCAGCCACTTTTACTCCTTTCTTCGGGGCCTATAACAAACATGACGAATAAAATCTATTCAAAACCTACATTGCTAATAGCAAAATTTAAACTGTAAATATGGTCAGGCATACTTCAGACAGCGACATTTTTGTGTGGTAAATCAAGTAACTGAATACCAAAGAACCATTAAACAATCGAAAGAACAATCAATTGGATACAGATTCAGAGAGCGTTGTAAGATCGGTACTTTCAATTCTTTTAAGGTGCCCAAGAAATCAGCATTGTGTCCATCAACACTCAATTCTCATACAATTGGGGACCAACCCGGAAAGGTGCTCACCATTCAAACCCGGTGAAGCTCATTCTACAGTCTTTTTTTTCGAAATCTTCAAAAACACAGAAAAACTACAATCCAGAAAAACCAGAAACTGTCGGATTCTCCGACGAGGTCACACAGCGAATCAACGAACACGAAGTCACACTGATACGATAGCCGAATATACGAAGTCATGGAAAACTGATAGAAACCTAAGCTGAAAAATGAGATTAGAAACTACCATTTGGCTTCTTCTTCCAATTCTCCTGCGGCTCCCAGATGTAAACCCTAGACCTCAAACAGAGACGGAATCCGTGAATTGTTAGGGTTTCGGGTAGAAATAATAAATCCAAACAGAAGTATGGGCCTACGAGATATATGATAATTGGGCCTTAGACCTTGGGCCTTGGGCATTTTGTTTATATCAAAGCCCTTCCCCAATGCAAAAATGTGTTCATAGTGCGCGCGCGCGCATATATGTTATATTTTGAATATAACAAATAAAACAAGAAAGGAGTTCATGGTAAAAGTGAGGAGGCGGGCGGGTATTTGGTTTATTTAGATTTTTTCGGTTTTAATCTTTGTAAACTTTATCAATTCATTTTTTTTTAATGTATTTACTATTTAGGTTGCGATTTTATTATTGATAAAAAAAACATTAATTTATCAAAAATTGATTTTTAAATATCTTTATATTTGATTCAATTTTAGTTTTTTAAAAATATTATAACAAATTCGTATTGATCAGAGTTTTTTTTGTAACTAAATCCCGT
This sequence comes from Tarenaya hassleriana, assembly GCF_000463585.1. Lineage (NCBI taxonomy): Eukaryota > Viridiplantae > Streptophyta > Magnoliopsida > Brassicales > Cleomaceae > Tarenaya > Tarenaya hassleriana. The sequence continues at coordinate 3,331,699 of NW_010967707.1, read as the reverse complement.
AAATACAGGAAGCCTGTTCTTGAAGAACCCTATGAAGAAACTTAAACCTAATACGAAGGCAGAAAAAGAAAAGGAACCCGAGAAGGAGGGAAGAGCGCGGGTTGTGTTTCTTTATTCCAAAGCCATGACTGGGACGCGAGGGAGACCTGTTGTGAGCGGGCCTAGGAACCGAATGTCGCCCCAACCATCCAATTCGGTAAACTCTTCTGCGTTTGCGCTTTCTGTTTGTTTCCCGGGAAAAAAAAAATTAGAGATTACAATGTGACTCTGACTCTTAAAGACGTCGCCTTTATGAATGCCCATGTGAGAAATCCCCATTCTTTCGGTGAATTTGGGAGCGTTTCCTCGATTATGAACTCTTTTCGTCGTTACTGAACTCAGGACGGCGTTAATGGAGGCTCTGGTTTCCAGGGAGATGACAGGACACGTCACCAGGGCCCTGAAGCTCATGAGAAAGGTAACAATGGAGGAGATGATGGTCGCCGAGAGAAGAGTCCAACTTTGGGGGACAATGTCGATCGGTTAAGGCCTGATGCTTGTGTTGTGCGTGATGGAGAAGACAATAAGGTGTTAGTGTGTCAGGAAACGCCGTGTCCCATAACGGTTCATCACAGTTGTATGTCCGGTTTGGATGAACTCGGGAACTCTTGCTGCCCTTATAAGTGGCTAGTTGAGAAGGTGCATGAGAAGTTTACGGCGGCTGAGAAGCGCGTGATAGTTAGAGAGACTGCTTCCCTATCAGTAGATATGGCTGTAATGATGGGTAGGGATGGTGGGGAAACCATGAATGTGATTGGGGTAAATATGTGCCTTAACCCTTGTGAGAATAGAGGTGGAGATGTTGAATCAAGTCATGAATGTGTGGAATCAGAGAAAAACCAGCAATGTGAGGAGGAGGGTGCAACCGAGTGTCGTGCCCCCATACAGAGGTTAAAGTTCATTTAGAATAATTTGCTATCAATATTGATTGTGACAGTATATTGGTCGAGTCGTGAGAAAACTAATCAGGCATATGAACTGTTTTTACCCCTTTTGATTTACAGGAAGGATACTGTTACTCGCAGTGGCAGGAAGCGTAAGCTGCTGGTTTGGACACCTGAAGAAGAAGAGATGCTTAGGGTATGGAATTCATGCATTGAATTTCATTTTTTTTCTTTCCCGACTTTCGCCTTCCGATATAGTTTTTCTTTCTTTGATGCCCCAATCTAAAATCCGGATCATGGCACAGTTTATGGAGAACACACTAATGGATCTAAGCTTCTATTCTTGATGGATATATAGATAGATGTCTTACATATGTATATTTTCCAGTTGCAATTGCAGTACATTCCAAGATTAAGCTCGAGATAACTAAACAGAGAAGTAGTGTTTTTTAAGTTAGATTTACGGTTTGTGAAAACACTGGATGACGGATAATGTTTTGCCCTTGCAGATTGGTGTAGAGAAATTCTCGAAAACAGCCAACAGGAACATGCCCTGGAGCCATATTTTGAAGTTTGGTGAGAGTGTGTTTCATGAAGAACGAACTCAGGCCGACCTCAAGGCGAAGTGGAAGAAGATGACCAAAACTTTGTAAGATGCAAGAGGCAAAAGGGTAAACCTTCTTTCTCTTTAAAGACATACCCCGAGTGCAAGTTTTAGGCTTTTGTCCAATCCATAGCGAACTCAGTTATAACTTTGCTGTTTGATTTAACATTTGTTAATGGTCTGTTTTTTTGGTAATGGTTAATGGTCTGTTTTCCATAGTAGTAGTTCTTGGATGTATATTATAGACGTGTACACATATAGCAAAAACAGTTTCGGCCCTCGCGAATCTCGAGAACTGAGTTAAAGATCGACTCTTTTTCCCCGGGGGAAGCAAGGCTTCTGCACCACGAGGTAGGTATGGTTCGGATATCGAGTTTTCGAGAGTATTGAATTCATCCTCCAGTATATCGTATATCATATTTGACATTCGACCTCAGTTTCTATTAGATCGGGTAGCTGGACACGGGTACTCGAGATTCGCAGTTTTTTTGGGTATTCGGTCTTGCGCATACCTTGGACATGAATGCTCGACCAGTAATGAAATCGTTGAGGGTGCATTCGAGGCCTCGAGGGTATGCACCCTGCCGTAGATTACCGGAGAATATCGAACAAGAATAAAACAATGTTTATTTCTATGATATTTTAGTGTATCCACAATAAATAAAATATAAGTATATTGCTATCTAAAATTACCATAATACCCCTAGATAACTCCCTCGATTCGATTATTCGTATATGCTTTTCTATTCACGGATTCATCAAATCCTGCATCCAAACACGTCCTCATTGCTCCATTCTGTCCAAGAGCCCCTTCGCTCCATCGCCTGCTATCCGGTGTTTTGCCCATCCCTACCGGGAAAATGCTCAGGAATCGATTTACAAACTAAACCGGAAATTCCGAATCCCAAAACCGAGAGTAGTTGGTTCCCGCCAAAAGGCGTGACTAGACATGTGCTTTTGCGTGACAGCGGGGACCACATGCTTCTTTCCACGCCACGTGTCCCACTGCTGCCACGTACTGCCTCCCTATCTTTCTCTCGTTTTGCCGCGGGGTCACTTTTTTTCTTCCGCTTCCGTTTCTGTCCCCACCTCTTTCTCTGCTCCAGAGTTCGCAGCCATGGAAGTTCCCGTAGGATTTATGGCGAAACTATGGAGTTTCGTCTCGTTCCTTCCTTTCTTCTTCCTGCTGCTTGTTCTCGGTCTCGTCAAAGGTAAGCAAGCTACCTACTTATACTCGTTTACATGCTGAGAGAGATTTGCAAGAATCATTTGACTCAAATCGTTATCTAGAGTCTCGGTTTCTCGTGATCGCTTCGCTGTCTTGGTTTTCTCAATGGTGATGCTAATATAGAAGTTTCGATCAGTGTGATCGGTGGTGATTTTGGGTATGTTTCAGACCGGATAATCTTATTGTCTCAGGAATCGCGTGGGAGAGTTGCTCAAGTATTTTGAGTGAATTTCACGGTTTTTGTCTGTTTCTATCCGAATGACGTCAATTTTGCGCGAAATTCACGTAATTTTTATAAAACTTTACCTACCGATGACGTTTTGATCGCATAGGGACTACATTTTCCGTTAATATTTTGTCCAAACTAATAGCAAATCCGCGTAGTTAGATGAGATTGTAACTATAAATGGTGAGTAAAAGCCCCGTCCACTGTTTCTGCTATTGCATGCTGATGCGCGGAAGGGAAGAATGGTGTGTGTGGCCGTAGGTTATGCGAGGTGTTAGTGTCTCAATCTTCCTCTGGTTTTTGTTTCTCAGCGCTGATTGTCGGTCCAATTGCATTGGCTATAATTATGATTGGCAACTCCGCCGTGATTATTGGCCTTTGGCCGGCACATTTCTTTTGGACCTACTACTGTTTAGCGAGGTGGGTATGCTTATATTTTGATTTTGGTAACTTTCGAGTTTCGGCTGTATTTCTGTTTAATTTGTTGCTTTTTCTGTAACCTTTAGGACCGAGAGAATTGGGTTGATCCTGAAGATCATGGCGTTGATATTGTTTCCAGTGCCTCTGATCCTTTGGCCAATTATTGGGATTGCTGGAAGTCTCTTGGGTGGGATAGCATACGGCTTTTTCACACCGCTTATGGCTACCTTTGAGGCAGTTGGAGAATCTGTCACCAGTAAATGTTACCACTGCTTTATTGTGGGTGTTTCTTACAGTTTCAATTGTACTCCAAGTAAGTTCAATTTGGATAAAAAAAATTATGTCACCATGTCACTCTTCCTATTCTAGGACGGTTCATTCTCCACGGTTAAAGGGAGCTGCACCACGGTGAGAGATTTCACTGACTTTTGCTTCCATTCATATTTCTCCTACATGGACGAGTTAAGAGAGATGATCTCAGCTGATGCACAACCCGTTGAGATAAAGTAAGACTATGTTCCATTGTTCGATATATATTAGAGAGAAAAAAAAAAGTTAAGGAAAGACTTCTTGGTGACGGCACATCTCGTGTCTGCTAGGTTGTCTAGGCTCCCAAGTTGCCTGCTTGCGAGCCTCATAGGTGTGCTGGTAGATGTACTTCTGATAACAGCAGTTGCTATTTATAAAAGCCCATACATGTTGCTCAGAGGATGGAAGAGGCTACTAGAAGACCTTGTTGGTAGAGAAGGCCCATTCTTGGAGACTGTATGTGTTCCATTCGCAGGTCTTGCCATAATACTATGGCCACTAGCGGTTTTGGGAGCTGTTGTTTCTTCGATTATCTGCAGCTTCTTTCTGGGTCTTTACAGCGGAGTTATCGTCCATCAGGTTTACAGTGACTCTATTGCAAAAGTTTATTCATTGTTCATTTTTTTAGGGTTGACATGTTTGCATGAATGTGGATTTAGAATTGGATAAAGATTGAATTTTTGGACAAAGGGTCAGTGATGGAAAATCTAGGAAGCGAATTGGCTAATTCTACAAAGCGAAGTTGTTTCAAGAGTTGCCATTTTTATTAACATTGTCGTGCTAGCTGTAGATTGTAGATTTATGCTCGACATGATTGAATCATAAGATCATGAAAACTTGACGAAAACATGGAACATTTCAGATGTCCATCCATGGACCATGATTGCTTAATGTATTGATGTGTGAAATATTGTTATTGCATATGTTTGTTTCTGCGCAATCTGGATATCAATCTGAGGTAGTTCATAAACACTCAGGAGGACTCTTTCAAGATGGGGCTCAACTATATCATTGCTGCGGTCTCGTTGTTTGATGAATATGTGAATGATTTACTATATCTGAGTGAAGGAACTTGCCTGCCAAGGTACACAGGACTTATTTGCATGTACATGTATATGTATATGTATATGTACTGTCTTGCTTATCTGGGTTCGTTCCTAGCAGGAAATGCATCTAATCTTCTTTTCACTTGGTTCTTGTAACCTAACGAAATCATGTTTTCCTCCATCACTGTTTCATTGCTGTTGTGAAATATATGCTTGCGACAACCAGGCCTCGCTATAGAAGGACAATGGACTCTGGTTCTGGAAAGAGAACATCAGGAGACAGGGAGAATGTTGATCTCAAGAGCAGAAGAACTGCCTCTCTTGGTTCGAGGCTCATCTCAGAACATTCCAGAACGCTGAAGAAGGCAATATATCAATATAAACCAGTTCAGGTAACAACGGCCTGTAACTTTCTTCTTTTTTGAGTTTGCATTATTATCTTCATACTCTTGCAGGTATGGGACTGGCTGTTTAAGTCATGCGAGGTGAATGGGAGGATACTGCTTCGAGATGGTCTGATAGAAGTGAAGGATGTCGAGGAATGCCTCGTGAAGGGTAATTGCAAGAAGCTTTATATCAAACTACCGGCTTGGACCGTGTTACAATGTCTACTTGCATCGGCTAAATCCAATTCATCAGGCTTGGTGATCTGTATGTTCTTTTTTCCTTGAAATGATCTTGAGCTACCAACGGAGATGCATAACTTCACGCAATCTATGAATTTTTCCAGATGACGATGTGGAGCTAACCGATGCAAACAGTCCAAGAGACAAAGTATTCCAGTGGCTTGTGGGGCCTCTACTGATCATGAAGGAGCAAATAAAGAACCTGAAACTGACGGAGGACGAAGAGTTTCGCCTTAGGAGATTGGTAATGGTATGCAAAACCGAAAGACCCGAGGATTGGGGCACGACCGAGTTCCCATCAAGTGATATGGTGAGAAAAGCACAACTTCAAGCCATTGTCAGAAGGTAAAAATAAAAGAATAAACTGGAAATTACAGAGAGTTCATATACAACCCTATCTAGTTTGAGTTATTTATTCAGGAATTACTCTCCATAATTTCCTATAAAATCTGTATCCGCCATTGTCATCCTTTCACGTAGTATTATGGTGATCTTCTCGGGGGTGGACAGGTTGCAGGGGATGGTAGGGACGATATCGAGAGTGCCGACGTTTAGGAGAAGATTCATGAACTTGGCGAAGGTGTTGTACATAGAAGCGGGTC
>NW_010967707.1:3324516-3325437 GCF_000463585.1 Tarenaya hassleriana | reverse complement strand
AGCGTTTCAGGCTGGTGCTTCTGGGAACAGAGTAGGCTGGATACTGAAACCCACCAATAACAACCAAAGATCAACGCAAGATCTTCTTGTTTAGGTAACTGTGTTTTTCTTCTCCTCTTTTCTTTCTATATTGTTTGTTTGTTGTCTTCTTCTTCGTCTTTCTTTCTCTCTTTCTTGCAAAATATACATATTTACATGTAGGGCAAGACCAGAAAGGCACAACGCTGAAACCCAAAGATCTTCTTACATAGAAGTAGTTCAAATGATATGTATGTACATCAGATATATCGCGAGATCGATCCCATGGGGATCTAATCTGTCTGAAAACCTGCCTCTTAACTGATCATCGCTGCTACACATAAGTATCTGTACAAAACCATCGATTAGAACTCTGGCAAAGGGCTCTCACCAGATGCATGGAAAGATCTCTTCTTCTGGAATTAGACAAGCCCTACAAAGTGGGCAAGTGATGTTCCAGTAATCGATCCATTTCTCCAAGCATATTTTGTGAAACAAGTGGCCACAGCTTAGCTTGTTGATCTCCGACTCCGGCTCAAATCTCGTCAGGCAAACCGAGCAGTCGTGGTCAGGCTGTTTCATGCAGCTGCAGAGGCTGCTGAATCTCAGGGCCGGTGTACGGTTCCTGAACTGCTTCAGGGGACTGTCTGAATGGCAGGACCGGAGGTCAAACGATTCGGGTGGATTCTCATGGGATGTGGCTGAAGGCGTAGAGGATGATGTGAGAAGGATGCCCACAATGTGGAGAATTGATCGGACAATGCCTTTGAAGGTGGATATTGATGATGCTGTGTTTACCAATATGATACACAGCATTCCTTCCGATGGAGCAGGAAGGGTCGATAAACCCATTTCGAAATTCTTCGATTGCTTCAGATTGTTCGAACGCTGCGACCAGAACTC
>NW_010967707.1:3236421-3324444 GCF_000463585.1 Tarenaya hassleriana | reverse complement strand
CCCCCCCCCCCCCTTTTTACTCGCGTTTGATTGTATATGACCTGGAAAACCAAGAAATGGGCTACCGGAAAAAGATGACAAGAGCGAAGGAATCAATTGAAAAAAAAAATCTTTAAGGTCGCGGAAGGACTTAAAGAGAAACCGAACAGTGGAACCGGCACGGAACAAGAAGATTCTCTATTATGAAAAAAGGGATGAACGGAGATTCCAAACAATAGGATCCCAAAGGTAACGCAGAACGGCTCGACGATTGGAAGTTGAGCAACACGAGATCCCAATTCTATTGCCATGGAGCCCAAAACTCATCTTCAGTAAATGATAACACCCACTTTCCAAATTCCAAGTTTTAAAGCATCTGTGATCAATCTCGTCAAGTAAATCATTCTCCGACCAGAGACCACAAGCCGGTAATCACCACACCAAATACAGTCCGAGAATTAAAAAAAAAAACAACTAACAGATTGGAGAGAAATTCCCAGAAATGTAGCATTTGTTCCTCTGTTATCACTGTACAGAGAAGAGAAAACCCCCCGAAGGAAAACTGATAAGGAAAAACAAGGGCAAAAACAAAAGGAAGATGATTGGGGGAGAGAGAAGAGAACCTACAACCCTCGGGAGAAGGATCAAAGATGATGAAGAATCTCCATGAAAGTTGAATATTTAAGGTTCTTGAGAAGAATGTTGGTTTCTTTGTTTTGTCTTGCTTTGCCCTCTCTCTCTCTCTCTCTCCCCAGATTTCAATTGTTTATATATTTTGCAAACCGCACGAGCTTCCAATGTTATATAACCAGAGAAGCCTAACCATGGTTAGTCAACTGGTTTGTACATGTTGCTGTTCTCGGATTGACCATGGTTACTTTATATCATGAAGTTGTAATATCTTAAACTATGTTTAAAGAAGTTTAATGGTAGGCAAATGATTGTGTAGGGTTTAAAATCGGATAACAAATAAATAAACACAATTTATTAATGTGTAGATAAATCATAAAATATTCGTATTCGTAAAAATAATTATGTATATATATGATGAACGGCCAGTGATTTTACCATAGTCTAATGTAGAAAGAAAAATTGAAAAAAAAAATCATTTTTCCTTTTAATTATTAAATTTTATATTTAATTATAAAATTATTGAACAAAAAAGTAAGTGTTAATTGATTTATTAATTTTCTTTATATATATATATATATATATATATATAGGCATGAAAAATAAAATAAAAATATGAGGACACCAGAATCCTTTTGGTCAAGTTGGCAATGTGATCCCCACCACCTCACCTGCCTCCACCTTTCTTCCTTCTGTTAATTGAATTTTTTTATATTTTCACATTATATTTATTTAACACCACCAACAAAATCAATTTGAAATTCATATGAATTTCGGTAAACTATTTTGATTTTTTAAAAATTTTCTTATTGAAATTATAATTTGTATCGCCAAGCGATGTGATGTTGTAAACCCACGAACGAAATATAGACAACACATGTATTTAAGTATTCGATCGATGATTAAAAAAATGATTCTACAGTACTTACGATCAAGGTTTTACGGTTTACGATAAAATATGTGAATTCATATGCTTGAAATTTATTCGTAAAATATACAGTTTTTTGTTTATTTATTCATAGTCTTCCAAAAAAATATGGATGTAATATTTGACAATCGGGATATATTGAATACGATATTTCGGTAGCTATTGTGTCTGGCGTTATTGTATTTTTGTCCCATATGATACACGATTTTGTTAGGTTTGAACATTATCAAATCTAAATTGGACCCTACTGGCTGATCATTGATAAAGACCCCGTCACCCCTTCTATTCCATTAATGTCTTATAGAGGTTGAGTTGCGAGGTGGAAAATGAAATAAAATCGAACGATTTTTTTTTCCATCGAATTCAATTGGGATTTGAGTTTACCAATTTTATTATGTTGCTATCGAATTTCACTTGCATATCAATCCTTCTTAGGCCAGAAACATTTAAATCATATATAAATGTAGTTAATATAAAAATAAAAATTATCATAAAACTACAAAAAAAATAGGGATATTTTTTTTCTGTTCTATTATTTTTTATTCATTTTAAAAGAAATGGCAAAACTGTCATTTAGTTTTATGGTGTTTTTTGTTTGAAATTTTGGTTTTGATTTGATTTTATTAAGAAATGTCTAAATTTTTTAAAAAGTTTTTTCATTCGTTTTTATTATCGTATTCAATTTTGATTCAGTTTCACTCCACTCATCTCATATTTTTTTCATATTATATACATATATAAACATTTATAACTTTGGAAAGGACAAGGGTATTTAATTTGATTTAATGTTGCGTTAACTAATAATAACATCTTAACCAGACAATTTTCAACAAGTGGTCCAAAAAATCGGGAAGATCTCTCCAAGTAGTGATTGATAATGAAAGGTGAAATATCGTACGGTATGATATGTTATTCTCATTTTTCACGTGGTATAATCCATGAACGAATCCAAGGTATTCTTACCAAATTCAATCATATTTGGGTTCAATTCGAATTTTTTTTTATAAAAAAAATTAAACCTTCAAAGTTCGTTACTAAGTCCATCCCCTCATTTAAATAAAATTAGAGGTGTCAGCAAGCCTAGGATTTTGAGATATTCGATTCTGAATTCGAGTTTACAATTTTTCATATATGTCATCCAATTAGGGAAACCCCCTTTTCAGATATTCGATAGTTCACATGTTCGGATATCCACGAGTTATCCACCGAATCAGGGAACCCCTCTTTCGATTTTTCAATGGAGATTGATTATCCCAAAGAGTGATTTTGTCTGAATGTCAGAAAAGGTGAGATCTTTGACACTTTTCCGAGGAGTTCAGAACTGGGTCTTGTTTGAACAACGAGGTTCTTGAGTTTCTGTTAGGGTTTAAGAGGAGGAAGAGAAGTTGCAGGGAGTAAGGTTAGCGCTTCCTGTCATCTTCCTCCACCTTCTTCCCGATGTCGGACGGTTTGCATGATTCGAATCCATAACTGATCAACCGTTCGATCTTCTTCCAGTTTCCGATAACATTTTTGAACGGAGTTCTTCTGATACAACTCATGAATCGAGAAATCGGTGATTATCATATACATCATATTTGGGTTTTTCCGGTGCATAAGCCCAAGTTGCTATGGCAGCATTCAGTATATGTTTAAGATCCGACAGAGTCGGAACGATGACAGATATTGCGAACAGAATCAGCTGTTTCACCAACCACTCTGTCTTGTCTTGACCCACCTTGTGTTTCGATAACTGCTAAATCTTTACATTTAAAAAAAAATTGCTCGAATAGAACTCGCACACCCTAATTGGCTGCGAGTGCGAAATTTGATTCTCTCTTGATAAAAATCGAAGCTTTATGGAGGGACTAATCTCGCTGCGAAGTCCCGGAAGCAGTATTTCGGTTCGAGTGGATTCGCCATTTATGCATCCATGTCACAGATCTGTAACTAACGTCTCGATCAGACGCTCGGTTTCAGGTGTCTCCATGGAGAATAACAGGCTTAGGGTTTCGTCTCTTTTCCCGATTAGGGCTCAACAGGTACGTAATCGAAGCTCCTTCCTTGGAATCGATCCGGTTCTCTGTCTTATCTCCATGATCCAGAAACAAAGTCGGCATCTTTTCATTTCTTTATAAATGACCGGATTATGCCACATCTATATTGCATGTTTCTCTTTGGTTCACGGATGTTTGGATTTGTTCCTTGATGTGTTGAACCTTGGATTCGTAATGGAATCATATGTGATGTCAAGTGATATCGAGCCTAAACCCTAGTTGAAGCTAATGAATCAGACGAAAATGGGGGAGGTTTCTCTGCATTTTCTCTGAAGAATTCTTCATTTTGGTTGTCGGATTTGAAGGAAGGATTATCTGTTGCTTCCTCTGCAACTGAAGACAGAGACAATGCTTTTAGAATCAAGGAATGGGAAGTAGGGATGTATCAGGATGAACTGGCATCAAGCCAAGGTATCAGTGTAAGAAGACGAAAGCCAACCAAAGCACCCTTAGGATATGTTGGACCCTTTGAGTTGCGATTGCAGAACAAGGTTGATTCTCCTCGAGATGTCTTGGAGGAGATCATATGGTACAAGGACGAAGAAGTTTCACGTGTAAGGCCTTTTGTTCTACGAGGGTTTCTCTCTTTCTGACAAAGTTTCCTCCGAGTTAGTGTGGTGAAAACCGTGATCTTATCGATGATATTGCGTTTCAGATGAAGGAGAAGACACCATTTTTGGTTCTGAATAAAGCTGTCGAGAATGCCCCCCCCCCCAACCAGGGACTTTGTCGGGGCACTTCGGGCGGCTCACACAAGAACTGGGCCTCCCAGGGTTGATCGCTGAAGTCAAGAAAGCTTCTCCGAGTAGAGGAATCCTAAGAGAGAATTTTGATCCAGTCCTGCAATTGTCTTTCTTTTGTTCTTTATCTTCTTGAGTGATAAAAAATATTGCTTCATGTGTGCTTGAATGGTTCTCATGAACACCGAGCAAATGAGAAACTTCACGGAAAATATTGGCCTGAAGTTTCCAAAATTACAGGTCGAGATTGCACAAGCTTATGAACATGGCGGAGCAGCATGTCTCAGCGTTCTGACCGACGAGAAGTATTTCAAGGTACGATATTACGTCTCAGCATTTCTATTGGATGAATTCTCATTGCGGATATCTTGAGGGAATCAGTCTCTAATGCTAGAGAGTTCTGTTCTTGCTTTGGTTTCATCAGGAAGGCTTCAAAAACTTGGAAGCAATAAGGAGTGCTGGTGTAAAGGTAATCTGCATCCTTAGTCACATTCTACCGAAAACCCGATATGTTGGTACTTTGACACATAATTCCGGGCAAGGTGTTAAGTAATATCTATGCATTTGTAGTGCCCGCTTTTATGCAAAGAATTCGCTGTAGACCCATGGCAGATATACTATGCTCGGAGAAAGGTGCTGATGCAGTATTGCTTATCGTCGCCGTGTTGACGGACCTTGAAATAGGTTACTTTCTTAAGCTCTGCAAGACGCTCGGTCTCGCTGCTTTAGTCGAGGTTTGTTTCCTTTTCGGGTTACCTTACTTTCCTGCGGTCAGTTGTTACAAAGAAGAGGGGTGAGAAAATTGGGTACCCAACCTACTAAATACCTGATTTTCAGGTACCCGTCATTCATGGGTACAAGACGGGTTTCTTTATCCGTCCAACGAGTATGGGTATGAGTAATTAAAAACCGGTGGCGGAAACCGTGGATATCCGTGTACATTTGTTAAGAATATATATACCTTTGTCAATTTCTAATATTTACCCTTTTATCTTCATACAGATCTACATTCCCTAAAAATTTTGGATATCCGATCTGTGTCCACCCCTAGTAACTTGTATTATGCTTTTTTTTTTAATAATTTCCGGGTTCAGATATCTGCAGTATTCAAATATTTTGTTGGGTACTTGTAGTCCGGATACACACATTTGGGGTACAAGTAAGAGTACCAAATTGTGATATTTTGTCTTCTGCTTTGAATCCGCAGGTGCACGACAAGAAGGAAATGGGTCGTGTTCTTGGGATCGAGGGGATCGAGCATGTTGGCATCAATAACCGAAATCTCGGTACCTTTTTTTTGCGCAATTCAGTAGCCGAGTAACCTAATAAAAGGACAGGAATCTAACCCTGGTGTATTGTCGGAGAAAGACAGCTAAGTTAGGTGTTTCACCAATCTGTTTTTTTATTTCTGGCTACAGGAACATTTGGAGTTGACTTGACATCAGTAACACGAAGACGCTTCTTGAAGGAGAGCATGGTCGACTCATCCGCAACAAGGACATGATTGTAAGTGCATTACATTCCACGTTCGATTCTTTAACGATCGAAATTATTAGGGGTGTGCATAAATGCTCGGGTGCCCGACCTTTCGCTGATACAGGATGGTTTTTTATTACCCGTCCAACGGATGCGAGTAATTTAAAACTATGGGAATTAGCGGGTATCCGTGTACATAGGACATATATACCTCTGCTAGTTTTCAGTATTTAGATTGTGTCGAGTCGACTCCTAAGAACTTGTATTACGCATTCTTTGTTATAAATCTGTTCTTTCTTAAATAATTTTCGGGTTCGAGTATTCCTGGTTACACGAATATTTTGTCGGATACTCACAATTCAATACCCGAGACCTTGGAATACGAGTACCGACCGGGTATTAAATTGTGATATCCAAAACCATCGGGTATAGGTTCCGATACCTTGAATTTTGCGAATACACGAGCCGTGTCCGCGTTCTATCGGTTATTACTCATGTATGGGGGCAAATCGCTAAGGTGGTTGGAGAATCCGGTCTGTTTACACCGGAAGACATCGCCTTCGTACAAGAAGCCAGTGTTAAGGCGGTAATGCTCCTTCAGATGTATCAATTCGTTTCCTCGATTTTCTCTTAACGACTAACGGGGGGAAAAAAGATCGGATATTGGTGAATCTGGTACGATCTTTGTGCAGGTGCTGGTTGGAGAGTCCATTGTGAAGCAGGACGACCCCAAGAACGGAATATCTGGACTTTGTGCAGGTTCCACATCTACTACTTTAATACATACATGGTTCCTTGTTATCAAAATTCTTGGTCCAAGAATCAACATGGACCTCGGTTATCCACGGATATCTGAATATTGAGAACATTCCATAAGTATCCGAAACTTGAATATCCGATCGATACGAGTACGATGACGAGTTATAAGCACGGGTTTGGAGTCAGATTCCCGACCCGTATCAAGCCTTAAATAGTTCTTAGCACCCGCAAACAAGCACCAACTATTTCCCTGACAGAGTGAACAATAAACAGAAAAGGCTTGGAGAGTTTACAAACAGGAGAAACTTATGGAAACCACTTAGAAAAACAATCCATGGTTTAGATTCAACACAAACCAACATTCAGGTTCTCTCGAACCCATAACCCGAAAACATCCGGAAAAAGAAACGTCGTTTTTTCCTCTAAATACATCAACCCGAAACCCGAGCGGCAACACCACTCGAACAGGATCTAAAACAAGACGCCAGAAGTACGTGTCATGGCTTCTGAGACAAGCTCCAAGTCTTCCAGGTGCAGTAATGGTATTAGGGTTTGGTTCTATAGATGGACGAAAGAAGAAGGCCTTCCCAAGGCAAAGAACTTCCCCCTGGTTATTCCGCACATATACAGCAAAACCATTTTTTCTGCAAATTCAATCCATAAAAGAGTGAACAGGATGCAACCAAGAACAATCTCTATTAAGGATATCAATTTGCAATTACTTTTGAAAGTAGTGAAAGATTATAGTTCTGTAGCTCTGAGTTCTTGGTTGATCTCCCAACAACTACCATCTTTTGGAGTGACAAATAGAAAACATGAACTGCTGAAATTTCAATGTCGATCTTATTACAATATCGGATGTTTTCGCCTTTTGGCATATAATAAAGCAAGCAGGGCCAAAAAAAATGCGGGGACTTACGGGTTGAGGCTTCCCGAGAACTTCCCCGTGGCCATGTTTATAACGAGGATCATCCTTCACGGGGGAGTCAGATTTGTTGCCACCTGCCTTTTTCTCATTTCTAGCTTTGTTGAATATAACGGTGAATCCCTCGGCTGATGCAGGGTCATTCACATCCCATTCCCCGAACTTCGGGAGGGGTCGGTCCTTGTCCTGCAGAAAATTCAATTGCACATAATTATCTCTCAGCAACACAGCAGAGGAATCCAACACATTCTATCTTATTTGACTCTTATATAATAAGGCTTTCAATGCCCAAAACAAATCTAAAGAGAACGGTAAGAACTGACTATGCCCAACACAAATACAAAGAATCTGAAGTATTGGAAACTCGGAAAGTATTGCATGACCGGAGCAATGAGCATGCTTGTGTTCTTCAAACGCTAAAGAGCTCCAAACTGTACTGACACAGAATCGGTTTCCACAAAACGGGATAATAATGAATTAGCTTCGCAAGTTTCAGTGTATTATGTTTTTTGGATTCTGCCAATAACTTACAGAGCTCCTACAATCGTGGTCCTTTCCTGTTCCTTTTTCACTACTCTTAAGATAGCTTGTGAGGGGCAGAATTTAAGGGCTGATTGAAATTCAAGCTCATTCAAGCAAACAAACTGAACAAATTCGTGGAGACTGCAGACACTAAGATCAAAATTTTCACCATTAACTCCCAAAATAAATGAAAGTGAAACCGGGAAGAAGGAGAAGCTCCTCCATCGCCAACAGACAAAACATTTTGAGTTGCAGAGTGGAAACCCACAAATCCATCATGAGCGCAAAAGAAAAGAAAAAAACTCCAAAGGAATCGAAAGCCTGGAAATTTCCATCGCCAGGCAAAACAAGATCAACGGTGAGTGTCAAGACAAATCCGGCTTATATGCCTGAAATGGCCAATCATTCGAAGGAAAAGCATCAACTTCGACAGAAATTAGAAATGAACTAAACAATTCCAGAAAACCCTATAACATAATCAACATTCCGAACCAAAATCAACAGAAATCAGCCAGAATCAGGATAAATTCACCGTAAAAACAACCGAGCCCATACCAAACAACATATCGGTGCCCAAGAAACGCAACGCATAAGAAATGAAATCTATGAAAAGGGCACAGAGATCATACTGCCATGGATGCGGAAGAGAATTCTCACGAGCTGAGCCGATGGGTTTTCGTCGTCTTCGCAAGTTTCGCCTCTCGGCTCGTCCCTTTTCGTCGTGTTCTTCCTTCGGGGTTCATATTGTAAAAGGTGGTCGAGAGAGAGAGAGAGAGAGAGAGAGAGTGGGCCAAATGGGCCAGAAGACGTTTAACAATTTACAATCCTGCCACTCCAACATTATGGCCCACTTAAATTGTCCGAAAGAATCTTATTCATACAAATAACACCACAACAAATTAATTGGTTAGTCAAATATAATCCATCAATAATTAAATTAGGATTATACATGTGAGATTTATTAATCATATAGGTTAAATGATACGATGGATGAATCCGGTAAAAGATAAACCCTAAATAACAATATTTAATATCATTGACAAACGTAATAAAAATTCAATTTTTCAAGTACTAAATCTACATCCATAAAGGGGTGTAAAACGAGATGATTCGGCTCAACTCAGTTCGGATCATTCTGATCTAGGAAATTTTCAGTTCAGTCCAATCCAATCCATTTTTTAGCGAACCAAAAATAGATTAGTCCAGGTCAAATCGTCTGAATTTGAGAGCCAAACGAGTCGGTCCGCGAGCTAAATATATAATTTTTTAAAATATAATTTTAAATTATTTTTAAAATATTTTTAAAATATTTAAAATATAATAAAAAAATTAAAATTTAAAATAAAATAAACTAAATATATAATAAAAATATAATTTGTATATATAAAAATATTAAAATTTTAATAAAATAATTATTTTTTCTAGTCCGCGAACCAGCCCGGCCCGTGACGAGCTGGCGACCTGGCGCCACGAGTCCGGTTCGCGACGGGCTGGCTCGTTAGGCCTATTTTTTATATGGGCTCAAGATACTTGAGTTCGACTCACAAAAATATGGGTTGACTCGTGAGCCAGTTCGCGAACCGGAGCTCATTTTACATCCCTACGTGATAAAACCCATTTTCGTTTGATTAATAAAAAAAGGAGAAAATGATTCATTCAATATATAATAACATCTTTAATGTAAATGAATTCTGTAAAACTCATTTAATCTAACCCAATAACTTAACTGATTTAATAATTAAATAGGTGCTCACCCAACTCATAATTTTGAACAATAATAAAATGGGATGATTATATTAAACTCCACCAACGGGCATCTCCCACACAAACTTAATCCAATTGAATTTGATATCACATCCATTTTAATTAGGTTTTAATTTTTCGATTATAAATTAATTCATCGGCAACAAACTAAATTTTTTTCAATTGACATCTCTAAAACAAATGAACTTCCAATAAAAGTTACTATTACCAACCTAAATTATTCTATATATTTAATTATGAAATGAAAAGCATCTTCCAACATGCAATGTACAGCTGAGTTCGATTACAGACAAATCCCAAACGACCGACACTACCTTCATTCATCATACACGTGATTTAAACGTAATATCCATAGAAAAATCCAATATAAAACCGACAGCCCAAGCAAGTTGGGCTAATTATTATTCCAAATCTCCACACAAAAATAAATAAAAAAACAAATCATTTCCAGAAAAGAATGAAAAAAAAAAATCAAAAATATCGAGCAAGATTCCCACCGAGGCAATATCATACACATGCCACGTGTCGCAAACCCACTTCACTCTTTCATTTATTTTTTCGCAAACCCACTTCCCTCTTTCCTTTATTTTTTTTTTGGTCCTCACATGAAATAAGCAACACCGAGACAGAATCCGACAATCGCCGTCAAGAAACTCCGACCAGCCGTCAACGTCATCATTTCCGGAGCGGCGCCGTTTTTGTCGTCGGCGACTTGGTCTTCGGAATCATCCGCCGGAGCATCGGCGCCCGGGCCGTCGGCCAACTCATCATCCGCCGTCGACTTCTTCTTGTGCTTGCTCGGCTTCGGCGACGGAGCTTCCTTGACAGTGGCCTTGAAAATCTCTCTGGGCATCAAAACCTTATCGATTTTGTACACAATCAACGGCTCCTGGTCCTTCAACGTCCCCGTTACCTGCGCCGTTACAACGTCCGTCTCCAACGTCACGTCCTCGCCGTCGTTCTGCACTGTGAAATCGTACTTGTTGTCTCCCTCCGTCGCCAGAGTGTTAACGGCACCGTTACCAGATCTCAACATCTGCAACGACTGATAAACAGGGATTCCATGGTACAACACTAACGCCGTCTTGTTCGCCGCGGACAAAGACTTGAACTTTGGCATGAACTTGCTGACGGCGCCGTCGGTCGGACAGAACACAGTTAACCCTCCGTCAATCGTGTCCTGGAACGTCTTGTCGGCTCCCGTCGAGGTCATCATGTCCGCAAAGGCTTTGCATCCTTTGTATCATAAGGAATCCACATTTTCCATTAGCAAAGCTCTTGCAAAATACAGATTTCAATATCTACGCAACTGAAAATTTCAATTTTTTTCATCCAATTTTTTCTTGCGATACCTTGCTTATCAAGAATGGAAGTGAGATTGAGATCGCCAGGGCTCGGAGTGGGAGCCTCAGCCTCGGGAGAAGTCAAGACCTGACTGATCTGAAGAACAGAGATATTGTAAGCTTTCTCGAATACAGACTTGATGTAATGAGCAGTGAGCTTGCTGTCGTCATCTTGGACACCGAACGCGACTTTCCCGCCTTTCAAGTCAGTGATGTTGACGTAACCGGAGGTCCCCGTGGCCGAACCTGTGGCCTGAAACATGGTTGACGTCGAGGTTGTCCCGTCGGTGATCTGGTGGAGCTTTTTGGCGCCAAAGTAATCGACGAGGACGTGGAGGGAGAGGATGTTCCGGATTGTGTAGAGTGAGTAGCCTTTGGAGAGGATCGACGACATTCCGGCGTTGTCGACGGCCAATACGGTGATCGTTTGCCGGCGGTTGATATCGTCGGCGAGATGCGTGGCACTGAGGTAATGGTTGAACGTGGAGAAGCTAGGGTCTTTGGCCAAGATTCTGGTGATATTGTGGGCGTTTGAGGAGGAGAGGAGGAGGCAGAAGAGGAGGGAAAAGGCGGAGACGGTGGCTGATAACCGGAAAGGAGCCATTGCGGCGGAGCTGCGGCGGAGGAGGGAGGGTTTGTGTGTTAACGTTGCGGATGGAGTTATAAAGAAGTGTGAGGAGGAGTGGGGTGGTGAAGAAATGGCTGTAACGCATATTGCCAGCTCAGCAGATGGTGAGGTGTATACATGGGACCCACGCTAATGAAAGTAACGTGGATACACAGCTCACACATTCGCTAGACTGACCGACACTCTCCATGGGACGTATCTTCATGATTTTTCTTGGATGGGTCATAAATGGAAAAAGAAAAATCATACACATTCTCTTTAATTAATATATTAATATGTTATAAAAAAAATCCATACAGTAAAAGATATAGCATTCAATTGTTCTTTAGTAAAATCACTTCTTCGGCAAGCTTTTTCGGTATATTTTAGCAAATTTTTATTCTAAATATATTTAACAATTTCTTTTTTATCCAAATTTTTTTTTTATTCTAAATGAGGACAAATATTACATCTTTATCAAACTAACAGAAAAAAAGTTATTCAAGAATTTCGAGTACATAACGTGATTCATTTTTATTATTATCGGTTTTTAAATAGTTATATCTGTGATTGAGAATTCAAAAATATTATCTATAATCGTGTATATATATGATTTATCATCTCAATCATATTTTTTAAATAATGTCATATTATATCATATTTTTAAAATTTTATTGTTAATCTCTTTGCATCTATCTGTTTTAGCCATACCTAATTTCCATCAAGTAATATAAAAATTATTTTAATCCCTCCTACCAAAATTAAAAATTTTATTATACCCACCAGAAATTGAAAATAGTTTTATTTGTCAGATAAACTGAGAATAACATAAAAATAAATATGACATATACACTTAAAAATAATTTAAAAAGAAAAAGAAAAAGAGAAAACTCTGGAGTATGGGCCCCCCAATATTGTCGGTGGTGAATGTGAATAGTAACGGTAACGAAATCCTGTATGGAGCACGGGGAAACAGATTGCCACGTCAGCATACGTCAGGCTCTCTCTCTCCAATCTAAACAAAACCAACTGCAGATTTTTGATCGTTTAATTGGTCTAATTAATGGACCGTTTACATGCAACGTTTACAACATAATGCTTGTTTAATTAGCCTAATTAATTAGTCTATCGTCATTATTGGACTCGTTTTCTAATCTTCTTGTCTTTTTTTTAAAAAATTTTTTTTTTACTTGTTTTGAAAACCTATAAAGTTATTCTCTGTCCTATAAGAAGCTTAGTTATTCTGTCAGGAAAATCACGTTGTAAAATTATTCCATGCTCAGAACCAAATCAATACCCCATTTGTTTTCCTTTCAACTAGATTAACTTTTATCTTAATTATTTTTACTTTTTTTTTTTGGCAAATTGTAACACAAGGAATGTAAGAATAATAAAAATAGATAAAAGCAACCTTAAAAAAAACATTATTAATGAAAAAAACCAAATCCAACAGGTTAAAAAAAAAACCTTTAAAATAAAACATTCTTAATGAAAATTTAATCTGTATCCAAATAATTAAAAAAAAAAAAGGAAAAACGAACATGTTTTGTGTTTTTCCAAAAATAACAATTTCGCAATAACAAATCCAACAGTTGATGCCTAAACTCGACAACTCCCAAGGAATCAACACTGTTTCACCGAATAAATAAAACCCGTATATTATTACTGTTGCATTACACGTAACTCGATTACAGTTTATAATTTAAATAAAGAGAGTTATAGTAGCACTAATCATATACAAAGTAAAGCTCGCTTATAATTAGCACTATCTAAACAGTGGTTACAATTGTACTGTGGCTTGTTTTTTTAATTTTATTTTTATATTACAACAGGGAAATAAAAAAGATAAAATAAAAAGGGGTTCGTGGAGGAAGCTAACCATTAGGCGAGTTAATTAATCCATTTTTTAACGTACTTAAAATCGAGTGATTAATAACGGCATTTAACAATAGTAATTATTATTATCAAAGTTTACCTTGACCTAACCGCACCACCCGCGGAGCCGGGCCCATCTTTCCCGACACTCATCTGATGATTATGATGAAGGCCTCCTCCACCGTACACGTGTCCTTGATTATGATGATGTCCCATCATCACCATCCCTCCGTACATCCCCCCTCCCGTCGTCGCTCCCCCATTGTATCCAACTCCTCCGCCGCCGCCGCCTCCGGAAGTTCCCGTCCCGCCACCGCCTCCGCCTCCGCCTCCGCCGCCTTCTTTGTCGCCTTGTCTTCCGGTGGTCGTCTTCTCTCCTTCGACCTCTCTGTACTTCTGCAGGTAGACCTTCAGTGGCTCCACGTAATCCTCGAACCCTAGCGTCGTCATCGCCCAGAGAAGGTCGTCGCCATTGATCGTCTTCCTCTTCTCTCTCTGACACTTGTCTGAAGCTTCGCCGGTGATGAAGCTGATGAATTCCGACACGCACTCCTGCACCGTCTCCTTCGCGTCCTTCGAGATCTTTGCGTTCGCGGGCAAGGCCTTCTTCATGATCCTGCTCACGTTAGCGATCGGGAGGAACCTGTCCTGCTCACGCGCCGACGAATCCCCGCCGGCGTTGCTACCGTCTCTGTGTCCTCCTCCCGATTCGTTGTCCGAATCCGCCATATCCAATTGATCCCGGCGAGATCGAATCGGCTCTCCGGAGAATCGGTAGGGGTAGAATAGTAAATTCACGGAGTCACGGAGGAGAGGGGAAATCGGCGAGAGATAGAGAGGCGAACAAGATGAAGAGTGTTTTGGGTCGTTGGATCGAGAGGGTAATAATTGCATCGGGAATGACACGTGGATGGTTTCTGGTCGTTTATTTGTCGATAAGATTATGCCACTTGGATTTGGTTTCAACCGTTGGATGGAAAGAAGGACATAGGATATGGACGGTTCAGGATCGACCACGTGATATAACGGAGAATCTTTGAGTCGGCTTGTTCGGCTTAAATAATCAAGCCATCCCTAAATTCTCGTCGTCCGTACCTTATCACGACGATAATTTGAACATAATTCGTTTATTGAAAATAAATTGGAAATTTGATTTTAATTTGCTAACTAAATTATTTAATATTGAGTATAATATAACGACATTTTTCAATTTGTCGGGTATTTTCCACATGTCAAATGATCTAATAAGATGATTAGTAAAATATTTAAGAACAAGTTTAGGACCTTAATTTTGTTGTAAAACCGCACTTTCGTAACAGTCTCAAATCTTCTAGTGGATCAAATGGGCCTCTTTGGACAATGCAAAGAAAAAACAAGATGTCACAAAAAAAAAAAACAGAAGAAGATAAGGTCATATATCTGTCCACATATCCTTATATCCTAAAAATAAATAAATTTTAAAAAATATAATATATACAAGCCAAATGTAAAATAACTGAATGCAAGAGAATATCTTATTGTTCTTGGGGGAAAATGGCAGCTAAAATTAATCTTTCTTGTTCTTGCTTAGATTCCCCAAGATTATCAGCATCCTCTTCTTATTCAGATGTTCTTTCTCTGCCTCAGTTCCGCTGTTCATCGTCCCATTTAGGGTTTCATCGATTCAAGCTCCAAGCAAAATTAGGTGATGGGTTTGTTCCAAAATCAAAATTTTCTAATATCACTGAATCGGAATTTGTTTCTGAATCGTGGGCCAATGTTTATTTTAATCTTTTTTTTTTTCTCACAGGTGGGGGAGATCCAGAATTGAAGCCTAAAGGGAAGAAGAAGTTCATAACGAGAGAGGAGGAACCAGAACAGTGAGCATTCATTATACATTTTACTTCTCGAATTCGTTTCTCCGATTTCACAATCCGATGAACATAATTAATGTGTTGACATGAATTGACGGGCAAGAACAGGTGATTCGGGGTTAAAACTGGATGTTTTAGTTCTATAAACCCTAGCAAATCTTGGTTATTGGCTCTTGCATGTTGCAAGAACGGAATCTTGATTGTGTTTTTGGGTGTTGAACTCGTGTCTTGTCTTCTGGTGTTATCACTGTCTGAATCTTGAACTAACGAGCTCAAGTCAAGACTCAGAAATCACTGAACGAGATCTGCACATTGATCTCTGTACTGAATAAGATCAATGAGTTGACCCAATTGAAGATTAACAAGCAGTAAATATTGATTTGTATGTGTTGGTCCACATATGATTATTGAAGATAATCCAACACATTGTTCACGAGAAAGACGGTATGACGATGGATTTTGCAGGTACTGGCAAACAGCGGGAGAAAGAGAAGGCGAGAATCCGATGAAGACGCCGCTGCCTTACATCATAATCTTCGGAATGTCGACCCCTTTCGTCATCTTAGCCATTGCTTTTGCCAATGGTTGGATCAAAGTTCCGATTCGCTGAACAATTCCGAGGAAGAAGAAAAGGGCTCAGTCTTTTGTTCATTGTTTTCTCATTTCCGTATGAAAGAACGGTTCGGGAATCCGTTCTCAGTGATCTCTCGGGATGTAACGTACTCAAAACCCGACGTAAAAGAGTTATATATACACGTTTTGTTCGAGCCTTGAACATCTTTAAGATCAACATTGTGAATGAATAGGTAGAAAAATGAAGAAACTCTCGCCTCGTCCCCTCAGTTCGGCCGCAGATGTCGACACTCGGATATCCGACTGGCATAGCACGGTCATGATTCGTCAATTTCCCGAAACCCGAAATCCAAAAACATGGATCTAGAGTTAGATGTCACAAAAAATGCCGAATGTCTGATTCATGCAAGTAGAAGAGTTTGACAAAGACTGAAATTTCGTATAGTACTAATCATTCAAATTGTCTTGCATATTATTCAGATTTCAGACACTGTTCTTGTAAAGCTTTGGGAGTGGTCATGGATGGATACTATATGATAATGTGGAATATAATGCGGAAAAAACCATGACCGCACAATAAGATATTTCAGGAAAAAGAAAATCTCATTTTGTCAAGTTCTTTGATTCGTTCCCAAGGCTCGATGACACACTCTGCATGGCTACTCATTTCGGTTCCTCGTTTTCTTCCTTCTCGTCGTCGTCGTCGTCGTCGTCGGGTCTCGCTGCTCCATCTCCATTGCACGAGACCGTTCCACTCTTCGATAGATCTATCATTTTCCCGAGAAAATCCTGGCTTTCTCGGATTCGATTGAGATTCTTCGCCAAGAAGCACTTTCACCTCGATTCCACAAATGGGTCTCCGCCAAATTTCGCGTCTTTGCAGGAATGTGAGTTTCTCGGTTCTTGAAATTCTCAGCCCTTCTCGTGTTCTTGACCGGATCGTTTGTTCGATTAGCTTTTCTGTAACATAGGTGATCAAACCTTTTGTCGTTTTGATTCCGACCACAATCTGTTTGAGAAAATGCCTCCCAGAAACTTAAGGGTCATGAATAACTTGCACATTTTAGGTCATAATCTGTGAGATAGCCGATTTTGGTAATGAGAAGTTACTAAATTTGTCATCACCAGAAGATAACGATGCAAATTTTAGTTGGTAGTTTTTGCTCAGACAAGTTTCGGAGTTCCAACGATTCATGAACAGAGAAGATTCTCGCTTTTCCTTTGCTTTGCTCCACTAGTTTATCCCAAAGGGATCGTTTCTTAGATCGTTACTGTGATGTTTTCTTCTCATGATTCTCTTATCCTTTGGGGTATTCTGAATTCCAAAATGATCCAGCTGGAGACCATCTTACAGAAGAACATGCCGTGTCTCAAGGGAAAGACGGTTTCTTCGAAGAACCGAAAACAGAGTCTACTCTTAGTATTACAGTGGTTGGAGCTTCTGGGGACCTGGCCAAGAAGAAAATCTTCCCTGCTTTGTTTGCTCTCTTTTACGATGATTGGCTTCCTGAGGTTTCGTTGCCTTAAGACACACCAATTCTTGATCTTGCTTCTTGAAAGAGTTATGTTGATGTTTTGTTATGTTTCTCTGAATTGGACAGAACTTCTCTGTTTTCGGATTTGCTCGAACAAAACTCACCGACGAGGAGCTTAGGAACATGATCAGCAAAACATTGACATGCCGTATAGATCAGAGGTATTCAGTCTCCTCCTACGAATATTGTTTGTTCGTTGTAATTGAAATCTCTTCTTCGGTTGTCCTGTAACAAGTGATTCGACAGGGAAAATTGTGAAGACAAGATGGATCAGTTCTTAAGGAGATGTTTTTACCATTCGGGTCAGTATAACTCTGAAGAAGATTTCGCCGAGCTCAACAGAAAGCTTAAAGAGAAAGAGGTAATCCCTTTCGTCATCTCAATGCTTCTGTGAAATGAATGATAATCTCTGCTAACAAGATTTTGTCGCACTGTTTGATGTGATAAATCTGTCTTCGAGTTATGAAGTTTCTTGTTGAATTACCTGGAACTAGAATATATATATGTATGCATCATAAAATTCCTTTCGGTCTTTATTTCCCGTTGTTTGATTCGTTCTTTCAGGATGGGAGACTATCGAACAGGTTGTTCTACCTATCGATACCTCCAAACATATTCGTCGATGTGGTCAGGTGTGCTAGTGTCAAAGCTTCCTCATCAAGTGGCTGGACTCGGGTCATCGTCGAAAAGCCATTTGGCCGTGACTCTGGATCATCTGCAGAGTTAACGCGATGTTTGAAACAGTATCTCACTGAGGATCAAATCTTCAGGTATGTGCTTGCTGGTTATGGTGGAAGAATCTTTTCCATTGATGAGAAGAGATACATTATGTTATCATATCTAGGATTGATCACTACTTGGGTAAGGAGCTCGTGGAGAACCTTTCTGTGCTTCGGTTCTCGAATCTTGTCTTCGAGCCTCTATGGTCGAGGAACTATATACGCAATGTGCAACTGATCTTTTCTGAAGATTTCGGGACAGAAGGGCGTGGCGGGTAAAGTTGTCATAACTTCTTTATCTCAACTAAACAGAAGCAGCAGACATGGAAACACCTTACATGTCCATGTTAATGGCTGCAGTTACTTTGATCAGTACGGAATCATAAGAGACATAATGCAGAATCATCTCTTACAAATACTGGCACTATTTGCAATGGAGACTCCCGTCAGCTTAGATGCAGAGGACATCCGAACCGAAAAGGTAAGTACTTCAAATCATGAAGTTATTACCTTTCTTCCTCGAACTCGGGTTTTGTTCAGATGAATATGCTTTCCCATCAGGTGAAAGTTTTGAGATCGATGAAGCCATTACAGCTCGAAGATGTGATCATTGGCCAATACAAGGGTCACAGCAAAGGTGGTAAATCATACCCGTGTTACACTGATGACCCGACAGTCCCGAAAAACAGTCTTACGCCGACATTTGCAGCCGCAGCTATGTTCATAAACAACGCGAGATGGGACGGGGTCCCGTTCCTTATGAAAGCGGGGAAAGCTCTCCATACCAGACGGTATTGTTCTAAGGTTTTTTAGGAGCTTGATAATGTCACACTATGAATCACGGGTTTCGCAAAAAATACTATACCTTTTCGGGTGTTTTTCAACTGTAAATCCAGGGCAGAGATCAGAGTTCAGTTCAGGCATGTTCCTGGTAACTTGTACAAGAGCATTGTCGGAACGGATTTAGACAAAGCAACTAATGAACTAGTGATCAGAGTTCAACCAGATGAATCCATATACCTGAAGATCAACAACAAAGTTCCGGGCCTCGGGATGAGACTGGATCGAAGTGACCTCAATCTGCTATACCGAGCAAGGTATATATCCTCAAAAACTTATTTAATGCTTCCCCCGTATTAATGTTATTAATTTTCTGTTAGATTTCGGTTGGTGAATTAGTTACTCGGCTATCCGACTTTGAGCTGTTTATAAAGCTGAAATGAACATAGGGAAAAAATCGAAATTTTTTCTTTGTTTCCTCTGTTCTAAAGTTCTCGGTTTCTCTCACTTTCTCATCATCCAAACAGCTTCTCGTTTGGATTTGAAATAGTATCAGTGCGGCATTTTGCTCCAGTTAATCGCTTCCTTTCCCCGAGTCCCTATCGATCTTACCGATCGAATCTCGTGGAAACTTCATTCCTGTTTCCCCCGAACTATGGGCTCTTCCTCATCTTTTCTCGTCTCCAATGACCACACCAAAACCTGCTTCTCGTTCCTGATCGATTTCAATTCCTGGCAAAGCTCGTAAACAGTTTCTGGACTCATACCGAGATGGTGATTTCTTTCGCATGTCTGAATGGTCTTTTGATGGATTGACAGGTACCCGAGAGAAATACCGGATGCATACGAAAGGCTACTTCTGGACGCCATTGAAGGGGAAAGGAGATTGTTCATCAGAAGCGACGAGCTTGATGCTGCCTGGGCGTTATTCACGCCGGCATTGAGGGAACTGGAAGAGAAGAAAATGGTGCCTGAGCTTTACCCGTACGGAAGCAGAGGTCCTGTCGGGGCGCATTATCTCGCTTCCAAGTACAACGTTAGATGGGGTGATGTCGGTGGCGATGAAGACAACTTGTGAAGGAGAATGTTACGGATTTTCGAAGTGGGATTTCGGGTGTTTGACCGTTGACGTCTGATGATGGAGCAAATAAGTCAGGTTTGTGCTTAAGACATAATTAAGACCGTGAAGTGTATTGGTTCCAAGTTGTACGTCCGTACCGTACCCTTGCCGAATCAAACTTCCTTTCGAACCTTCTAGAACGTTCCTGTGACCCGACCCATCCAAATAAATATTCTGTTGGCAAATATCTTTTGGACCGAACCCAAATCCAACATAAGCCATACACCACTGTTAGAATCTTAGGTTGTCTTAAGTTATTGGCTTATAACTTGACCAAGAAAAAAGAGCATGTGTGTGTGTGTATATATATATATATAGTCGGCGGTAATATAAGCTTATCTCTTATCAAAACTTTGGGAGCAAATAAATAAACATAGAATGAATTTTTTCACCCAATATATACTATATACATACAAAACATGCGCACTGCTCCTTACGGTGCACAATAGCATATATGTACACAATATCACCTTTACACCGTATAAGAAATTGAAATAAAATATCATTGCAAAATCCTTTTCTATAATGACTAAAACATCATTTTTAGATATCTTTTACAAAATAAAGCATTCTTTGAATCTGATTCGATTCTATATCTATGTTATGTTAGAAGAATTAAGTATAACGAATATACTAATAAAACTATGGTTTACAAATTGTGGTTTACCTTTTTTACTTGTGGTTAAATTTGTTAGCATCCTAATTATGGT
The DNA here is from genome assembly GCF_000463585.1 of Tarenaya hassleriana. Taxonomy (NCBI): domain Eukaryota; kingdom Viridiplantae; phylum Streptophyta; class Magnoliopsida; order Brassicales; family Cleomaceae; genus Tarenaya; species Tarenaya hassleriana. Next base: position 3,303,570 of record NW_010967707.1, on the reverse strand, counting down.
ATTTATACCCCTAAAGTGAGTTATATTTCTTGATTTTGCTAATTTTATTGGTGTCTTTTATTTAAGTAATCATGTCTTTTTTTCACCATTGAAGTAATTACGCTATGTAGTGATTTTTGTATGTTTTGGGAGTATGGTATCTTCTAAATTTCTAATTAAAAATTAACTCATTTTAAAACGACAAAGGGAAAAGGCGTCATAAATGAGTATTATCAAAATTGTTTATATAAAAAAATGAAGACTAGTTTAATATTATTTAAATGGGTTTCTCAAAAATGAAATATGCGCACTGCTCATTACGGTGCACAATAGCATATATCATCTTAAGCACTATTAGGTATTGGCAAATGAGCACCGTTTACTTTCACTGGAAAATTTACTTCCAACAAAATTCCCCTTTTTTTATTTATCGATAATTTCCCAAATTTCCGATTGCCGATCGACGGCAAATCTCGAACTATTCTCCGGCGATTCAGTCGGGGGACTTAGAATCCGCTGAGGGTTTGTGGTTTTTTTGCTCGGATTCGACCGGTTTTGGTCCGCTCGGGCTTGAGGAGGAAGAACTTGCAGAGATCTGCTCATGGCCTTGTTTCCATTTCTGGGCAAATCTGAGTGAGATCTCTAGTTGTTTTCTCTTCTTCTTTTTTTTTTCTATCTTAGATTTGTTTTGTTGCTGGTGTATTGATTATGGGTTTCTAGCTTGAGAAATGAGCAAATCTGGCGTAGGGTTTTCATTTCAAATCCACAGAGCAGGTTTCATCGTGGTTCCTTGTGAAAGTGAGTGGCTTAAACTTGACTCAGACGTTTTAGTTTATTGGGAAATTCTCGAAATGGAGAGAAAATTTAGCTAGTTTGACTTCAAAATGAATGACTACTCAAATCTGCTTGGGGATTTTCGTTGCTCAGAATTTCGTGAAAAAGATGCGTTAGGGAACAGGTTTTGTCTGTAATGGAGCTTGGAGAAGTGAGTTTCCTTTCGATCTGAGGGCTCCACCAGGTCTTGACCTCAAGACCCTTGATCCTGAATCTGAGCATGATTTTAGTACCAATGGAGCAAAACCTGTTTAATTTTTGGATAAGTGGGTTTGTCTTTTGCGTTTTTGTTATCTTGTAAATTCATGTTTGGTCTTTCCAGTTAGTCATTGGCTTATGTAACTAAGCTGCAGCACGTAGATGAATAATGCTGTTCTCTTGGACCTTGCAGATAATGATTTTTTGGTGCTTCCAAATGGAAAGTCTCGGGAGTTTTAGCTTCCCTGAATGCTCATAGTTTCTTTTTTTTTTTCCAGAGTTTGATTGTGGATTCATCTGATTCTTCATGGATCCATACAAAGAGGAGGCTTTCCGAGCGAAACAGATCGCCGAGAGGAAATTTGTAGAAAAAGACTTTACTGGTGCAAGGAGTTATGCATTGAAGGCTAGGTCGCTGTTTCCTAACTTGGAGGGTATATCACAAATGGTTGCGACTTTCGAAGTTTATACTGCTTCTCAGAGTAGACGTAATGGAGAAATTGACTATTATGCAATTCTTGGACTGAAACCCACAGCTGGGAAAAGGGAAGTGAAGAAACAATACAAGAAGATGGCCATATTGCTTCATCCAGATAAGAACAAATGTATCGGAGCTGATGGGGCATTCCAACTCGTATCTGAAGCGTGGAACTCCTTGTCTGACGAGTTCAAGAAAAGCACTTTTTATTACAAAAGGAAAAAACATATTGACTCCATGGCCGTTCAGAAGAACAGCTCAGAGTATGTGCCTGGAGTTACCGGATTCGATTATTGCCCACCAGCTTCAGAAAGGCTTGATACTTTCTGGACTGTGTGCACCTCTTGCAAAGTACAGTACGAGTATCTGCGGAAGTATGTGAATAAGAGGCTTTCATGTAAGAACTGTCGGGAAGCCTTTATTGCGGTGGAAACTGGACCTGCTCCTGTTAGTGCCTCGTTTCATTATGCAGCAGCATCTCATACACCAAGTAACGGCTATGGCAGTTATGGTTATGATGGTGTCACATGCATGCCTGCCAGTTCCACATATTTCGTGGGTCACCATCCTGGACCTAGATATGATTATGTTACGAATGGATCCTACGAATGGAATTCGTTCCCTGAAACCTCCCCAAGCAATATGGATTCTAATGGTGTGCCCTCGGTTTCTGCTGGATATGGCTATAAGCTCAGTTATGGAGTTGTCTCTAGAGGAAGAAAAAAGGTCAAAGACAGTTCTAATGGGACCTGTTCGATGAAAAGCATGGCTACTGCTCTGATACATTCAAATCCACCTGATGGGTTTACTGATGCTGCTGCAATTAAGGTCAGCAAACTTGAAAAGAAGAGGAAGTTTGTTTCGGGATTCTCTGGTAACGGACACGATGAAAACAATTCAAAATCTGCTCCAGAGTTAAGAACAACAAATACAGATACGAACATGGATCAAGATTTCAAACTTCCCGGCCAAAGTTATTTTTCAACTAGGCGATGCCCTGCTGCACCGGCCTTAGACACCCGTAAGCTATTGATTAACAAAGCTAGGGCAGATGTTCGGCAGAAACTAGAGATTATGAGATTGGCTTCAGAGACGGCAAGTAAAGAAAACAGGACTCCACTCGGTGAAAATGATGTTCGGTCATCCAAAGTTGGAAATCCTGTTTCCCCGGGTCAACAATTGGTACAGGAAACAAAAGGGCCAGTATCAATAACTGTTCCAGACCCCGACTTCCACGATTTTGATAAAAACAGGTCAGAGGAATGCTTCAAGCCAAGGCAAATATGGGCAATTTATGATGAGGATGACGGTATGCCACGCTTGTACTGTGTGGTTCGGGAGGTACTCTCAGTTCAGCCGTTTAAGATTGACATAGCCTACTTGAGCTCCAAAACCGACGCGGAGTTTGGATCAACGAAATGGGTTCATTACGGATTTACAAAGTCTTGTGGGCATTTCAGAATCCGAAACACTGACATAGTTGAGCAAGTGAACATCTTTTCCCATCTCTTGAAAGGCAAGAAGACAGGGAGAGGTGGTTGTGTAAGAATATTCCCCAAGACCGGAGAGATTTGGGCTGTGTACAGAAACTGGTCACCAGACTGGAACAAGTCAACCCTTGATGAGGTGAGGCACCAATATGAAATGGTTGAGATTCTTGATGATTACTCTGAAGAGTTTGGAGTTCGTGTAATTCCACTGGTTAAGCTAGAGGGTTTCAAGACCGTGTACCGAAGAACCACAAGAGAGGACCGTAAGAGATGGATACCGAGGAAGGAGATGTTACGATTTTCGCATCAAATACCATCCTGGTTTCTCAGACAAGAGACTAGCGGGTTGCCCGGAAACTGTTGGGACTTGGACCCGGCTGCCATCCCCGAGGAGTTGCTTCACACGGGGGCGGGAACCGATTAAACTGCACTTCTTGCGACAGAGATAAGAGATTCAGATTTGAGGCATAGATAAGATTGGTGAAAACCCTGTAAGAGTCGATCCATGTAAAGGGTTCTCTTCTTAACTTCGGACAAGTATTCACCAAAAGATTTCAGGATTCTGTAAGCATAAGCCTCTGTTGTTTCTTTCATTGGAGCTTTTTTACATTACTTATGTTCCTCATAGTGACTTTGCTCTGCTTTTCTCCCTCTCTCTTCAACTCTTTTGTTCCTACTTGTTCTTGTTCTTGTTAACCCTAGTGATTAACAAGTTTTACTGATTTACAAATGTAGCATTACCAAGTTATCATTTCAAGCTTTAACTCCTTTTTAATATTTGCATCAATGTTATTTGGTGGATCATTTTCATCTTTTTTCTATTCTTTTGGTTAAAAAATTTCAAGGTTTCATGAGGTCTTGTGAAATCGCGAATGTTGCTTTGCTAGCAAACTGGGATTATATTTTTTATGGTTCAAAAAAAAAATTATTAATTTGGAATCCGTGAATTCAAAATATCTTTTAATCTTAATTTTAGTGGTTAAAATTTATTCTGCAAACCCTAATAGAGCGTTGGATATCAATCTTGTGTCTTAGCAGCGCAAGCAGAGTGGTTCAGCTACTTGATCGATGTCTCTGAACTCTGAGCCCGTGCCCGGAGAAAATGTCATGAACATAAGTACTGACCACAAAGACACTGATAGGTAGGTAATACATGCACATTCTTGGCCCTTAACATGACAAAAGATCGAGTCTCTCTCTTTTTTTCGAGATCAAGGTATCGACTTTCACCGCAAGATCGAGTCTTTTACAGTTTTTGGGGATCAAGTTACACACTTTCAACACAAGATAGAGTCTTTAACGATTTTTTGGTATCAAGATTTCCCATTCTTCGAGATCAAGATGTCGAATTTCAACACATGTTGAGTGTTTCGAATTAAAGATACCAATGAGAAACACAAGATTTAGCCTTTTGTGATATTTTTTTTTGGAAACAGGTTGTGATTGTTTCTTGCATTGTGATGTTGCGGCCAAGGCGTGAATCTCCACGAAAGCCCGTTTTCCTTTTTGACACTATGGGGGACGGAGATTTCGACAGTTACATTGAGAAATCTTAATCCGAAAGAGAAAGAAGTAAAGATCAAAGTAGATAGGATAGAGAAGATCAAACTAAATGCTAAAAATTCTAATAAAAAGATTTGTATTTTAACCTCATCTTTCGGTTCCTTTGAATCGATTTAGAGTGTTTGATGTATTACTAGGAGAGACGGTAGGTAACTCTAGAAATAACACTGCAGAGAATGAGAAGACTGACAAGGAGATGTTTAGCTTCCATATTTTGGGTGGGTTAGTAAAGAAAAAAAAGTACAGGGGCTAAATAAATAAGACACAAGTTTCTGAGGGTTATATTGGTATTTGCGGGTTGTACTTTTCTACTTTTGACTTTTTATATGCGACAGAATAATGCGAGGACGGAGAATAAAAAATATATATATAAAAAGACGTAGAGGTTGTGGAAAATATAAAAAATGGGGAAACAGAAAAAAAAAGAATAGAGAAAATATGAGGTGGTATTTCCAAAATCTAGAAAGTTATTATGTTCTTTCAATCTTGGTTTATTTTATTTAAATATTGTTACACATTATTCAATTCAATTTGATTTTATCATTAAAATTGCTATGATCCGAAACTATTTTGGATGTCAAAGTCATAATCCAGAGTTCAAATAACATGGAGTCAACATATTGGGTACGCATACTCTTATTTATTTTTACATAGTTTACGTACAGCGCTCCGTTGATATTCGAGTTATAAATGAGATTTCAACCCAAACCGAACAACAATCTACTAGCATTTAACAATAAATTTTAACCATTAAAATTAAAATGAAAATAAAAAGATCTTTTGAATTCACGGATTCCAAATTAATATAATTTTTTCCTTTGAACCATAAAAAAACATAAACCGATATTGCTAGCAAACAGGCAACATTCACCGTTTCAAACGATCTCAGAAAACCTTGAAATTTTTTACAAAAAGAACAAAAATTGGAAAAAGAACCCTCCAAAAGACAGTATAAAAAGGAATTGAATCTTGAAATTGTTCTTGAAGGTTTGGTAATGCTACATTTGTAATCGGTAAAACTTGTTAATCACTAAGATTAACAAGGAACAAGAGAGTTGAAGAGGAAAAAAACAAACGAAAACAGATCAAAGTCACTATGATGGAACATAAACTAATGTAAAGAAGTTCCAATGAAAGAAACAACAAAGAGGCTTATGCTTATACAGTCCTGAAATCTTTTGGTGAACGCCTTCTTTGGTCCAAAGTAAAGAAGAGAACCCTTTACATGGATCGACTCTTACAGGGTTTTCACCAACCTTATCTATGCCTCAAATCTGAATCTCTTATCTCTGTTGCAAGAAGAGCAGTTTAATCCGTTCCCGCCCCTGTGTGAAGCAACTCCTCGGGTATGGCAGCCGGGTCCAAGTCCCAACAGTTTCCGGGCAACCCGCTAGTCTCTTGTCTGAGAAACCAGGATGGTATTTGATGCGAAAACCGTAACATCTCCTTCCTCGGTATCCAGCTCTTACCGTCCTCTCTTGTGGTTCTTCGGTACACGGTCTTGAAACCCTCTAGCTTAACCAGTGGAATTACACGAACTCCAAACTCTTCAGTGTAATCATCAAGAATCTCAACCATTTCATATTGGTGCCTCACCTCATCAAGGGTTGACTTGTTCCAGTCTGGTGACCAGTTTCTGTACACAGCCCATATCTCTCCGGTCTTGGGGAATATTCTTACGCAACCACCTCTCCCTGTCTTCTTGCCTTTCAAGAGATGGGAAAAGATGTTCACTTGCTCAACTATGTCAGTGTTTCGTATTCTGAAGTGCCCACAAGACTTTGTAAATCCGTAATGAACCCATTTTGTTGATCCAAACTCTGCGTCGGTTTTGGAGCTCAAGTAGGCTATGTCAATCTTAAACGGTTGAACTGAGAGTACCTCCCGAACCACACAGTACAAACGTGGCATACCATCATCCTCATCATAAATTGCCCATATTTGCCTTGGCTTGAAGCATTCCTCTGACCTGTTTTTATCAAAATCATGGAAGTCGGGGTCTGGAACATTTATTGATACTGGCCCTTTTGTTTCCCGTACCAATTGCTGACCCGGGGAAACGAGATTTCCAACCTTGGATGACCGAACATCATTTTCACCGAGCGGTGTCCTGTTTTCTTTACTTGCTGTCTCTGAAGCCAATCTCATAATCTCTAGTTTCTGCCGAACATCTGCCCTAGCTTTGTCAATCAATAGCTTACGGGTGTCTAATGCCGGTGCAGCAGGACATCGCCTAGTAGAAAAATAACTTTGACCGGGAAGTTTGAAATCTTGATCCATGTTCGTATCCGTATTTGTTGTTCTTAATTCTGAAGCAGATTTTGAATTGTTCTCATCATGTCCATTACCAGAAAATCCCGAAACAAACTTCCTCTTTTTTTCAAGTTTGCTGACCTTAATTGCAGCAGCATCAGTAAACCCATCAGGTGGATTTGAATGTATCAGAGCAGTAGCCATGCTTTTCATTGAACAGGTCCCATTGTAACTGTCTTTGACCTTTTTTCTTCCTCTAGAGACAACTCCATAACTGAGCTTATAGCCATATCCAGCGGAAACCGAGGGCACACCATTAGAATCCATATTGCTTGGGGAGGTTTCAGGGAACGAATTCCATTCATAGGATCCATTCGTAACATAATCATATCTAGGTCCAGGATGGTGACCCACGAAATATGTGGAACTGGCAGGCATGCATGTGACACCATCATAACCATAACTGCCATAGCCGTTACTTGGTGTATGAGATGCTGCTGCATAATGAAACGAGGCACTAACAGGAGCAGGTCCAGTTTCCACCGCAATAAAGGCTTCCCGACAGTTCTTACATGAAAGCCTCTTATTCACATACTTCCGCAGATACTCGTACTGTACTTTGCAAGAGGTGCACACAGTCCAGAAAGTATCAAGCCTTTCTGAAGCTGGTGGGCAATAATCGAATCCGGTAACTCCAGGCACATACTCTGAGCTGTTCTTCTGAACGGCCATGGAGTCAATATGTTTTTTCCTTTTGTAATAAAAAGTGCTTTTCTTGAACTCGTCAGACAAGGAGTTCCACGCTTCAGATACGAGTTGGAATGCCCCATCAGCTCCGATACATTTGTTCTTATCTGGATGAAGCAATATGGCCATCTTCTTGTATTGTTTCTTCACTTCCCTTTTCCCAGCTGTGGGTTTCAGTCCAAGAATTGCATAATAGTCAATTTCTCCGTTACGTCTACTCTGAGAAGCAGTATAAACTTCGAAAGTCGCAACCATTTGTGATATACCCTCCAAGTTAGGAAACAGCGACCTAGCATTCAATGCATAACTCCTTGCACCAGTAAAGTCTTTTTCTACAAATTTCCTCTCGGCGATCTGTTTCGCTCGGAAAGCCTCCTCTTTGTATGGATCCATGAAGAATCAGATGAATACACAATCAAACTCTGGAAAAAAAAAAGAAATAAGGAGCATTCAGGAAATCTAAAACTCCCGAAACTTTCCATTTGGAAGCACCAAAACACCATTCTCTGCAAGCGTCCAAGAGAACATCATTGTTCTTTAGGACATGAGCCAATAACTAACTGGAAAGATCAAACATGCAGAATTCTGAAACCAGTATTGAACAGATAACAAGAACACAAAGACAAACCCTCTTATCCAAAAACAGTTTCTGCTCCATTGGTACTAAAATCATACTCAAGTTTCAGGATCAAGGGTCTTGAGGTCAAGACCTGGTGGAGCCCGTATATTGAAAAGAAAACCCATTTCTCCAAGCTTCGTTACAGACAAAACTTGTTCCCTATCGCATCTTTTTCACTAAATTCTGAGCAACGAAGCTCCCCAAGCAGATTTGATTAGTCATTTAGTCATTCATTTTGAAGTCAAACTAGCTAAATTTTCTCTCCATTTCGAGAATTTCCAAATAAACTAAAACATCTCAGAGTCAAGTTTAAGCCATTCACTTTCATAACGAACCACGACGAAACCTGCTCTCTGGATTTGAAATGAAAATCTTACGCTAGATTTGCTAATTTCTCAAGCTAGAAACCCATAATCAATACCCCAGCAACAACAACAAATCTAAGATAGAAAAAAAAGAGAAAACAACTAGAGATCTTACTCAGATTTTCTCAGAAATGGTAACAAGGCCATGAACAGATCTCCACAAGTTCTTCCTCCTCAAGCTCCAGCGGATCAAAACCGGTCGAATCCGAGCCAAAAAACACAAACCCTCAGCGGATTCTAAGTTCCCCGACTGAATCGCCGGAGAATAGTACGAGATTTGCCGTCGATCGGCAATCGGAAAATTTTGGAAAATTAACGATAAATAAAAAAAAAGGGGGAATTTTGTTGGAAGTAAATTTGCGTGAAAGTGAACGGTGCTAATACCTAATAGTGTTTAAGATGAAATGTGCTATTGTGCACCGTAATGAGCAGTACGCATATTTATTTTTGAAAAAAAAAATATAAATAATATTAAATTAGTCTTCAATTTTTATAAACAGTTTTAATAATATCATTTATGACGCCTTTTTCCTTTTTCATTTTTAAACGAGTCACTTTTTAATTAGAAATTTCAAAGGATAACCAACTCTCAAAGCATACAAAAATCACTACATACCGCAATTACCTCAATGGTGAAAAAGAAAGACATAATTACTTAAATAACAGTAAAGAAAAAATTAGCAAAATCAAAAAATATAACTCACTTTAGGAGTATAAACATCATAATTAGGATGTTAACAAATTTAACCACACGTTAAAAAGTAAACCGTAATCTGTAGACCATATATTATTTTATTAATATATTCGCTATATTTGATTTTTTTACATAAAATATAGCCGAATCAGATTCACATAATACTTTATTTTGTAAAATATATCCAAAAATGATGTTATAATCATTAGAGACAAAGTATTTTGCAATGACATTTATTTTAATTTTTTTTATATAGTGTAAAGATGAAATGTTTTGTGTGTGTGTATATATATATATATATATATTGGGTGAAAAATTCATTCTATGTTTATTTATTTGCTCCAAATTAAGTTTTGGTAAGAGATATAAAGCTTATATTACCACCGAAACTTAAGACAAACTAAGAAGTAAAAAAAAAAACAAAAACAAATAACAATGATGTATATATTACCAATCACAAAATATGTATTTGGAAGGGTAAGTTCATTCATAGGAAGGTTGGAAAGGGGAAGTGTACGGACGTACACTTTGTGAAACTCTCAAGAGATAGACAGGATAGGAAAGGGAGGAGATCCGTCTCTTTGGACAAAATCTACTCTAAGTTGGTGAAGTTTGCTCTCACTTATATATAATATTATATATAATATATATGTGTATATATATGGTAATATATCAAAAATACATTATTTTTGCTATTTTGACTTCATCATATACATTTATCCAATGATGATTTTGTAATCCATATAATCAGGATTATAGTCTGATCACATGTTGATATCACTGATCGTAACGTTAAATTTGTGGTGATCACACTAATTTGTTATATTTATTCTTTGTATATTTCATTAATTATTTGATAAAATATTATAAATTATGTTATGACCAATGAAATAAATATGTGATTAGATTATATTTTTTATTATATAGGTCAAAATATCACTAGGTGTAAAAGGTTACGTATTGAAATAAAAATAGCAAATAAAGGATACCTAGTATGTACCATAGTTTTGCAAAATGCTAACATGGGTATATTTGTACACATAACAGTGATCTGGCGTTGACACGTGTGCAAAAGTGCCATGTCACCTTTCTCAATGGGATTAAGTCAACGGTTTTTTTAGTTTAGACTAATTTTGAGAGAATAAAATATCTGGAAAAAAATGATTGTGGCTAGGTTTGAAATATTTATGTCCAAAGTATGCTGGTTGATGTTTGGAGGCATCTCTCGTCTCTGTCTCTTTCTGATTCTCCCCGGCGTCTATGTAAGGTTTTAATTCGAAAAATATGGAACAATCGAAGAAAAATTGTATGTAGATGGAACTAAAAACACCAAAGATACATGGTTATTGATTAGGGTGTCAATTTTGGCACCAAAAACCCATCTAAAAAATATTGGATTTTGGATTTGAATTTGTAGAAAAAAAATTTGAGTTTTCTAGATAGGTTCAAATCATCATTTGGATTGATCCCAAAATCCGATTTTATATATTTTTTTAAATAAATGTAAAAAATTATCATTGTATAAGTAAAGTATTAAACGGTCCGACCCGACTTGCTCCAAATCTGAGTCCTATAAGATCGGGTTTCAAGCTTAGCTCTATAAATTTGAATAATTCGGATTGGCCCAAATCCAAACTGAGCCCTTTTTGATTGAGTACGAATTCGGTTTGGATCAGGTCGAGTACGAACCATCTAAAAAATATCGGATTTTGGATTTAAATTTGTAGAAAAAAAATCGGATTTTTGAAGTGGGTTCAAATCGGATTTCAAATTGATTCGAAAATCTGATTTTATTTTTTAAAATAAATGCAAAAAATATTATTATATAAGTAAGTATTAAGCGGTCCGACCCGTCTTGGTCCGAACTCGAGTCCAATAAGATCCGATTTCAAGATTAGTTCTATAAATTCAAATAATTCTGAGTGACCCAAACCCAAATCGAAACCTTCGAATTGAGTTCGAGTTAGGTCTAGATGATGTCGGGTTGGACTGACCCGTTCGATACTCCTAGCGTTGATGAAAAAATAAGTCTTGTAAAGGGTTGATTAGATTAGAACTGTCTACCATGTTGCAAAGAGAGATTGCATTTTTGAACAATACGATCAAAGCTTATATGTGAAATGTTTATATCATTTTAATTTGGAGATTTCGTTGTTTCTCTTTTTCTCCAAATTTAATATAGGGAAGGTTTTGGACATAATTTCAGTGAATGCAGTTCTAATAATGGGTTTGGCCAACATTTTTGGGTAAAGTGAATCTACTTATTTGATCTAAATATTGATAACAAGAGTGATATTTAACTATAATCAAACCGAAATAAAATAGTAAATAATTTAATTTAAATTGAATTCCATACAAAAATTGGTTGGATGCGATGAGATTTAATTAAATTCGAATAGAATATCATATATAAAAAAGTATCGTAAAGAAATGAGAGTTTTTTCAACAACAAAACAAATTCAAACTAAAAAGAATTGAATTTCAAAAAATGATCAAAACCAAATTCTCAATTTCCATCCCCATTGGATTCAGAATTTTCTTAGGTCCCTAAGTTTTTATATGATCAAATCAATTGTGATATATTACTCAAAATAAACATCCGTGTAATTGATTTATAAATGAAATAAAGAAATTAAAAAAAATAGATAGAAAATCCAATCCAAAATATGAAAATGCCATATCTCAAAATCATAGCCGTCCAATGGACAATATCACATCCTCTCTCTATCCATAAGAGAGAAAATAAATAAAAATCTTCTAATGCCACGTGGCACCACCAAAGCCTCTACCTCTCGCCACCAAAAATCAACCCGAAATCTAAGATCAACCCTTTGGACCAATCAGAAGGTGCTGACGTGGCAATACGATAATCTTCGGTGTTTCCCATATAAACCCCCAATGCCGTGCTCCAACACAACTTCACAGCGTTCACTCACTTTGCAGAATCTTAGATTTGTTCTAGCGTTTGCGTTTACAATGGCGGCCACGTCTGCGATTCAGAAAACCGCGTTTGCAGGGCAAACGGCCCTTAACCAGTCCAACGAGTTCCTCCGCAAGGTCGGCGTTTCCAGCGGCGGCCGCGTTACCATGCGCCGTACCGTCAAGAGTGCTCCTCAAAGCATTTGGTAACTTTGCTCTCTCTCTCTATATATATATACACACACGAAACAGTCTCAGTAAATGTGGTTTTGATGGATGGTGATGATGATGAAAAATGCAGGTACGGACCGGACCGCCCAAAGTACTTGGGACCCTTTTCCGAGAACACACCGTCGTACCTAACGGGAGAATATCCCGGAGATTACGGCTGGGACACGGCTGGGCTCTCGGCAGATCCCGAGACCTTCGCCAAGAACCGCGAGCTAGAAGTAATCCACTGCAGATGGGCAATGCTCGGAGCCCTAGGCTGTGTCTTCCCTGAGATCCTCTCCAAGAACGGAGTCAAGTTCGGAGAAGCCGTGTGGTTCAAGGCAGGTTCTCAGATCTTCTCGGAAGGAGGCCTTGATTACCTCGGAAACCCTAACCTAATCCATGCCCAGAGCATTCTAGCCATCTGGGCATGCCAGGTCGTGCTTATGGGCTTCGTCGAAGGCTACCGAGTTGGAGGTGGCCCTCTGGGCGAAGGGCTCGACCCCCTTTACCCGGGAGGAGCCTTCGATCCGCTGAACCTGGCAGAGGACCCCGAGGCTTTCGCTGAATTGAAAGTGAAAGAGATCAAGAACGGCCGGCTTGCCATGTTCTCCATGTTCGGATTCTTTGTTCAGGCCATCGTCACGGGTAAAGGACCCATCGAGAACTTGTATGATCATGTCGCTGATCCTGTCGCCAACAATGCTTGGGCTTATGCTACAAACTTTGTTCCCGGCAAATGAACTGAACCGTCATGATCTCTTAAAGCTTAACTGTATTGTCCCCATGAAGTGTTGTTGACGGTGTTTTATGTTATTGTACTTTGCTATATATATGAGTACTCGCTGTGGAGTTCCTTTCCTCATGCTGTTTGGTGTCAGATCTGAATATATCTTATCGTTTCAGCACCAGTTGCTAAGATAAGGGTTGGCGAAAAACTGAACTGAACTGCATTGAATATACATAACCTGGAAACCTTAAAATAAAATCTCACTAGAAAATGAGTGATCATTTGAGGTAAAAAAACTTACAAATCTTTGTTTTCCCCATATCTGGCTAATCATCAAAAGTCGGGAAGACGGGCATCACCAGAAGTCCTTGCAGGAACATGATCCATCTCTGAAGTGATGGAACCGAGTATTGTCTCTCACGATGATCTCCCGTTTGTATATCCGAGAGAGTAGCTTGGTCACATTGTGGCAATCGTTGCATACCGTAAGATTCTTCACAACCCTTATCGGCTTCCTGGCTTTCGTGTTGATTAGCCCGTAAGCTATAGCTAGTCTCTCGCTGTGTATCTCTAGTTCGGCTTCTTTCTCCTCCTCTCCTTGAACATGCAACAACACTTGTGTTGTGTCTGGGATGTGCCCTGCAGCTTTCAGTCTCTCTCTCATCTCATTCAGCTTCACGTAAATCTCCTCGGTTTGTAAGTGTGATCTGTCTCCTACCACAAATCTGTGAATCACGCCCTCGTGCTCTATCGAGCTCCATCCTGCTTCCTTCTTGATCCCTTTCTTCTTCATCCTCTCTCTTACCTCTGAGACTTTCTCCCACTTTCCCTCGGAAGCATACATATTAGACAGCAGAACGTAAGATCCAGTGGTCTCTGGAGCCATCTCTATCAAGAGACGGGCTGCATATTCACCGATATCTGTCTTCTTATAGATCCTTGCACTGCGTAGTAAGCTCATCAAGATCACTTTGTTTGGTCTCATGGGCATATTTTCAACGATGTCTTTCGCCTCTTCCAAATGCCCGGTTCTGCATAACACATCTACCAAGCAACCATAGTGTTCAACTGTGTGCTCAATCCCGTACTCGTTTCGCATCAAATAGAAGTAAGAACGAGCTTCATTGACATATCCCGTATGACTACAAGCATTCAACACACCAACGAAGGTTATGGCGTTAGGTTCTGTACCTCTCTCTCGCATTTTGTTGAATAGTTCTAGTGCTTTGTTGGCCATCCCGTGCATACCTAGCCCTGCGATTATCGAGTTCCAGTGACCCAATTTCTTTCTACGTATCACTTGAAACACTGATAATGCATTCTCAATGCTCCCACATTTGGAGTACATTTCTATCAGCAATGTTCCGATCACACCACCGGGTTCGATTCCATTCTTGATCATGTAAGAATGAATCCATGTTCCCCAACTGAGAATAGCAGATTCAGACACTGCAGAGATAACACTCACTAAGGTTGCGTCACTGGGCTTGAAGTCATGTTCCAACATTCTGAAGAACATCCGAAAAGCTTCCTTGAACCTGCCATTTATCTCGTATCCTGCAATAATGGAGTTCCATGTGACCAAATCTCTCGAGGGCATACGATTAAACAATCTACGGGCGGACTCGGGATCACCCGATTTCATATAACCATTGATCATTGCGTTCCATGAAACCAAACTCTTGTTCGGCATCTTACTGAAAATCTCTCTAGCGTCCTCAATCTTTCCACTTTTCGAGAACCCATCGAGCAAGGCAGTCCACGAAAACGAGTCTCTTTCAGGCATCTCATCGAACACCTTCAATGCAATTTCCACTTGGCCACTTCGAGCATAACCATCGATCAGAGAGTTCCAAGTAACCAAGTCCTTTTCTGCCATATTATCAAACACCTTGCAAGCACTTTCGATCGAACCACATTTCGAGTACAAGCTCACCAAGCTGCTCTGCACAAACTTATCCAGCGCGAAACCCAGTTTCAGCGCAAACCCATGAATTTGCTTCCCTTCTTCAACCGCGTTCAAGCGTGAGCAACCTTTTATCACGCAAGGGAAGGTGAAATTATCCGGCGGGAACTCACGGACCAGAAGGCAGAACAAAGATATTGCGTCGTGGGAGCGATGGTTTTCGATATAGCATTTGATGATCATGTTCCACAGGACTAGAGACGGGTCAGGGATCCGTTCGAAGACGGAGCGAGCGTAGCGAAGATTGTTGATCTCTGGCGCCGTATAGCGCGAGAGAAGGCGTGAAGAGACGGAAGGGTTGATGAAAGTTCCTGTCTTGAGGGACAAACCATGGAGCTGTCTTGTTTCGTCGAAGGTTTTCGAGGAGGTGAGGAGAGAAAAGCAGTCGTTGTGAAGAAAGTAATGGCGGGAAGACGCCGCCGACGCCGCCGGATTCTGCATTCTGCCGGGGATTTAATGTCTTCGGGAACTGACAAGTGATAACTGTTTCGTGGCGTTTACATCAATCGGCGCCAAAAATCAGTTTTTAATTATTTTAAAAATCAAACGTAGTGGCAAAAAAAGGACAAAATAATATTAAAAAAAAAATTGGCTGTAGAGATTCCAAAACTCTTTGGACGGATTATAAGGCACATCCTGTGGTGCCACTCAGCCCCGAACTGTACACATGCACTAAGGTCAATTATAACCACAAATGTATTCCCAATAATCATATTGAATTTGAAAAAAAAAAAATTTCATTATCTTGAATTTAAGATTAAAAAAAAAGGGTTTATGCATTTAAAATAAACGAACAGTGTACCTTAGTACATTCTGTTCATACAACCTCTCTTTCTCTCTCTCTCTCTCTCTCTCTCTCTCTCTCTCTCTCTCTCTCTCCTGTAACTTTGCCATTACAGTGAAAAGAGGGAGAGTATTCTGTTCAGTTACAACAGAAACAGACGCTTCCAAACGCAACATGAAAGCTACCAGTTTGGGTTCTGAAAAGGGGACAAAAAAACCTTTGTCTGACAATGTTCAGATCTCCAGTTGGCATAAAAGATAGCACTCTTGATTGGATCTGAAGCAATCGAAGATTCCAAATCCATGGTCCAACGGATCCTATGAAGGTTCTGAGACTTGTGAGAATCCCTTAAAGTTGGAAACTTTTGGATTACTCAATCCTCTCTGGTAGCTATAAAAGAGTTCACTTGAAGTTTGTTCTCTGTCACACTTCTCACAAAGATCTGAGACTCTCCCTCTCTCTCTCACTCTCATTGCCTCCTGTGAAGATGTCGGCTCTCTTCATAAAGATAACGCTAGCCCTGTTCATCATATCACTAACAATTCCTCAAGAATCAGGTAACAATGATCACAGCCGTGTGTAAACATGAACACTCTCACCTATGGATCTCTAACTCTAATCCACATATGTTCTTGCCTACCTGGGTGGGTGTATATGTAAACAGAGGCAGAGTTAGAACAGTGGTGTGTGGCCGACGAGCAGACACCAGACGATGAGTTGCAGGCAGCATTAGACTGGGCATGCGGGAAAGGCGGAGCAGACTGCATCAAGATCCAACAAAATCAACCTTGCTTCTTGCCCAACACTGTCAGGGACCATGCCTCTTTTGCCTTCAATAGCTATTACCAAAGGTATAAGCACAAGGGAGGTTCTTGTTACTTCAAAGGAGCTGCAATGATCACAGAACTTGACCCGAGTAAGTTCTCTTCCCGAGACAAACCATCACTTCTTTCAGCCATTGAATCACCAGAATCATTGCAGATCTTGGATATTCATTTAAGGCTGTGTACCTGATTCTAGTATGATCATGTAATGATTGGCAGGTCATGGTTCTTGCAAATATGAGTATACACCCTGATTACATGGAGAAGATGAAGATGAGATGCAATAAGATGAGGAGGAGTGCTTTTGCAAGTGCTAATGCTTTCTTCCGAGATTCGGATCAGTATGAGTGTATCAGAGAAGTTCTTGAATTGGGTTATGAGATTTCAGATCTATTCACTTCACCCTGATACTGTTTTGCTACATTGCACCGATAATAAATACAAATCTTCACTCATCCTTCTGCAGTTGACGAAACACTTTATTTCTACTATGCATCATGACATGAGAGATATGTACCAAGAATCCAACATCCATCCATCCATCTGGTCATTTACACAACTTATCTCATAATTCAAAGTATTATCAATCTCTTAGAATAACTTGACAATTCGAATTTAGGATAAAATGGCAGAGGCACGGAAAGCTGACCATAAGGCATATAGCAGCACAAGTTTGATTTGAAATCCTCAGAAAAGCAAACTTCCCCAGGCAGCGATGAATGCAAAGCCTCCGAATGGTGCCAAGGTAGCATACTTCCTATCCTCACACAAAGCTACCATATAACACCTACATCATTCCATGAAAACAAGATTCAGATATTCATGAATTCAAAAATGAAAAGATGCTCAAAGGGTTTATGGGAAGGAACCGAAGGATGCAGACTGTTTGAACAATATGATTAACATGAAATGCACTCTTGACAAAACAATAGATACACTTTATTAACAAGACCACGGACAAGCTTCTCTAGACTTGGATCAATTGATCAAATTCTCAAACAGCATCACTTTGAATGAATAAAAACATCTTAGACCATCTTATTTGTAATGCTGAAATGACTAAGATATTAGAGTCCATGATGGAAACTTCAAATCATCTCAAAGCACATGAAAACGTCAAATAGCTAAGGTCACAACTCTGAGTTGCTATGATATGGAAACCATGAAACATCCTACAGAGCTCTACCAATACATCAAAAACAAACCATGAACAATGATTTTTTTTCCCTTTTTTTGGAAGAAAAACCATGAACAAAGTCCAAATGGCCAGCAATCTCTAGATCAACGATTGAATGAGAAACAAAATAACCACTTACGTGCCGGAAAATGCTAGAATCCCAGCAGTCAATAAGCCACCAAACTGGGCAACAAAAACCAAAATAACAACAAACAGTCATCAATACGAGGGAGAAAAGGAAGCACAGTTTCAGAAAACGAGAGAATTCATAAAGAAAAAGCTTACGATGTTGGGATATTTGGTGCTAGGAGCGGAAACAAGAGCAGCAGTATGGACCAAATGGTACAGAGAGGCCGTTTGCCACACCTGAAAAGTTGCTTACTTTTTCAGAAAAATCCGTACCAAATCCGATAAGAAACCAAAACCCAGATGGATAAATGTCAAAAGAAATCAAACACAATTAGATAAACGCAAAAGAGATCAAAACATGAAGAGAAAATTCGAAATTTGACCTCTTCCAAAAGTTGCTAACTTTTTCAGAAAAATCCGTACCAAAACCGATAAGCAACCAAAACCCAGATGGATAAATGTCAAAACGCAAAAAGAGATCAGAACATGAAGAGAAATTTCGAAGTTTGACCTCTTTGTAGGAAGGGTTTTGAGGCTTGAAGACATGAGCCCCGTAAGTGCCCAGGCCAAGTGCGGCCATTCCTACAAGGAAGGGGATGATCAAATCAGTCAACTTCCCTATTACAACCAAAGGTACAGAGGCTACACCGATAATCTTACCAGAAACGGCGGCTACTTTGCGCCACATCCGAGGATCCATTGTTCGTTCCTTCCGTCTTTCGTCTTCTCTCAGATTGTACCTTTTTGAGTCTTTGACTCGCATTCTGCCCCCGGGTCATCTCGACCCGGGTTATACCCGGTTTTGCCAATTCCAATGACGTCGGATCCACTGTTTTAAAATTAAAATTATGTGATCAACTAACACCCATTATTAGCTTAGTATTTTGAAAAAATCATTGTCTAAAAAATACTATATTTTCGATTTTTCTCTATTTTGTAGACAAGTTTTCAATGTTTTTTATTATTTTTTATATTTAATTTGGATTCGGTTTAAAAAATTATACCAACACATTTTTTAATACAAGTTTGAATGAATATTTTAGCTTATAACCAATGTAAACCATGGAACATACAAGTGAACACAAGAAGCAGTACAGTTGTAAACATGTTTTGTCTCAATACCATTAATAAGGTTGGATCAAAATCACCATCCCAACCTACCCAAGCACAGACTCTGGTTTATGCTACAAAGCTCCGCCTGTGTTTCCTTCTTATTCGACCCAATGGAGGAGGGGAACTCACAGGCTTTTTAAGTGGTATTACATCGAATCTTAACCTAATCTTTGCTACTGTCTGAACCACATCTGTACAAGCCTATACTCTCATCTCACCTGTACTGCTAACTCTACGTTAATCCAAAGCATTCAAATTCTCATCAGTTACCCGAAACCGGAGGATTCGTCTCTGGACAGGCTCTGTCTTCAGTTCCTGCTCCTGTTTCTTGACGAGAACCGGTTTTGTCTTCTGGGTTTGTTCCTGACTCGGCGAGGCTGCCTCTTTCATCTTCTTTAGTTTGATCCGACCTGTTTTTCTTTTGCTCCTCTGGCTTCACATCCGAGATCGATCCTTGATTTAGACCATTAGTTGTACTACTCTGTTCGGGTTTCGTTCTTGATTCATCGTCAGCTACTTGGTCATCTGCAACGATTTGAACGACCGAGCTTTGCAGATTCTTGTTTCCATCTCCTCCTTTGGAACTCGGTTCTTTGCTACCAGCCTTATCGGCTTCCGAATCCATCGTGTTGGGGGTAACAATCCTCCCGGGAGGCATATCGTGATCATGTTTACCTTCGTACGTCGTTATAAGCAATTTCGCATCTTGAGATGACCTCTCAACGTGTTTCTTGACCGGACATCCAGAGCTCGAACATCTATAGTAGCTCCTGAATACACACGAGACATAACGAGGAAACGGGTTTTAACACATAGTGGGTTCCCAAAAAACACAAACAAAACAACACGATAGATGAGTTCAACGATACCTAGGATACGGGCTTCCTTTCACCGATTTCTGTCCATATTTACGCCACCGGTAGCCATCATTCACGATATCGAACAGAGTTTGAGTGTGTACTACAATACGCGATTCATTTCTTGACCTATCCACCGGACTTTGTTCGGTATTTCCACCATCTTGCTTCCTGATTTCAGTTACGTCGACATTAAAAGATAACATAAAACTCTGTGGGCATCTTCTGATGCATGAACTTAAAGCATCGATCCAGTAACCGTACCTTCGTTTTGAGCCAGGACTAACACTGTTGTGAGACTCACCCTTTATCCTACTTGATTGCAAAATGGCGGTTTTCACTTCATCAACCGATGAGATAACCGACACTTGAAGTCCTTTGTGAGCCGTTGGTTCTGCCCGTTGAGGTGTCTGGACCCGTGATCCACAAGATTTCTCTACAAACAGTATACAACCCATTAGGTATTCTTTATCAAAAGAATCAATCTCAAAATTTTCATATTAACTACAAATATTATTGTCTCAAATCCATTACCTTTATTAACAGCTGCAGAGAGATCTTTAGGCTTGTGTTCGTTTATAGGCAGAATAGCACCGGTGGCTGAATGGTTACCGATAGGCTTTGGATGAACATGCTGGCCAAAGTAAACAGTCCCGACGATTTGTCCCCCCGGCGACTGTTCCAGTTGCTTTTTGGCCGTGCAGTTAGGGTTCGTACACCTGTAGTAACTCCTTATAAATTCATTCCCTTTAACGAGCTTCTGCCCGTATTTACGCCAGTTGTACCCGTCTTCCATAACTTTTTCACGGATAAAAGGGCTGCTCCCTTCTGAAGCAGAGTGCAAGGACAAGGCTGAGCATTCAGGAGCCTTCGGTGGTTTCTCGGAGGAAGCCATATCTCGGGGTTGCAAAGTTTCTGTTATGGGCACTGCTTTTAACTCCTCGGGCTTTGCAGATTCAGGAGCCTCTTCTTGACATTGCTCAGAAGCTTCTTCCATGGTTTTGTCCGAGTCGTAGGTTCCTGTATCAGTGTCTGGTCGGGACTCTATCTTGTCGGTGGAGGAGGCTTCACTTGCTTTGGCCTCCTGAGGAGGACCCAGTTCGGTTTCACAGTCAGGAACTTTGACTTCCGTGCTCATATTGACCGATGAATTTCTACTAGCCAGCCGAAGAACTCAGGCATGCAGTGTCCCGAAGCCTGGTGAAGCATTCAACAAAACCAGTAACAGAGCAATCACACAAACAAAATTCAGAAACTTTTTACAGATATGATCAAGCAATCAACGCACAAGTAAACAATTACAACACACAATTCTACTGATGAACTCCACTAGCAAACAACCAATACCACGAAATCTCCCAACCTTACCAGAAAAAATTACAGCAAAATTCTGCAGAAACCCGAGAATTGAAAGGACCGACCTCTTAAGATAACAAGAGAATGCTTCAGTCCGAGGTGAAGTAATCAGAGCCAAAGAAATGCAACAACTCCATACTTTCCCTGCTTCTATCAATGAACTTTAGATTCAGTGATACTAAAGTAGTGCACACACTCGAGCTCAGAACATTGACTCAAGCTTCTTACATTTGTCACCAACAGGAAGAAAATCACCGATGTCTCTTTGTGCCGAATCACACCGATTCTTTCCATTTCTGTCCGGAACGTATCTCATGAAGCGATGATTGGTTCTAATAGTATTCATATTCTAGCAAAAACTTCCCCATCGAACAATGGAATTTTCCAAGAAACATGATGACATGAGCAACGAACCCATCAGTTACGAAAGCAGAAAACCCTCTTTCTAAGAGCTCAAAAGGGTTTATACCCCCAAATCACCAAAACCCAGATCTGATTCTTGACCAAATTCCAGAATTTGAGAATTTTCTTCCATTTTCTCGGGAATCAAGCAGAGCATGGACTACCCAGAACCCCGATTAGCCCGAGCATTTAACACGCGAATTAAGCCAAATTAACGAGATTTATACGACCGAGACAGGTCGATTACGGAAGTTAAAAAAGTTAAAAAAAAAATAGAAAAAGAAACTTACTTTGCACAAGCATCGATGACCCCAACCAACGAAACAAGCCGCCAATTTCGCAGTCGAAGATTCAGAAACCAAGAGACAACATCACTGAATCTGTTCAACTTCCAGTCGGATCGGGAACCCACAGATCGGGTCGGGTCGGACTCCGAATCCGGACTCTGGTCGAACAAAACTCAGATAATCACAGATTAAACCCAAGACAAAGAGACAGATAGAGAAGAGAAGATGAGCTCAACATCCGTTGGTCGGACTTCGACGACTATGGAGTATGGAGTATGAGAAGAAGAAGAAGAAGAAGAAGAGGAGAGAGGAAGTGAAAGGGGAAGGGGTGAGAGAATTGATTGGCTGTGACGCGGCGCACTGAAGCATCTGTGCTCTCAGGAGATCTCAGCGGTTGACAAATATTCCATTCCCACCAACGTGAACCGACAGATAGTGGGGTTGTGGGACCCACCAAACCCTTTCCACTGTGTTTTTTCAGAAGTATCGTTCTTGTTGGTTTGGGGTAAAAAGTTGGAAATCGTAAAAATAGTGGGGTCGCTTTGTGAATATCAGTTAATTTACTGCTCTCTGTATGAGGAGGGGACAAGCATCGATTCTCCTCTTCTTACAGAACTTGGCTTTCAATTATTTTGTGGAAAAATAATCGGACATAATGCGGTGCGAAAAAGAAGTTATATATAATGCAAAAAAGAAAAGAAAGATGGCAATTTTTATATCGGGAAAAGCCTGTATATAAGATTATTAAAATTTAAATTAAATATAACTTTTATATATATATATATATATATATAAATACATATTTAAAACCTTTTGACGATGTTGAATGACTTTTATATGAAATTTTGAAAACATAAATGAGCTCTTTTAATAAACAAAGATTGCTCTTCCTGCTCTGCAGATCTTACAGAGTTCATCAGTTGCAAACTACTCTCCATAACTCCTGTGTCCGAAAATCTCAGAAGGAAGAGAGAGAGAGAGATTGTGCTCTCTCCTCTTCTTTCAAGAGATGATGAACCTGCAGCTGAACCCTCATTGTGGTTTTCATTAGTTCCTGCATCAAAATGGGAGTCTTTACCTTGTTTCCTCGCACGGTGTTTGCTTTGCTCTGGCAGTTCTGAAACAGCATCTAACATGGGTTTATCGGTTTTCCTTCATCACCATCATATTATCCAGTGATGGGTCTGCCCATTGGATCTACCAAGCTCCTCCTCACGACTGATATCAGGGATCCTTCTCAGATACCCCCCTCCCCTCTCTCTCCAATTCAGCTTCCAAATGTGTTCATGACATCATTATTCCAGCATCATTGCCATTTCAACATCGTATTCGATTAGCATAAACATAGTAAACGCCACAGATCCGTAAGCGACACAGCTGAAGAATCATACCATCCCATCTTTTCCATAGTTTCTGCCAAACCCATTTCACAAGAGCATATCTTATCTGTGAGTGCAATGTGACTTACAACACAATGTCCTGAAGTGGCCCAGGGATCTCTGTTAAAGGGTCCGTCACCAACTCCTGCCTGATTGGAAATCCAACGAAGTAGCGGTCAAATCATCCACAGACAGAACCGACTGAGAATCGAACTTCATCTCCAACAAATCCACATCAGAACAAATACACCAGCACACTCAGTTCTAAACGTTGGCATGATGCTCAAAACCGCCACCTAGAGGCAACCCCCCACATACATAACAAACGTCGATTTCGTAGCGATTTCATCAAAGACATTGAAAGTTTGAAACCCTCTTTCGCCCAGAAAATTTACTCTTTCGGAACAACAAATCTGCATGATGAAATCCACCGAACAAAGAGACGGAATTCAATCGTGGGTTTTGCTGTTCTCGGGAAGGAACACGAGAAAACCACGAAATCGAAACCGAGATCGAGAGAGAGTGGAGGGAAACGACGCCTTCTTTGTTTGTTTCTTTTCTTTTTCTTTTTTAATTTCAGTTCCGAATAAATAAAAAATAAATTAAAGAAAAAGTAGAAAACATATTTGTAAGAAATGGATACGTGGCTGATTCCGAGTCGGCCCAATAATATGGCCCATATCCAAAATAGAATTGAATAAATCTATTTTTTAAAATTAAGTACCTAAATCCAAAATGTATACCTAAGAAGCCTATGCTATTGGCCAGTTAAATCCAAAATATATTTGCAATTAAAAACTATAACAAAAGGATTTTTTACAAGCCAATTTTAGTAAACCATATATATATATATATATATGGTTTCTCTTTTTTTACAACAGATATATTCTATCATATTCATATAAATAGATTTTGTTTATTATTACATTGTATATTCGTAACGACGAGACTTAAGGTGTCACTAGAATTGGATTATTACGATGATATTTTTATTTTAAGAAATTATATCACACAAAATAACTACTATTAACATTTAAAAAAAACGTTTGATAATAAATCGTCAAGTTAAAATATTAAATTTCAGAATATAATTAAAATGTCAATATATAAAATTAAACTGGTTAAAACGTGGATCAACCTAAAAAAATCACAGACACATACATGTATTATGTATATCATTTAAAAATAATAATTTTTAGAATTAATTTAATTTTACAGGAAAAAAATAATGAAACGACGTGGCTCTGACCTGTCTCCTCGTCTTCTCTCGTATTTTTTGGTTGTCGAAGAAAAAGATCGATTTTTTTTTTGTAACATAAAAAATGTAAAAATGGAGAACTGAAAAAAAAAATTAATTGAAAAAAAAAAGTAAAACCGAACTGTGAAAATCAACGTCTTTTTTTCCCCTTCATCTCCTCTTCTCTATAAATTCAACACTCCGACCGCCTCCACTGGTCTCTCTTCTTTCTCTCTCTTCTGATTCAGAAGAAGCGCACGCCTCTCTCTCTCTATATATATATATATATTACCGCGTATATGTATGACCAGGCATACAGAGTCATATACATGTAGGCAGGCGAATGCTTACATATGTTTGTCTGTGTCGATTGGTTTTTGGTAACTGAAAAAACATTTGCAATTTGTTGAAATATATTTTATATAAAACCAGACTGGAAGAAGTGGTGAAAGATACAATTTTTTTTATGAGAGCCATTCATTTCTTTTAGAAACAGCTTTTCCTCTCTTTGGCTCCTTATTTGTGCCTCCCTTTTGTTCGTCGCGAGATTTCGGCATCTGGGTTTTGATCTGATTGGTGGGTTTTTGATCCAACCTCGATTTGATATTCCGATCCGTCTCGTATGATTTGCTTCCGTTTTCTTTCTTCTTCCTGGGTTTCCTCCTCTTCTTCTTGTTCTTGTCTTTTTGTTTTTCGTGATTGGGTAGCTTTCGGATTTGTTTGGTTTGCAGGTTGGATGATTGGTTGAATGATCGACGAAGTGATCTGCTGGGTCTGAATTTTGAATCCGAGGATATAGGAACACGGTTGTGTTTCTGTCTTGTGTTTTTGTAAGAAGGTATTGCCTTTGTAGATTTCGTGTTCATCATAAATCAGCATTTTGGTTCTAGGATTCATCGGATTGGAATCTGCTCTCGCCAAGACAAAAGTTTAAACCAAACCCATGTTCCATTTCATGGATTTTGTTGTAGATTGATCTGGATTGTACCTTTCTGACCCATATTTAGTAGAATTACGGATTGAGATTCAATCTGAGGTCAATTACATAGACAGACGAGACATCAAAACTTCTTCTTTTTAGGATCAGATGTTCTGGTGTTTCATGAATGAGCATTTTGGGCTGTAGGGGGAAATGCAGTCAGATAGTGGCAAGCTATTCATAGGTGGAATATCTTGGGACACCAATGAGGAATGTCTCAAGGAGTATTTCAGTAATTTCGGGGAGGTGGTGGAAGCTGTGATCATGAAGGATCGGAACACAGGTCGTGCTCGTGGTTTCGGTTTCGTGGTCTTTGCTGATCCTGCTGTTGCAGAGAGAGTCATCAAGGAGAAGCACAATATCAATGGAAGGATGGTAAGTGTTCTTCCGTGTTTAATCAAGTTCAATAGGTTTCTAATTATGCATAACACCAACCTAAGACTCTGTCTCCTGTCCTTAGGTTGAGGCCAAGAAGGCTGTCCCTAGAGATGATCAGAACATAATTAACAGAAGTGCGAATAGCAGCAGCCAGGGTTCTCCAGGTCCATGTCCAGGTCGAACAAGGAAGATTTTCGTTGGAGGCTTGGCTTCATCGGTCACAGAGAGTGATTTCAGGAATTACTTTGAGCAGTTCGGGACAATAACTGATGTTGTCGTGATGTACGACCAAAACACTCAACGGCCTCGAGGTTTTGGGTTCATCACTTATGATTCTGAGGAGGCTGTGGACAAAGCCCTTTTGAAGACATTCCATGAACTCAATGGTAAAATGGTCGAAGTCAAGCGTGCGGTTCCCAAAGAGTTATCTCCCAGTCCCAGTCCCAGTCCCGGCCGTAGTCCTCTTGGTGGATATAATTCTGGTATGATGAGTAGGAACAATAGTTTGCTGAATGGGTATAACCCCGGAATTGTTGGAGGTTATGGACTTAGGATGGATGGTAGATTCAGCCCGGTTGCCGGCTCTAGAAGTGGGTTTGCTATGTTTGGCTCTGGTGATGGAATGGGTGTGAACTTTGAGCCGGGTCTTATTGCCTCCGGATATGGAGGAACTGCAAATTTCACTAATAATGCTGGCTATGGTCGCTCGGTAACCCCATATTATGTCGGCAACTCAAATAGGATAGGATCCTCTGTTGGTTATGAGGGAGCTAATGGAGGAAACTCTTCGTTCTTCAGCTCAGTGACCCGAAATCTTTGGGGAAATGGAGGAGGACTGAGTTATAACACAGGAAACAGTAATTCTGGGCCATCCACGGGATTGGGGAATGGTAACAGCAATGGACTCAGCTGGGGCGGATTCTCGGCACTATCGGGTCGAGGTGGAGGGAATGATTTGCCAAACAGCACCATGAACTTCGGGTATGGAGGTGGTGATAACAGTTTTCCATATGCAAGAAACAATGGAACTAATATGGCAAATGGTGGGGGAAGGGGAGGATATGATTCAGCAGCCATTGCCAACTTCTATAGCAGCAGTTCAAACTATGGGGAACCGGATTGGAGATCATCTCTACCCGAAAAAGAAACTTTTCCCGGGTCCTTAACCTACGGTCTGAACGATGCTTCTGCTGAAAGCTCGCCTAGTTATGTCGGTGGTTTTACCGTTAACAAGAGACAGCCTAACGGAGGTAAGCCAAAACGTTTGCTCTAACAATGTACTTTGTAGCAATAACGTGTATAAAATCTCGCATACTCTCTCTCTCTGCAAGCCCTTATCGTTAACGGGCATTCCTTGTTAATGTTTTTCGCGATCAACATATCTAATCCTAGTCTTGGGATCTGACAAGCATCTGGAAAAACTAATCAAGTGTGTTGTTCATTGTCTGAAATCTTGACAGGGATTGCTGCATAAGAACTAGTTTTCGGGTTTTTTGTCATCAAAGAAGGATAGTGTTTACACAGGGGAATGACATCGAAAGACAACGGGGGGATCTGAACTGAATCTGTGCATAAGCAAAGTTGGAAGAGGTAAAATGTTTTGGCATCAAACAGCACTGCAAGTTTCCGTACATGTTTTATAGGGCAGTTTGAGTGAGATGTAAAATCGGATTGCGGGATGAAACAAAACTGTTTTAAGCCCTTAGCTCTGTGGTTTTTGTTCTTCTTCTTCTTCTTCTTTCGGTCGGAAAAATGATTATACGATTATTGATGATTGGCCTTGTTCTTGGTTCTGGTGATGTGTTTTTGTATCTGATGTTTTTTTTTTTCTTTCTCTTTATTTTTTGTTTGGGATTTGTGGTTTGGTTACTGAAGTGTGAAAAAAAAAACAGAAGTTCCTCGGCTCAGGGACCCTCTAATGAATAAAACAGAGCATTTCCAGATTCTGCTTTACATGAGATTTTTGTTATATCCTGTTTCGGTTCTAATTCTATTTGGCTTCTGTTGATGTTTGATTTTCATTGAAAAAAAAAATGTTTATTTTTTATAATTAAATGCTGTGATTTTATAACGTAATTTAACAACTTCAACCCGATTATTAAAAAAAATATGGAATGGATTTTAGAAAATAAAAAAGTTTTAAAAAAATTAATACGTTTTAATAACTATCTGAGATTCCGAATTGAATTGGAACCAAATTTAACCGCGATATAAAATCAAATAATATAAAGTTTTTTTTCATAAAAAAAAAAAAACACCCTCTGAATATCTCTCATTTTTATCAAGACGGAGAAAAAGAAAACAATTTAGACCGTCTTTTCATTTTATTATTGTACATTTATTCAATTTATTTGAATTATTATGGGACCATTTCCACATTTGCTTATGTTGAAATTTGAATCTGACTTAGGGTGTTCGATTTCGCCCTCTTTTATACAAATTCTGTCCTAGCGAGAATCATCACCTATATAATAATATTATATTATATTCAAGAGGAAAATAAAAAAATAAATAAATAAAAGGCTAATATCATATCATATGCTTTTGCTTTGAAGCTAAATGGCCACCTCACACCGCCCACTGGTTACAAAATTCGTCCATACATATATATATATATATGTGTGTGTGTGTGTGTGTCTGTGTGCCACGAATATTTATATCCAACGTGGATATTAATAATTAAGTTAGACAACAAATATCCAACTCGGACTAAAGAAAACGGCGCCGTTTAAGTAGAAGGTGGCTTGACTGCTTCGGCGATGCTTTCGCTCTCGTTGCGTAAGATTTACATCTCCATTGAAGCGGAGGCTGAGAGAAGATAACAATGGAGTTGAGCTTGGAGGGTGAAAGAGTAATTTTGGTTCCATACATGGCGGACCATGTCCCTATGTACCATCAATGGATGCAGGACCCAGCTCTCCTCCAAGCCACGGGCTCCGAGCCGCTCACTCTCGAGCAGGAGTACGAGATGCAAGTCTCGTGGACCCAAGATCCCAACAGTATCGGAAACCCTAATTTTTTCATCTCTTTTGTCTTCTTTCATTGTTTTCTGAATCGGGTCGTTGTCATCTGGTTCGATCTCCAGCTGGGTTTGATCAATTCTGTCGTTTTACTGACTTAGGTTTAAGGTTTAGGAATTATCTCAAAATCTCAATGTTGGTCTCTGACAGTATTTGTCCCGTCTGGGTTTCGTCAATTAGATCATTATTTAGGTTTCGTATCCCTCTAAAAGCTTTGAACTTTTACTGAATGATCGTCTATGTTCACCTGGGCCATTTTGATTTCCATTGAACTGCGACGGATTTGAGCAATTTAATTTTAATTTCCAAGTTTCCAGTTGCATTCGTATTTGATTCTTTGGTGAAATGTGAATGGGTTGTGAAGGGTTTTGATGTTGATTTGTTTTTGTTACAGAGCGGACTTTCATTGTGTTGGATAAAGATTTTGTAAAGGGAGAATTCTCTCATGGCGATCCCGGCCTCGAAGGTTCGTTCCCGAGTTAATTGAACTGAAATTTGATTTCAATCTGTATAAACTGTTTGGAAACGTAAACACATTGACAAGATCTCCCCTTTGTGATTGTTTTACCTTCTCGATCTGGTCTATAGCAATGGTGGCTTTGTATTAGATGATCTGTTGGCTTTTGTGCAGCCATGGCAGGAGATGTGAACATTTACATGAATGATGTGGATGATTCCAAGCTTGCAGAGATTGAGATAATGATCGCTGATCCCAAAAGGTAACTGCTTTTTTCCCCGAATCTTTGCCTTTAGTTTCTTGAATTTGCTTGGATTTTTCTTCTTTCCCCCTTATTTGATCATCTCACTTCGACTAGATTTATGAAACTGTATTCACATTAGCCATTTGCTGTTTTCAAATCTTGTCTAGAATAGTCGTGGTAAGGGAATAGGAAAGGAGTCTGTCCTGATAATGATGGCTTATGCCGTCAAGAAATTAGAGATTCACACATTCCGTGCGAAAATTGGAGAATCAAACTCAGCGTCTCTCAGCTTATTCCGCAAACTGGTAATGGTCTGATAAGTCTTTCCGCAAGGTTCTATCATGGTCACTGACCATTCTTCTTGATTCTTGATTCTCCACCTCACTGTTCATCACTCGGGTTTTTTCTCAAACAAAATGTGACTCCTTTTTGCAGGGTTTCGAGGAGGCATCTTACAGCGAAATCTTCAAAGAGGTCAGTTGTTAATCAAGGGTGGGTGCGGGTCAGTTACTCGAATGTTTTGGTTCTAACGAGATATTACCTGATCTCGGATTCATTTTGGTCGCATACCTGAAAGTCGGGTATTCGAGACAGTTTTCGCGTATCCATGGGTATTCGAGCCAGAGTTTAAATACAAAATCTCGAATTTTTCCAATATAGTTATCATATATTAGGAGTTGACCGGGATTGGGTGTCCGAAATTTTCGGGTTGCCAAACCCAAACCCGTGATTCTGAGATATTTTAGTAGGTATGTATGTTATATCACTAAGTAAAAATATCATGTTACGGTTCATGTGGGTGCCAGATAATACACGATCTTGAATCTAATTGCTCAAAATCCAAACCAGATTTCGGGTTTTCCTCACGCTATAATCCTACCTCACCTCATATAGCGTTTGGGCGGCCGAATTTCGGGTTTTTTTTTTTTTAACTTAGCCCTAGTCTTTATTGGTTTTTCATTGCCTAGTGTACTATGTACTGCCCATTCTATATATCCTGAAGATAAGAGTCCGGCCTCTTCCTCGATTAAGTTTCTCGAAAATCTTCAAATCCTGCAGGTTACTCTTGAACTTCCGGTGACAAAAACCCGTCGAGAAGAGCTCTTGGAGTTGATCGGGAAGGCGATCACACACACAAGCACACCGGAAAACCCGTCATCCGATTCGCCATTGCTATCAGAAACTCTTGCATAAGCCCTGGTTTGATCAGAGGAGATGATCGTTGAATCTGAATCTGGAAGTGCTTCAAAGTCTTTGATGGGAATCTGTCAAAACCTTGTTTTGGTTTGGTGTGTGAAGATATTTGTTAGGTGAAGAAAAATTTTGTATTTCCCTTTGGTTTGGTACTTTGTGAAAAGAAAAGGGTCGGTCAAAGTTTGATTCTTTTGTCTAATATATAACCACTGAAAGAGACATAGTGGTAACAGTAGTTAACATTATTCAAGGCATCTGTCTTATTGCGCAAGGCATTAGTAAATTTAATCATGTGATTAGTGCAGACTAATTGTAATGCCATTTGGTAAGATTCCACGTTTTTCATTAAAAGATTAGCAGCGGCTAAAATTGAATGTCGCTTAATGGGGGTTGAGTGTGAACTCGGGCTGCAAAATTCTCATTGGATTTTTAGTTTTTTTTTTTTTTGTAGAAAACTATTTAAAAAAAGGAAAAAAAAGACACACGCAAAGGGGACCCACCACCTTCTAGAAGGAAATGCTCTGGTCTGAAGCCGTGGCGTGTGGCGTGTGGCGTGTGGCGTGTGGCGTGTGGCGTGTGGCGTGTGGCGTGTCCAAACGTCGACGTTATTCGCATCTCAAGTGAAAAAGAGCTGTTTCTTTGCTTTTACATAATATCTATAATGTCAATTAATGTGTATGTGTGTATACATATATGGTTATGTAACTTTTGTTTTATATCAACACGATGAGTTGATTATGTTACTGAGCTTGTTAATTAACTTCGACGATTATAACTCGATTGAAAATCCTATTTTTTTTAACATAAAAATGAGCATCTAATTCTATTTTTCAAAGAAAAACTTAAAAAGATAGATATTTTATAGATTAATTAAATTAAATAAAAAAAAATACTGAAACTGAATGTAATCCAATCTGTAGTTGAAAATCTGACAATCATAAACTCGAGTGACCCATAGAACGTTTTTTTAACTTTTTTATTTAGCGTTGAAAAAATCCCACCCAAATTAAGAAATTATTTCAGGTGATAAATTAATTGAATAATTTTTTTTCCTTTTTATGTGTTCTATGTATTTTTTTTTCCCCTACCAAGTGGAAGACTTTGTAAATTATTCCCCAAGTTATAACCATGTGAACGCGTGATTCTTTGGCACACATTTGACTATCATTTCCTTTTCAATTAATTCGGAAATTTCAATTACATTAATATCAATAACGAAAATCTCCTATATTATGATTAAAAAGAAAAAAAAACAAATTATGTATGATGCGGTGATGGTTGTACGTGTAACTAATCATATGTAATAACACTGTAAATAGGGTTTCAAATTTACAATTTATACCCGTAACAGTAGTGAATTTCTTTACAGATCTCTTCGTTCATACTTTTTTTTTAATGGAAGATTTGGATTTTGATGATAAAATGAGAACTTTGGAATATAATTTACCACTTGATATTACATTAATTAACATAGTTTGAAGTATAATTATAATGATTGGAAAATCCCATGTGAATTGGTTAAGTACTAGATCTGATTTATATTCTATGTATAGTTTGTCGGTTATTACAGGGAGCGGGGCTACCCAGTACACAGGTTGTGGCCGCATGTTCCGATGTCATAAAATTATATAATAATGCTTTAGTCTCTGCCAATAGCTATCATACATTCGTAATAAATACATAAAAAAAACTCGATTATTTAAAAAAAAAAAGGATATAATTTTACATTTTAAATCCATTATCATGTAAAGTTTGTGTTTGGCACGCAAGCAAATATTATAAGATGCCACTTTGTTTGTTGCAATGCGTTGGAAAGTTCCCATTCACGAGAAAATACGTTATTTTAATCTATCGAATATATTATTTTATTTCCCAATTAACGTAAGAAGACAAAAGGGAGAGTGGGTGCAATGAATCGTCAACAAAGAACAACTCTCACAGTATCCTCAACCTCAAGATTCCACGCGTTTTCCTATAAATATATAAATGTCTTGCGGAATCTGAGAACGAAGAGCAACACAGAGATCAGACACCCAGAAGAAAAAAAAAACAGAACCCGTGCTCTGTCCTGTCGGGAAAAAAAATGGATCGGAGAAAAACCCTAATCCCATATTTGTTCGTCGTTCCATTGGCGATACTTCTCTTTTCTTGTTCCTCAAGCAACGCACAATCCACCTCCTGCAATTCCTACAGATTCTCCAACAACAACGTGTTCGCAAACTGTTCAGCCTTGCCAGCTCTCGGCTCGTTCCTTCACTGGAACTTTGACGAGGCCACAGGCACCGTCTCCATCGCCTTCCGCCGCCCTGGAACCTCCTCGTCGTCATGGATATCTTGGGGACTAAACCCTAACGGCCGACGGATGGTTGGGACGCAGGCAATCGTCGCCTTCACCAACTCGAGCGGTCAGTTCGAAGGATACACTTCTCAGGTCTCGAGTTACAAAACGCGGCTCCAACGGGGCGGTCTCAGTTTCGGGGTTTCTAGGGTTTCGGCGAGCTTGGTGGGAGACGAAGCCATTATCTTCGCCACCCTCGAGCTTCCTGCCGATATGATTCAGACGAACCAGGTTTGGCAAGTGGGTCCCGTCTCCGGCGGAATTCCTCAGGTTCATCCGACGAATGGTGAGAATGGTCGATCGCTTGGTCGGATAAATTTCCGTTCCGGCCAAGCTGCTGCCGGCGGCGGCGGGGGCGGCGGTTTGAGCGACAGGGATAAGAAGAGAAATGTGAGTTCAGTTTCGTCTCCTTTCATCTTTTCAGAATAATTTAAAACTCTAATTGTCCGATTAAAAAAGTAATTAAATTAATCCCACTAATCCATTTTAAATATTCGATTGTTTAATGATATTAAAAGGATCTTAATCAAATATTCTCTTCACTTGGTCAAATACCAACCACAACTTCACCCACCCTACCTCCTGATTTCTCATTCTTTTGACTTTCTACGTTTTGTTTGAAAGTGACCTAAAACCGGCCGGTTCATGCGATGAGTTTCTAGAAATCTATTTCCCATAGATTAATATATTAAACAAGACATTTTATTAGCCCCCTTCGTTACTTAACCTAGAGATTAATATGTCAAAATATTTATTTATTTATTTTAATCAAATTTTACAGATTCACGGAGTGCTGAATGCAGTGAGTTGGGGGATACTAATGCCGATAGGAGCCATAATGGCAAGGTACGTGAAGGTGTTTGCCAACCCAGCATGGTTCTATATCCACGTTGCATGTCAATTCTCGGCTTATGTCGTCGGAGTCGCCGGCTGGGCCACCGGAATTAAGCTCGGCAACGACTCTCCGGGAACCTCTTACGCCGCCCACCGCAACATCGGCATCATCCTCTTCGCCTTCGGCACCCTCCAGGTAACATGAACACGTATAGGTCTAATAATTGTTAAGCAACGGATCCCTAATACATATCACGGGAAATGTGGGTGGACAGGCGTTTGCGGTGCTGCTGAGGCCAAAACCGGATAACAAGTACAGAATGTATTGGAACGTGTACCATCACTCGATAGGGTACTCGACGATAGTACTGAGCATCGTCAACGTCTTCGAGGGCCTCGACATACTGGACCCTGAGGACAAATGGACGCGTGCTTATGTCGGAATCCTCATCTTCCTCGGCGCCTGCGTCGTCATCCTCGAACCCCTCACCTGGTTCATCGTCCTCCGTCGCCGCCGCCGTAGTTCCAGCCACCGCCCCGGCGCGGACAAGCACCACTCCAACGGTCACGTGACCAACGGGGGGTCCCACATGGGGGTTTAGTTTCTGCATAAGATTTTGATTCTTTTTTTTTTTTTTATCTCTGTGTGTATTTTTTTTTCGTCTTTTTGTATATGCGGGTGGGTTGTATGGGTGTTTTTTGTAGGGCCTACGTCCGTATTTTGATTTGATTTGTTGTGTTATATGTAACACATTTTTGGAGTATTATATGAGTTATTTATTTCGTACAGTTCATTTCACATCTATTAAATATTAATTATGCCTTTCTTGATTTTAGAATGTTATCCGATTTAAAATTATTAAGACAGAATTCTTATAAAACTATATTAATCAAAATGGAAAATTGAGATAGCAAAGAAATTCTGATGAGAAAACAAATATTTTTTTAAAATAAGAATTAATATACAATTAAATAAATATGATATTTATAAAATCAAAACAGTTAAGCACAAAAATACCAAAAAAATATAGAAATGTTGAGTGTATATGTATTTGTTAATTATGTTCCAAAAAAAATATATTATTGGAGCTGTACAAATGCGTATTTTTTCTGTGCAATCCACTTATCGGGGGCCTTGCACCACAGAATTTATCCAAATTCTCAAATCCATTTCTTCTTTTCTTCTTCTTCTTCCACAAATTCCGAAGAAACCTGCGAATTCTCTCGCTGGTTCTTCGAAGTTCGAGCTATGGCGAGTTCGCATTCCCTCTTTTCTTCTTCCTCATCATCCTTCCTCTTCAGACCCTCTTCTCTCAGACGCTTTGTCTCCGCCCCGTCTCGCCTCCTCGAGTCGCCGGGACTCCGCCGGGGCCCGCGTGGATTTCCCGCCATCTCCGCCGTGGTCACCGAGCCTGCTCTTTCCGACGTCGGGTCTAAGAACGGCGGCGTGTCGCCGAAGAAGACGGAACCGGAGATTGTCCCGCTTCCCACTAACGAGTCGTCGGAGAAACTGCTCAGAATCCGTCACACGGTAATTATTAGAGCTTTTCGCTTTCTGGGTTAGTCTTAAAGTACGAGGAAGTTATGTCGGATTGAGGAGAATGAAGTGTTGTGATCAATTTCTCATGTTTATGCTGTTGATGAAGTTGGGTTCTGCGGAAATCTGAATTTCGCTGCTACCCAGTGACGAATATTTCGAATTTCTTATCGGATTTTTCTTGTCACTTGAGGGTTGCAGAGAATTAGAAAATATCCGGTGCATTGCTTAGAAAATGGTAGTGATTAATCGAGCTGAATAGCCTGGTTTATGTGAATCCAGTGCGCACATGTGATGGCCATGGCAGTTCAAAAGCTCTTCCCAGATGCTAAAGTGACGATTGGGCCATGGATTGATAACGGCTTCTATTACGATTTCGATATGGAGCCTTTGACTGACAAAGACCTGAAAAGGGTCAAGAAAGAGATGGTGAGTGTTTTGGTGAATCCTTGAAGGGTTTCAGTATTGATCGGCTCCTTGATTTCTCGGTACAGAATTCATTGACTGTATCGTCTGTAGGACAGGATCATTAGTCGGAATCTACCACTTGTACGGGAAGAAGTCTCTAGGGAAGAAGCAGAGAAAAGGATCATGGTAATCAACGAGCCTTACAAGATGGAGATTCTTGAAAGTATCAAGGAAGAACCCATCACCATTTATCACATTGGTACACCCTCACTACCTTCTTGTCTCAAAGTGTTCTTGTCCAAAAGTTTCATGTTTTAGTTTGGTAATATCTTTGTCTTGTCTCCATCTTATTTCCAGTTTGAATGCCATCTTAGGTAATGAATGGTGGGATCT
Source organism: Tarenaya hassleriana (assembly GCF_000463585.1). Classification (NCBI taxonomy): domain Eukaryota; kingdom Viridiplantae; phylum Streptophyta; class Magnoliopsida; order Brassicales; family Cleomaceae; genus Tarenaya; species Tarenaya hassleriana. The sequence goes on along the minus strand of NW_010967707.1, from coordinate 3,267,198 downwards.
TTGTGCCGGGCCTCACGTCGAGACGACCGGAAAGATCAACAAGAAGGCTGTAGAACTCGAATCTGTTGCAGGTGCATACTGGAGAGGAGATGAAAAGAGGCAAATGCTTCAGAGGATATATGGAACAGCATGGGAGAATGAAGAACAGCTAAAAGCTTATCTTCATTTTAAAGAGGAAGCAAAACGCCGTGATCACAGACGCATTGGTCAAGACCTTGATCTCTTCTCCATACAGGTAAAGCTGGGGAAGAACCCCCGAATTTTGAGCACCTGGGCATTATGTGAGATGAGATAAGGTTATAACGTGAAGAAAACCCAAAAATCAGTTCTTCTTCCGGGAAACATGATCCATACTCTCTGTTTTTGTATTAAACTATAGGATGAAGCTGGTGGAGGATTAGTGTTTTGGCATCCAAAGGGCGCCATAGTTAGGAACATCATCGAAGAATCTTGGAAAAAGATGCATATAAAACGTGGGTATGATCTGATTTACACACCGCATGTAGCTAAAGCCGATCTGTGGAAGGTCAGTGGTCACTTGGATTTCTACAGAGAGAACATGTATGATCAAATGGAGATAGAAGAGGAGCTTTACCAACTCCGACCCATGAATTGTCCTTATCACATCTTGCTCTACCGAAGAAAGCTTCAATCTTATCGGGATTTACCCGTCAGGGTGGCTGAGCTCGGAACAGTTTACAGATACGAGTTGTCGGGAAGCTTGCATGGTCTCTTCCGAGTGAGAGGGTTCACCCAGGTACCTGTTTTTATACTCTCTTGAAGTCTTGTTCAAACTGTCGGATTTATGTTTGCTAGGGATGAGCATGGCTTGGGTACCAGAATTTTCAGGTTATTTGAATCCGAACCCATCTCACACACAAATATCCGAACCCAAACCCGATATTCGGGTTTCTCTAATAACAAAACTCGATCTCCTCTCATGTACCAGCCGGATACCTAAAATTCATTTTTTGTTTTTTCGCTGCCTTAAGATTACTTACAGTTTGCTCCGTCAGGATGATGCACACATATTTTGTCTAGAGGATCAGATTCAAGATGAGATCAGAAGTGTTTTAGATCTTACCGAAGAGATATTATCGCAATTCGGCTTCGACAAATATGAGGTGAACCTATCAACTAGACCAGAAAAATCCGTTGGAAGCGACGATATATGGGAGAAGGCAACCTGTGCGCTTATGAACGCTTTAGACGACAAGGGATGGAGCTACCAAATCGATGAAGGAGGCGGTGCTTTTTACGGCCCAAAGATCGACCTTAAAATCGAGGATGCCCTCGGAAGGAAATGGCAATGCTCGACCATACAGGCAAGTGGGTCTACCCTTGTGGTTTTCGGATCGTATAAAAGGCGAGATATTTTTTTATATATGATGAACGGGAATGATTTTCTTTGTTACACAGGTCGACTTCAACCTTCCTCAGCGTTTCGACGTTACTTATGTTGATTCAAACACGGAAAAGAAGCGTCCGATAATGATCCACCGAGCAGTTCTGGGTTCGTTAGAGAGATTTTTTGGGGTTCTGATAGAACATTACGCCGGGGATTTTCCCATCTGGCTCTCTCCCATTCAAGTTCGGGTTTTGCCCGTCACTGATAACCAGGTATATCACGATCACACCATTGATGAGTTCGCCGTTAAAATTCTTTGGAAAAGATGGAGAGCGTTCCCTGTTCATGAATCTTGAAAACCAGCTCTCAGGAAACAAGAACAATGCCTTTCTGCCATTGATTCCTAAGTATTCCTTGATCATGAATCTTGAAAACCAGCTCTTGGGAAACAAGTTCAATGCCTTTTTTCTTACACCAACATGTGATCTGGATTCTGGTCTGTGATTTCAGTTGGAGTTCTGCAAGGAAATAACCAGAAAGTTAAAAGCTTGCGGCGTTAGAGCAGAGGTCCGCCATGGAGAAAGGCTCCCAAAGCTCATCAGAAACGCAGAGACGCAGAAGATACCGTTAATGGCGGTTGTGGGTCCCAAAGAAGTCGAAACGGAAAGTGTCACCGTTAGATCGAGATTCGGAGGAGAGCTCGGAACCATTTCAGTTGATGAGTTCATCTCCAGAATCAATGTCGCCATTGAAACCAGGAGTGCCCTGTAAACTGTAAGACCGCAGAATCTGTCTGAAAAGAAACTGCACAAAAATTAAATCATACTGTTAAAAATGATTTATATTTAGTATCTATTTATAAGGGTAAATAATAGTTATTTAAATTTAAATATGTTCTTGGATTTAAATACAGAAATTGGGAAGATGGTTAAGGTAATTAACATGAATCTTAGAGGACATGCATTGTCGCATTGAGTAAGTAATAAGTATGGTCACCATCATAAATGCAATTATTTCCCATCATTTTCATTGTAATTAAAATGATCAATCCTATTAATTTATATTATGATCTTTATCAAAAAAATTCTTTATTAAATTATACACTACTTAAGGTTTGAGATTTCTATTTCTCATTTCTTTGAGAGAAAAAAAATAAATTCGATGACGATTGGCAATCCCAAGAAAATCCAAAAATATCGATTTTTTTTAAAGAGGCGAATAATATGTAAGTAAACAAAATTCGTTACTTTTTAAAGTGGATAATTTCAAATTGAAAAAGTTATTTTTTTATAAATATAATTGGACAAGGGAAAGATAGACCAATTTGGGCCCATGAAACAGTTACTCGTTATCTTATATTATATGTATATGACCGATAAAAAAACAAAATTGAGATCTCTTTTGCTATATAATACGGGAGGAAGAATGAATGTTTCAATTTCGATATAGATAATATATATAATCATATTCCAACTGAAAACAATCCAAAAATCAACTAGCTGCGATTTGTTTTGACCATTTTATCCAAACCTAAGAAATAAATATTTTTTAAACAAGTTTTTATAAGAATCTTATCTGAAAAAAGATAAATGTATTTGTTGGATCGCTTTTATGGGTTCCGTTTGCACATTGTTTTCAATTCACATGTCTTCTGTTTTCTTGTGAAAAAAAAGAATCTGGTGAAAGGAAAAAAAAAAGGGAGAGAGAGAGAATCGTATTCCCTCACATGCAAAGGTTTTTTTAAATGTTGTTTATTGAATATATAAAAGAAAATTGCTATATATATATATATATAATTGTTTTTGTTTGAGTATATAAAAATGAATCCGAATAGATCGAAATATACATTGATCATCTTTGTTTCAGTATATAAAAATACTTGAAATAAATCGATTAATATATAGTGTATAAACTAAATTAATAGGATCGGATATAGAGAAAAAAGAGCAAAATATTAATTTTAATGTCAATTAATTTTGATATAAATTGGTGTAAATAATTAACCTTGTTCTTAATGGTAATGAAATACACACACATATATATATATATATATATTCCAAAAGCAAACGCATTCACTATCACACTATGCATCAAAATGGACAAAGCGATGAACTGGAAATTCATCGTTTTCCAAGATATATATACATACACACGCATATATACATATATCACCTAGAGGAAAAGGCGTATTTTTTTAATTATAAATTTTAAAAAAAAATGATAAGGTTTACATTAAAATTGCATATCGCATGCCATCGCTGACCATGAGGTGGTTGACCTCGGAGACCCTGGCGTAGTAGTCACCCGACACCCACAACCCGTCTGTCCCCCTGACACGTGGCACAGCGAAACACGATAAGATCGACAACGGAATCCGCATAAGGCCGTTACCGTTACCGTCTCGTCTTCCGTCGGCGACGATAACCGTGGACGCGCTCTCATCGGCCACGCGCGGGCTCTTCCGGAGGTTTTGGAGGTTCTGTCGGAGTACGGACAACATCTCGAACATCATCCCCTGAATTCCAGTTTTTTTTTTTCTTTTGGCGATGGAATGAAGGAGGTGCGGAATACGTGACTCGCGATGAGGGGGGAGAAGTGTTGGCTCGTTTAAAGATTGTAAGTGGGCGATGTGGGGATGCCCCTTTTAAAGGGTCTGTGTTTTATTTACCATGGAAAATTTATTTATTCAGCGGTAAAAATTAAAAAAATACAATTTTATTCTAATATATAAATAAAGATAAATACAACTATATTTCAGATGGGTTATTTTTTAACGCCCACCCCTAGATAATTTAGGCCGGAAAATTGAGAATGATTTGGGCTGCGGAAATGGTAGTAAATAGGCCCACACAAAACTCAATATATTATATTTCAAACAAATTTATTTATTTTAATAATTTACTACTTTCTTTTTCTTTTAATTAATAATATATTTCTTATATATTTTTTTTGTTGTCACAAAACCCCTCCTTTCTCTCCATGGTTTCTTGCCTCTGTTTCATCTCATTTCTTCTCCCTTTCACATGTCGTCTTCTCGAACTTCGTATTTCTCGTCCGCTTCTTGCTTCGCCGGTCCATCTGACGCGTACCCAGAAGAGTTTTTAGAGAACAAGCAACGGGAAGCGCAAAAATATGGAACCTTTATACGACGACACGAACAGCAGCCACTTCTAATCTCGTCTTCTCCGAGGCTTATGATCGTCTCCTTCTCTCGTATTCTCGCAATAGCATATCGGTTTCCGCCATTGTAGACGCTCAAAGTATCAATGTCATTTTGCTTTCAGTTGTGGGGTTTACCTGTAACGAGAGTTATCGTTCCGTTTTGTTGGTCTGTGAAAGAGACTTGAAAAAGATTTTGACTTGCCTGCACGATTTTCTATTTCAGTTCAGAACTTATGGATCTGGGTTTTTAGGTCTGCTTGTTGTTAAGTGATCCGGAAGTCCTGTTCGATTGAATCGTGTATGGGTGGAAATCATTGTCTTTCGGGGATTGATTTTGGTTTTAACCGTGCTTGAATCCGAGGAGAACATAACAAGGTATGTCTAGTTACGTTGGTGTTCTTGTTTCTGATCAATGGTTGCAGAGTCAGTTCACACAAGTCGAATTACGCACCCTTAAATCCAAGGTGCCTATAGATTGTTTCTTTGTGGTTTTCTTTGATTCATGATCACCATCTTCTGTCGCTGGTATTGAATTGACGTTTGAAACACCTTTCTGTTTTATGCATTGCAGTATATTTCAGCAAGAACTGGGTCGGGCCGTGTCTCCGTGGTGGATTTACCACCCGTTTCTCTCAAAGTTGAAAGCTTTCAGCGGCACCTTTGATGAGGATGAGATCAAATCTATATTGGGGCAATCTTATACCAATCCTGATGAAGAAATTGATTTTGAAGCTTTTCTTCGGGTGAGCTTTTCTGTGGCTTGGTATTCTTTTCGCTCAGGTTTTGATCGATTTGATTTATGATTATCTTTCTTGTACTGATCAGTTTTATGGATGGTTTGACAGGCCTTTCTTAGTGTGCAATCCCGGGGAATTGAGAAATCAGGAGGTTTAAAAGGAGGTTCGTCATTCCTCAAGACAAGCGCTACAACAGTTCACCATGCAATCAATGAATCCGAGAAAGCTTCCTACGTGGCCCATATCAATAGTTTCTTGAGAGATGATCCTTTCTTGAAGAACTATTTCCCTATAGATCCTGCTACTATGCCCTGTTTGTTCTTGCTAGAAATGGTGTTCTTTTGTGGTATATACTTGATGCCTTTTACAGTTACACTATAAGAATTCTTTGTAAATATCGAGTTTATTTCCCCTTTTGCATTGTAATGGTGATTCTTCTCTTCTTCCACACTGCAGTAAGCTTATAAACATAGCGGTTCCTGGGACAATCGATGAACGAGCCATCAATACAAAGAAGGTACTTAACCCGTGGGAAAGAAATGAGAACCATACTCTTTGTCTGAATTCTGCTAAGGCAATTGGCTGCACAGTGGTCAACATTGGAAAACAGGACTTGGCCGAAGGAAGAGTGAGTACTCCCCAGAAAAAAAAAAAAACTAGGTAGCTCTCCGTTGTATTGCTTTCACTCGTTTGATCTTCCAATGTTAATTGTTTCATTTTTTTCATGTTTGTCATTGTAGCCCCATCTCATACTTGGGTTGATATCTCAGATTGTAAAGGTACTGTTCACTTTAAGCCCTCCCCTTTTAGGTGTAGAATGCTTTGTAGTAACATTTGCTAAGTTTGCATCATTTTTGTTGTTCGGACAAAATATCAGATACAATTGTTGGCTGATCTCAATCTGAAGAAAAATCCTCAACTTGTTGAATTGGTGGACGACAGTAAGGTAGATAATATTTGATGATTTTTACGCCTTTTTTTTATGATGTTTTCAGTAGCATGAGACTAATGATTTGGTACTTGCCCTCTTCTTCATGGCTTTCCAGGATGTGGAAGAGCTTATGGGATTAGCTCCTGTAAAGGTTTTGCTAAAATGGATGAACTTTCATCTGAAGAAAGCCGGTTACGAGAAGCAGGTCACAAATTTCTCTTCTGATGTGAAGCCATGAAGGTTAGTTGGTCTTGCTGCACTTCTTCACAAATATTTGTTCAACTTTCGAAGCGTAGTCTTACCGATGATTACCAATTATGATTCTGCTGCTTTTTTTCCCCTCTCTTGTTTTGGAATATGTTGAATATTTTTGTTCATAATCTATAATTCTATGAAGTGGATTCACAAATGCTGATTTCTGAATTCCTCTGTTGTGTTTTTGCAGGATGGAGAGGCATGTGCATATCTTCTTAATGCTCTTGCACATGAACACAGACTACACAGTACACAAGTGACTTTAGAAATCAAAGATCCAGCGGAAAGAGTAAAGAGGTTGCTTGAACAGGCGGAGAAATTGGACTGTAAAAGATACATTTCTCCTAAAGATATAGTGGACGGATCACCAAATCTTAACCTAGCTTTTGTGGCGCAAATATTTCAGCACAGGTCGGTAACAATCTTGACCCATCATTCATTTATATAATTGAAACCCACGAAAAGTTATTTCGGTGGATTTGATCATTTCTAGTTTTGACCAATGCAATGATCTCTGTTGCAGGAATGGATTGTCTGTCGAGAATTCGAAGGTGTCATTTGCTGAAATGATGACGGATGACGCGCAAACTTCACGAGAGGAAAGATGTTTCCATCTCTGGATTAACAGTCTAGGAGTTGCATCTTATGTCAATCGTGTTTTCGAGGATGTTAGGAACGGGTGTGCAAATGAAGTATAGGAAATGCAATCTTGTTTTCCCTCTCACTCGTTAATCTTGATTGGCTCAAGTTCTAATTGATTCCTCTTGTGACGTATAGATGGGTTCTTCTCGAAGTTCTCGACAAGGTTTCACCTGGCTCGGTTTACTGGAAACATGCAAATAAGCCTCCCATAAGAATGCCGTTCAAAAAGGTTGAGAATTGCAATCAAGTTCTAAAGATTGGAAAAGAATTGAACATCTCCCTTGTCAATGTAGCTGGTAATGACTTTGTGCAAGGAAATAAGAAACTCATCCTGGGTGAGTCCTCCTCGAAAGCTTGCCGGTCCACATAGTTCACTTCCATTTAACGGCATTCTCAGCTCTATATAGTTTATATTTCACATCAATGACTTGTTAATATTGTTGTTGTCGGGTTTGTATGATCCTGAAAGTGTGTCTTCTATAGTTCTATTGCAGATTGTTGTTCCATTCTACGAAAACTTGGCCATTGTGTCTCCTTCTGACAATGTTTTTGCAGCATTTCTATGGCAGCTGATGAGATTTACAATGCTCCAGCTTCTGAAGAACTTGAGATTTCACTCTCAAGGTAAAGAAATTACAGACACAGATATTCTAAGTTGGGCTAATAGGAAAGTGAAGAAGGCGGGTCGAACTTCTCAAGCCGAGAGCTTCAAGGTAATAAGAATCAATCGAAGCTCAGACCTTTTTTTATGGTGATTCATCTTCAGACACTAAAAGGATCTGGGGTTTTCACATTTTGCCGATATTAGGACAAGAATCTGTCAGATGGGATCTTCTTTCTGGAGCTTCTTAGTGCAGCAGAGCCAAGAGTAGTTAACTGGAGTCTTGTCACTAAGGGAGAAACAGGTAATCATGCTCGTCTTCCAGTATGTAACATTCCACACAGATACAAATCTAAGTGTCTCTCATATTTTATAAGCTGCTTTTGGTTTCTGTAAATTGCCATAACAGAGGAGGAAAAGAAGTTGAATGCTACTTACATTATCAGTGTTGCCCGGAAGCTCGGGTGCTCGATATTCTTGTTGCCCGAGGATATCGTAGAGGTACAATCTCATGGCTTGAAACAGTTCTCTCGGTTTTTTACATCGACGTCGAAACAGATTAAATCCAACATGAACTTTGATGACAAGCAGGTGAACCAGAAGCCATCATGTACTGGAGCCTCCTGCAACATTCAGACACAGGGTTTACTGTCTGGGAAGCCACCATTGAAGGGGCCGATGCAAGCTCAGCGGCGGATGAAATGTCTAGAACGTCCCTGGACTCTCGGGCTTCAGATACATGAAGCTTGGTATCGAATCTTATATTCTTTGTTATGATTTTATAATGATGGTTAGCGTTACTCTATATGAAAAAGCTAAATGTAAATTCTGAATACATCATAAAACTAATCATAAATCATAAATTATATAAATATTAGACTAAATTATTTTTAAAAAGGTCAATTTTTCTATTAATATACTCATTATTTCGGAAAAAATTAATAAGTGCACGAGCAGGTTCAAATGTTAAATTTAGTACTAGTGGAAAAAATGACGTTTTATTTAATAATATTGTGTAGTTAAACAAGGTATTAACTGAGAAGACAATCCCAAGGCATTCTTGTCGTTGAAAAGTCAAAGTTGCACATCGCCCTTAACTTGTCCCATGATTTATTTCCATTCGTACTACAATAACAAAAGTTATTGTGTTTTAATGACGTACAAATTCGTTGATAATAATAATTATACGAATATGATTAAGTGGGATGACGGCATTAACAATCTCAATGAAACATTTCAAAATTTGTATAAAATGAATATGGTCATGGACGGACCCACTTGATCAATAGCCACAACTTACAGAAATTTTTTTTGTTTTCTTCACAAATTTTATATAATTTTATGTAGAATTATTGTATTACCCCCTAATGAAATTAAGTTTATGCTCATAAATTTATATGCGTATACATTAGTCATCCACTCATAAAATGTTTTGGCTCATGTGAGAAGAAGGGATATAATTACTCTATCCGTTTCAAAATATTTATAATTTTAAGTTATTTTTTATATTTTAAAATATTTGTCATTTTATATTTTCAAGACATTTGTTACAATAGTTTCAAATTTCAATAAATTATTAATAATAACATTGTTTTTATACCGTCATTTTGAAACAGAGGGATTAGTAAATATTGTGATTTTGCGTGCAACGAAATTAATTAAAAAGGATTAAAGAAAAGCACCGAAACTAAGAATGAGAGTGAAGTCAACAAGAAACAGCCCTCGGGCGCAATGCGTGCCGTCTTGTTTTCACATAATCAACAAGGAATTTTTTTATAAAAAAAAATTCATGAACTTCAAAACCGTTATGGAAAAAATAAAATCACTGCAAGTAATTTAGGGATTATTGATGACTTTGTAAACAAAATCAAAATCAATTGAATTAACAAATTTTAACTATATTTAAATGGAGTCTAAATTAAAAATCAACTAAAATATGATTTTTAAACGAGATAAAGTAAATATGAAGTGAATAATTCTGCATATATAATTAACCGAATAAATGGAAGTAATATAGAATAAATGTTTTTAAATGAAAACTTTATATAAGTTTTCCAAAACAGATTAAAACAACAAATTAAAATATAAACAAAACCCTAAAGATACTTTGCTGGACACTGTTTTTCCAAAATGATTAGTTATTTAGACAAATTAAGTGCAAGAACAGTCCATAACTAAATAATTTTATTATTATTATTATTATTATTAAAAGCTGAAAACAAGGAAAGCGACGTGACTGATACGACAATATGTATAGTTTATAGTTTTTTCCCGGAATTAGCACATACTTTGTCCATTGATTTAACGTTGAACCTACCAATTATGTAATTAACAAAAAACATTTGTTATGATTATCTCAGCATTAGTTACAATGACAATACGATTCATATAATTTTTCAAAGCGAAAAAAAAAATACAGTACCTAATATGCCAAAACGGCTCAATCCATAATATTTATTTCATTTTTTCCATATAATAATAATAATAATAATACCTCGGGTAATTAATTTGTTTAGGAATTAAGTATTACAAGTGAAATTTGAAGGCAACGATGAAAAAATAAATTAAGAAGAAGGAAGAGTGCCTGGCTTTCCCATGTACGCCGTCCCCCGGTAATGAATTTTCCCGGTGAATTCTTCGCCGGAAAAAGCTTCTAAGATTCTACTCCGACGATCCAAAAATCTTCACATAACGATGATACGTACAGTCGTGTGTGTATATATATATGTGTGGCTGTGTGCATGTATACGTGCATCTGTGACATGTTTGCTCTTCGTCTCCATCATCATCACCATAATTATTTTTCCTGTTTTCTTTTTTTTTGGGGTATAGAGAGAGAGAGAGAGAGAGAGAGAGAGAGAGAGAGAGAGAGAGGAACTTCACAAAAACCCTTGTTGCTTTGGAGTTTATACATGCATACAAATATATGTATACACGCATATATTTGCGTGTGTAACATAATGTCATGTTTATTTTGTTAAGATATTTAACAAAAACAAAAACATTGACGAAAAACAAGGAAGTTTGGTTTGACGTGTCCGATCGCTAGTTTGAATAATGCACACACACGCACGCATATACATGTAATATGTATGTATATATTATTCAGGTGTATAATTTAGTTGGGGAAATGTCTTGAATAATCCACAAAACAATAATGCATTATAAGTCCCATATTTCCATATATTTTAACCCATAAAACGTTTGTTTTATTTTGTTTTTCTTTGTGCATAAATAATGCCAATTTGATGGAATATTGTAAACTATGCACTACATCAAGTTTGTAATCATTACAACCATTATTTTCTTTACATATTTAATTTTATTACCCATACCCAACTTAATAATATAGTATCTCGGTATCCATTGGAATTTTTTTAGATTTATGGATATCCAAACCCGGCATAAATATAAGAAATTGTTTTAAATAAACCTAAATTTTATATTTCATACAAAAAATATATAAAATAATGATGATATTAAAATTTGAAATATGATGATACAGAATTTTTTAAAATTAAATTAATTTTGATGACGAATGATAACACAATTTACATATGTATTGTCAGAAGAAATCAAGTTATTAGACATTAATCTTTAAATATCTAAAATTTGGGATATTTGTTGATAATACGAAATTTTTTGGATATATAAATCCGATATTTTTTTTAAAACAAAGTTTAAGAACGCAGATCTTAGACAATAGAGGATGGTCCAGATAAGATTTGAATCAAAACATTTATAAATATAAATAATAAAAGCCTCCATTAGACGTTGAGTGACCGACATCTATCGTTCCACCTTGATGAACTTATCCAAGAATCTGAAACCAAACTAAAAACTAAAGTACGACGACACATCAAATCCAAAAGTAAAAAAAATGGCAACTTTGATGCTTTCAAGTTCTTGCAATTCTCCTTATACCGCGTTTTGTTTCACCGCGTTTGCAATAACAGTGATTAGAAGCGTTTGTTTGAAATCGATTCATTGGACGCAACGCACTAATAATGGATCATACGAGCTCGACCCATTTGGTTCGCGGGCTAATTAAGTAGCTCGATCTTTGATGACCCATTTGGTCCGTTCGTATTTTCTTTCAAGGAACAATGTTATTTAGGTCCATTTCGCACTTGCTGAAACTATATGTTAAACAATGTCATATACATATATATATATGTATAGGTCTCGTAAGAGATCAATGGTTGGTCATTCGAATTCAGAAGCCAAAAAAACATATATATATATATATATATATATATATGTTTATGCCTCAATATTAGTTTTGGCGCCTAGCATTTGCATGATCATAACTGATTAAGCGACCATTAAAATTTGGAATGAATATATATATAGATATATATATAGAGAGAGAAACATTTTATGTATTAATTTGCTTTATTTCCTCTTAATTTATCGGTCGATTCTGATTTGATTATATATATATATATATATATATAAAGGATTCTAGAACTGAACTAATTTCCGTTGAAATATTGCAATCTTAGACAGGGGGTCCGAAGTTAATGCAATAAAACACTAAAGCAAGCCATTGATGAGTTTTGGACACAATTATTGTGATGTGAATAGATAACAATTATAATTTCTAGAGAAAAAAAACAACTTTCAAATTTAACCTTTTTAATGAAAAAAAACTTAAATTCTAGTAAATGAGAAATCGACGTAATATCATTAGCTTTATTATATTTATAATATGGAATACATATTCTTTTTAATCACTCAAAATTTAACCATATATCTTTCTATTACCACACAAAAATTCTACCCTAATAATTTCCATGACATTCCATATAATTCATTTTTGGAACTCATATATATATATATATATAACTTGAGAAAAACTAAATTAGAGTGTAAACATCAAAAGGATAATCCACACAAAGCAGAATTCCGATTTTTCGAGTACCGGGAAAAATGAAAAAGTTATTCTTTGCTTAATTTAATATATTTTTTGCACACCGGCCTCTTAAAAAATAATTTAAAGTATTCATGTCACAGAAAAAAGCAAGGGCAATTATGTCATTTTACTGTGGTGGACAATCGTATCCTTTCGCAGTTCAATGGAATAAAATACCAGAGGGGTTGTAACCAAGATCGGCACCGGATTGAATTCTCCGGAGAGATACAGGAGAGAGAGAGCGCAAATCAAATTTATCTTTTTTGAACTTCGGATCCGTCGAAGCTATGGAAGATCATCGGCGTTAGCAGAATCTCCGGCGGGGAGGAGGTGATAGGTTGTTTGGAGGGGTAGCGCGTGAATCTTAGAAGTTCTTTTCATCTTCTTCTCGATCTACCAAGTACCGTCCTCTGTTATGATTCGCGGCAGATCCAACGCTGCTACGGCAGCGAAGCCGGGAGGTTCTTCGCCGGAAAAAGCTTCTAAGATTCTACTCCGACGATCCAAAAATCTTCACATAACGATGATACGTACAGTCGTGTGTGTATATATATATGTGTGGCTGTGTGCATGTATACGTGCATCTGTGACATGTTTGCTCTTCGTCTCCATCATCATCACCATAATTATTTTTCCTGTTTTCTTTTTTCGGCAGCGAAGCCGGTAGATCTGACGCCGGCAACGGTGACCAACGGCTTGCCGGAGATCCGTTTCAGAGGGGTACGGAAGAGACCGTGGGGCCGATTCGCCGCCGAGATTAGGGATCCGTGGAAGAAGGCGCGCGTGTGGCTCGGCACCTTCGACTCCGCCGAGGATGCGGCGCGTGCCTACGATAGAGCGGCGCGTAATCTCCGGGGACCGAAGGCGAAGACCAATTTCCCCTTAGCAGAAACCCCCAACGTTAATTATCACCATCAGCCGTACACGAATTGCGGCGGCGGCGGCAGCGGAGGAGGATCGGAGGAAAATCGGACCCCCGGGATCGGTTCGTCTCCGATGAATCGTCCGGCGTCGAGCAGTATGAGCAGCACGTTGGAGTCGTTCAGTGGTCCTAGGGTTTCGAGACCTAGACCGGTGGTGGTTCATCGTAAGAAACCGGTGCAGCCTCGCGCACCTGATGATTGCCATAGCGACTGCGATTCTTCTTCTTCAGTGGTCGATGATGACGACGACTGCGTCCTTACCTCTTCTTTGCGCAAAGTTTTACCTTTCGATCTCAACCTGCCGCCTCCAATGGAAGGTCACGATTTCTCCGGCGAAGATCTGAAGGTCACCGCTTTGTGCCTCTGATTATTGGGTTCATCGTTCTTAAACCTCTTCCTAGTTTTTTTCCTTTGTTTTTATTATCAGGAAAAAATCGATAAAATTGAAGGAAAAAAAGGGAATCTGCTGGAGTTATACCGTCTTCTGGTCCTATATGGATCGAAGGTGGAAAACTTTACGATTAATCTATGCATTTGCTAGATGCTTACATGTAGAATTAGTATTCTGTTTATGATGATTGCAAGATCTGGGTCTTTTCTTCTACCACCTCTCGTGCTCTCAGCTAAAGATCTTATTTGCAACTTGCAAGAGCTTAAAATGGATCCGATTCTATCCACTGTGTATAACCATGCCCTGTTGTTTAGGACTGGAAATAACACTTGCTGCTTGATGAATCTATCTGTAGAAATCTGTGTTTATTGTTCACTCACACACACGCACTCGTTATGTTTGGCTGCTGTACAAGGTTATCTGGTTTGATATAGGTCAGCGCTAGTGCAGGATTCGTGTGTTCTACTCCTTTTCTTCTTAGATCTTGCAGACCAGGGATGATAGTCCATCCCAAATGTGAACTTATGATGATCCTTGGTAATTGCCTGTGTTCTAAGGTACGAATCTATGATGTTCGCCCAGATTGTAAACCCGGGCGACTGAATTGATGTTCTAGACGAGAACAATGATTCGAAGAATGCGATGAAACTAGCCGTAGAATCAGTGATTTGTTTGACAGTTTTAAGGTTTAGGGTAAGGTGAATGATCTTGGGCCAGCGAGTTTTAAGGTTTAGGGGGTAAGACGAATGATCTTAGATCAGTGAGTATGGTCGGAACAAGATCCGTATTTGGAATTTATGGATGATAGTTGATAAGAATGGAGAGGGGGGCAAGTGGTGGTATGGTGGGTTTTGCAGGCGAACCTACTTTATATATATATATATACACACACATGTATATGTATATGTAATTATGTATTATTGTCAACGGGACTTGCTTTACTTTGGGTTTTAATATTTGGACCGTCGATACTAATCCATTTCATACGTGTCGACTAAGTCTTGTCTTTATGTGTGTGTTGTGTTTGGGTTCTTGTTTGATTTCTTTTTGCTTTTTTTTTTTGGTTTAATGGGTCGATCAAAGTGATTGTGTTTGGAGTGATTAAATGCGATGATTGATGCTATAGTGAAATTAGGGTTTACTTGCGTGCTGCGTTGAGCTTTGTTTTTTTTTTTGTTTTTTTTTTATATTCTATTTGGATCTAAATAATTTTTATTTGAAAAATATATCCAATAGGTTTGAATATGCTTACATGAATATTTATGCTAAAAAATATAAAAAAATACATACGATTATTTTTGTATTTACAGAAAGTTTACATTAGAAAAAGATTGGATGCAACAAATGCAAAACATTGGATTTTGTGACAAAATATATGAAGATGTGTGGAGAACTTTGACTTAATCTTTTCTTCCTCTTTTGACCGAAAGATTTCTCTTCACTTGTCGGTTGCTTTTCCATGACTCGCCTGAGCCTGATTTCACTGTTCACCCTTCTTTTCACTGTTTATGTTTATATATATATTTTTTTAAAAATTTACATTAATCAGATTATTTGGATTTTTTGTTCAGTTTGTGAATGAATGTTATAGTGGCCACATGGAAAATAATTGCTGAATCAAATGCTTTACATTTTACTGGTTAAAACTAATCCCATGCATTGGTGCAATCAGCTGTAAACGTAATCCAATGTAGAAAAAGAGAGTGAATTTGTAAAGTTTCGTAGAATCTGCACTTCTTTTTCATCAAAGATCCTGAATTTTCAGATTCTGATAGCTCATGTAGTATGCCGGATTAATGATAAATTAATATCTTCATATATTTCAAATTAAATTGAGAATATATAAATTAATGAAAACTATAATTTTTTAGATGTTTGTATAAAAATTAAAATTTATTTGAATTTACACAACTACATTTTTTAAAATTAAGAAATCTTACACGTTTCATTTATAATCTTCACGTGTGTAATTTGTAGAATAATGATATCTAATACAAAAAAGTATTCAAAAAATATGTGGCAAGAAAAAATAAAGAAGGAGAAAATTCAGAGCTATTTAGAATGGGCTTATTGGGCCTTCGTTGAGCCCACAGAAAAAACACCGCGGTCTCTTCCCCTGCGCCGGTGACGAGCTGTACTCGACGGTCATGAAGACCTGAACCAAAATCGGAGTTTTGGGGTTCTGTGGTTTCTCGAGAGATGTTTCAGATTGTGAAAAACAGGTTCAGTGCGTCTTTCTCAACACTGACAAAGAGATACTTCTCGATTCGTGGTAAAACGGTGATCGATGCGGCGTCGAAGGATGGGGAGCTTAGGGTTTTCATTGTCTCCGGCGAAGTCTCCGGCGACACCATCGGCTCACGTCTCATGGGCTCCCTCCGAAAACTCTCTCCTTTGCCCGTTCGTTTCCATGGTGTTGGAGGGTAAGCACGTGGGTTTCTCTCTTTTCGATCATTTTGTGAGATTGCTCGCTGAAATGCTGAGTTTCTACTTGGGGTTCTGTTTACATTTTCCGAATCCGAGACGAGAAACGGAGAACTTGCTTGAAAATGTTGTGTTTTGCTTCTAAAAAGATTGGTGCTTAATTTAGGTCCTTGATGTGCAAGCAAGGGTTGAAGTCATTGTTTCCCATGGAGGATATTGCAGTAATGGGGATATGGGAGCTGTTACCGCATCTGTTTAAGTTCCATGTGAGTATTATAATACTGATGAAGTGATGCTTTGAATGGTCTTATATCAGATCCATTATCTATTGTCCTGGTTTTGGAATTGCAGGTTAAGTTGAAGGAAACTATAGAGGCAGTGACTAAATTCAAGCCACATGTTGTTGTGACTGTTGATTCCAAGGGATTCTCCTTCCGGCTTCTGAAGGAGATACGAGGTAAAGTGACCATTTTGTTCTGGTCTTGGTGGTGTATCTATATTGGAAATGAGTGGGGTAACATATACATTTGAGATTTTCGAAGAGGGTTTCTGAATAGATTGTATGTGAAACCCCAAGGATTTAACGAGCTGTGCGGATAGGACTGATACCACAATGGTATGAGTGACGTAGTCGGTGTTTGGTATTCGTTACTATCACATCATGTTCACTAGGAAACCCTGAACGTACACTTGGCTCTGATATAATAGGAACTCAGCCTTTTTAATAGGCTACACAACTGAAGATTTGATAAAGCAAGAATCCTATAATTTTAGCTTCTAATTCCAAAAGTTCCTGAAGGCATTTCTATTATATGATGTAGGACAATGGGGCAATGCTTTTTGGCTTTGCAGCTAGATACAATCAGTGGGGCTTGGAGAATTCCCCAATACATTTTCATTACGTGGCACCGTCGTTCTGGGCATGGAGAGGGGGTGAATCAAGACTTGGAGGTCTATCCCAGTTTGTTGATCATATTTTCTGCATTCTCCCAAACGAGGAAGCGGTTTGTAGGGCAAATGGGCTGGAAGCTACCTTTGTCGGGCATCCAATACTTGAGGACGCAATTGAGTTCAACTCCGTATGTATTTTCCGTGTTCTTGAATAACCAATTTTAGCTCCTCGACGTTGTAGTTTTCCATACTTGTTTTGAATTCCTCGGTACAAGTGATACATTTTCTTCGACAGGCTGGGAAATGCATGCCTTACAAATGGAAGATCCAAGGCAATCCTAAGGAGTTCTTTGGAAAATACTCTCTACCTTCTGGTAATGCAAAATCTTTCTGATTGTTTTAACCTTTCGTAGGATGGACATGTCGATTTGACCCCTTCCTGTATTTCGATGATGACGATGCTTTGCAAAACTTTACATTCAAGACTCCACGGTCATTTCCGTGCTACCCGGGAGCAGATTGCAGGAAGTTGAGAGAATGCTTCCCATATTCGCAAAAGCAATGGAACTACTTAAAGGCTCCTCCTTTCCTAAACTAGTTACTCTTATCCATGTCGCATCAAATAGCCACGTGGAGCGTTACATCGGAGAATTCCTCCGTGATTGGCCTGTTCCAGTGATCCTTGTTCCCGGTGGATCCACCAAACTTAAATACGATGCCTTTAGCGTAAGTTTTCGATCTGAAACTCCCGTTTATTTTATTTCTTTCTTTCTATCTTGCTCGCTCTCCCTCTCTAATTGTTTGAGTTCCATCCACGCAGGTGAGTCAGGCTGCACTATGTACTTCAGGGACTGTTGCTGTTGAGTTACAGCTCGCACGTTTGCCTTGCCTCGTGGCTTATAGAGCTCATTTCCTCACAGAAATGTTCATACGCTACAAAGCCAAGATACCATACATCTCTCTCCCAAACATTCTCCTGGGCTCACCCATCATCCCAGAAGCTCTCTTTCAGTCCTGCAACCCTTTGAATCTCTCTGCAATACTAGGGTAATGTTCTCTGCTTTGATTCATATATTGCATACCCCATAACGATCTTTGTTTAGAGGATACTGGGTCTGGGTAGAAAAAACCCGAATTTTTGGAATTCGGGTACTCATGTGTTACATGAGAAGAGATCGGATTTTGTCATTAGGGAAACTTGAAAATCGGGTTTTGGTTCGGGTATCCGACTGTTGCATGAGATGGGGTCGGGTTTTGTTTTTAGGGAAACCCGGAAATTGGGGTTGAGTTCGGGTATTTGTGTGGGTAACGGGTAGTGATCGCGTGTACTCAAGTGAATAGTAAATTGACTTTTTTACCCCTAGGTTTTAGAGGAATTACATAAAGAGCTTGGGTTTTGAATTAAGTTTCACTGAAGTTTCGGGTTTGGATTTGGGTTCGGGTAGCCCGAAAATTTTGCATTTTCGGCCCAAACTATACGAGATACATGTTTTGAAAATAATTGAAGTTTTGTATTTTAATCTCGGATTCGGATACATGTGGATACTCGAGATTTTTTTTTTTTGCGGATATCTAACCTTTGGATATCCAACCAAAAGAGATCCGAGAACAGATAAATATCTCGGATACCCGGCCTATCCTCGCCTTTAGAGTATAGTACTGAAACTATATCGACAAAGAACGAGCGTGACCCGAGGAATGGTGTGAATGTTGTAGGAAACTGATTTCGGATGAGGAGATGAGAGAAGATCAAGCTGCTGCTGCTGAAAAGTTTGCGAGTCTCTTGCACCCTTCACAAAGAGACATTCACAACTTCCTCCCTCGAACTGGTTTGGGGTCTCAACATTACACACCAAGCTTTTTAGCAGCTTCAACCATACTTTGTTTTGCCAAACCTTGATTATCCTTTTTTCTTTTCAATAATTTTGATGAATTTTTAGTCTATAGTTTTAGTTTATGCAAATATTTTTGTGTTGGTTAAGAAAGATTCTGCATCCCTCTTCTTGAAATTGTTGGAAAGTTGTGGTCTTATTAGGGAGTTGATTTAACGCCGGTTCAAATACTTGGAACCCCAATTTCTATCACCAGGTCCAGTATTCCGTACGAAACCGAAATTGAGGTTTATATTGTTGAAAAAATAAACAAGAAAATTAATCGAATATCCAAAATTTGGGCAATTGGCAACATATTGGCATATCGGTAGTTATGGCTGAAATCGAGGGTATTTTCGTAAAACCCACAATATTTAATATCATAATACCGTAATACATTTTGTGATCTGGGGTCAATTTCAGCAGCCGCTGCCTACACGTAACGTTCATCCGATTCCGGGAAGGAGAGAGAGATTTGGGAATCTGTCGCTTCGAAGCTTGTCGCGACTTTCCCTAAATCTGTAGAACATCACGTTGATCTCTCCACGACGGTAAGGTTCGCCCTCTGTTTGATTCTATCTTCTTCTCTTTTTCTTTTTTTTTTATGTTTGATTCTCGATTCATCTGTCGCGGATTAGGGTTCGTAGGGTTGGGGGAGGTGGGGATTTGATCGATGGTTGACCTTCGTTTTCTAATTGTTTTATCCAGAAGCTGTTTGTCCTGGTCGGATTTCCGTTGGTCGACTGTGTTCTATCCATTTTCGTGAATCAAGGCGAGTACTTTTCAGACTCTATCACGTAGAAGGTGATTGATTGCTTGAACGTTTTTTCTTTTGAAATTTTACTAACAGTATACTGCGAATTTTGTTTAGCCTCGTTTTCTGGATCCCTCGATGTGAGTATTTTGGTTTCTACATCAAAAACAGTGTTTCGATTCACAAGGAATTCGTGAGTGCGGTAGTCGATTCTTAGCTGAGTGAATTACGTTGAAGTTTGTATATGGAATTTGGGTTGGATGTGGAATCAGTGCTTAGGTCGCAGAGAGCAATTTAAATGTTAACTCTGCTCGAGCTGACACATGACTAAGCAGTTTGAAGGTTGTCTAAAACTTTTAGCCATTGATTTTTGCTCTCTGTCCTAATGTCCTTGCTTTGTCCTGGGGCTGAAAGGTTTTTATGCAGATGATATGATCCAAACAATGTTTAGAGCAAAATTTACTGTTGCAAGGTCTTTCCTTGATTTTCTTTTTCTTTTGATTCCTTTATTTGTTTTCGGGGCTGGAAGTTTGTCTTGCCATGGTTTGTGCGCTTAGGCTAGATATTAAGTTGCTTTTTATGTCTAAAGCCATGTTGTGACCAGCCGTATATTTCTAGAGTTAGATCGTTTAGTTGTCGAAATACAAGTTCTTTATATTTCTCAAGGATCTTATGTGAATATCAAAACTCTAATAACTGGAAGTGGGCTTTGTAAGATAGTAAAATATTGGTAAAGGAATCAAATAGAAACTTGTAATGTTATAATGAGCAAATCAGCAGGCAATCTAGGCAAAAAGTTCATAATATGTCTGAAGACCCAAGAAGAGCATAGCCATAGCAGAATCCAGTACTTGATAGACCTGCTTAATTATTTCGGTTTGCAAGTTTGTGATCAAAATCATGGACTGAAAATTTGGTTAATGTTTGATCAATTCTCAACAGAAACCATGCCGAAGAACAAGGGAAAGGGAGGAAAGAACAGGAAGAGAGGAAAGAACGAAGCGGACGATGAGAAGCGTGAGCTGGTGTTCAAGGAGGACGGGCAGGAATATGCACAAGTTCTTCGCATGCTCGGTAATGGAAGATGTGAAGCCATGTGCATAGATGGTGTAAAACGTCTATGCCATATCCGTGGCAAGATGCACAAGAAGGTTTGGATTGCAGCCGGTGACATCATCCTTGTCGGGCTGAGGGACTACCAGGATGACAAAGCTGACGTCATCCTCAAGTACATGTCCGATGAGGCTAGGCTCCTCAAGGCATATGGTGAGCTTCCGGAGAATACCCGTCTCAACGAAGGAATCGTTGGGGATCTCGATGACGATGAAGATGCCGCAGCTGATGACTACATCGAGTTCGAGGACGAAGATATCGACAAGATCTAAGACTAGACCGGTTAACAGTTTCCGGGTTGTATTTTTCCAGTCCGAGACTCGTCATTTGCGCCGTAACATCGAGTGTTAAGATGCTGCACGCATTATGCATTTCGGGATTTCATCCGATTTCGTATCTAATGTAGTGGCACTGGCTCTTGTTGCTTCATTTCCTTGTCCTCATGGGCATTCTTTGCAGATCTGAGATCAAAGGGAGAATGTCTGCTAAATAATTTTAAAAATATTACAAAAAAATAATAACACTTTAGTTTAATATGTTTCTGGATAAATTATCCTATCATATATATATAATTTTTTTTTTCCAAAAAGATGCGGTGAATATCCACCAGACAGATGCAGAAAAAAAAAATCCAAGGGACTGGTGGGAACTCTCCATTAATGAGAGTTTTTAAGTTTTTTGTACGGATCCATCAACGCCCAACGGTACCGGACCCATGCATGCATGTATCAGTATGACGTCTGCGTTCTTATCATCTTACCGCGTATTATTTTCATAGGCTAAAATAACCCATTTTAGTTCCAGAACCAAAATCAAATAATATAAACCGATACTTTACTCGAATTTGATTTAAAAAATTTAATTACTTTTAAAAATAATTTCATCAATAATGCGCTAAATATAAAAATAATCGAAAAACAGAAGTGAGTCATCTTTAAAAGATATATATTTAATAAAGAAAATGAATTCAAACCGAATTGGAATAGAAACCAAATCGAATTCAATCCAACGCAAAAAAAAAAATGGAATAAGTATAATATTTTAAAATCGGAAAATTAATTTTAAAATAAGTGACATGCATAACCTGAAATAAATGAAATTCGATATAGCTAACCTAATACGCCTAACTTTATTTTATTAGAGAAAAAACTTGCAATAATATTATTTTATTGACTTTTCTCATTTAGTAATTAAATCGTCTTCGCCTGCACATGCTATTATAAATAGGGGGCGTGGGAAGGGACAATTTCTTCATCACCTTCCTTCTTCTTTCTTCTTATTGGGCAAAAAAAAAATGGCTTCCAAGTCTTTGGTTCTATTGGGTCTCTTTGTTGTTCTTCTGGTTGCCTCGGAGGTCGCAGCTAGAGATCTTGCTGAAACCTCCACCCACAAGAACAATGGTATATATATCGTATATATGTGTGTGTATATATTCCACAAGACACTAGCTAGTTCAATTGTTTTTTTATGGTTGTAGAACACATGATATATGTAAATTTTATTACTAATTTATGATGGTATGCAAAAAAATGTTGTAATGGTAATGCCATGAACTACAAAAGTTGACGAGTGTTAAAACTATGGCTATCTAATGAGCAGAAGTCGCTGAGGAAACACATCACCCGGACCAGTACGGAGGACGATATGGCGGCGGCGGTCACTACGGCGGAGGAGGTGGTCACTACGGCGGCGGAGGCGGTCACTACGGCGGCGGAGGTGGTCACTACGGAGGTGGAGGCGGCCACCGCGGGGGAGGAGGAGGAGGTGGTTGCCGCTACGGCTGCTGCTACAGAGGATACTATGGCTGCTCAAGGTGCTGCTCTTACGCCGGCGAGGCTGTCCAAACTCAGCCGGAGAACGAGCCTGGTCACTAAAACCTATACATACATATATATATATGTAGTATGCGAGTGTGTATGCATGCATGTACTTACACACGTGTGTGTACGCATGGGAAAACGTCATGGGGCTTTCATAATGAAGTACGTACGTACGTAAAGTGTATGCACACCATGACTTAATTAAATAAAACGACGACGAAGTTTCTGTATTTTTCGTGTATTAATCTAAAATCTAAACAAATATCTTTTAATATTAATTACTATTAGAAAATCAATGACATTGGACATATTGCGATTTCAGTTTTATTGTTTCATTTGATAAAAGCGTCTCAAACGTTGTACGATTAAGTCGTATCATAAAGTAGTTTCTTGCCCTATATATTACCAAAGACCTAACTATTATTTTCATGTTTATATTCACATCTAGGGTAAATTGCCAGGTAAAGTACACATGGAATTATAGATAGAGATGGTTCAATGTCGATTTGGATTGGGAATCTACAAGACAAATTGCAAATTGTATAGCCATCCTTAGCATTTAATAAGTTTATAAGCATTTTATGTCATAATACAAACTAGTATAGGTAGGACACATTGATACAATCTGGATAACTCTTATATATATATATATATATCCCTAGCTACCTTTGAGTTCATTTTCTCCAACTCCATATTTAATGTAATTAAACCTATTAATTTCTAATTACTATTTTTAATCAAAACGTTAAAAATCTATAATTTTATCAGTCTATCAATTTTCAATCCCAAATTAAACTATATTTATGATATTAATTTACTATTTAGTTCTCCTTCCGAAGATGCCATTTTTCTCACTCATGCATGGAAATAAAGATGTATGCTATGCGATTCCAAATTTCCAACTCGTTCAAATTACACGTATGAGTAGTAAGTTGTTGTACCACAAGTTGTTTTTTGAAGAAAAGACAATTTGGTACCCTACTTTTATAGCCTAACTAGGTAATAACCCGCGCGAATCCCTGTTTACACATAAATCTTAGAAATTAATTCTTACAGATTTGCCACGTGTCATCCCCAGGTGATTCTACTGTACTTTTATATATATAGATATATTCAATATTTTGTTGTCAATTTAGTTATCTAAATTTATGGTGTCATACTAATTAAAATTAAAAAAATGTTAATAACCGACCACAGAAGAATTTATATGGTTTTAATCTAAATTGTTTATTTTCTCTTTTTTTTTGGTTATTTTTATGTAATTTCTAGGTGCACTGATGTATATGTGCATATATATGTGTATATATATATATATTAAGATAAGTCATAATAACATTTGAACTATATTTTAACTATGTATGTTTTATAATAAGTCATGCTAACATTTTAATTGGCTGAGAATTGGAAAATTTTGAACATCAAAATATATTAAAATTCAATTCTAAACATTAATTGTAGGAACAAAAAATAATACACATACAAAAGTCATAGATATGATTTCACTAGAACTGCCTAGAACTCATTGAATGGTAGATGTGGCCAATACATGGCCCGGTGCAGGGCAATGTCGCAGGGTTTGTAGATTTGAATCTGATCAAAATCTGTGATGAAATATTGTTTACTTTCACATAGAAAACGACATATTATACATACATATATATATATACATATATTACCCTTTTAGCGTCCAAGATAATATAAGATTGATTCGAACTTTTCATCAAAAAAAAAAAAAAGATTGATTCGAACTCGAATTGATCCGAACTTAATCTTAGTTCAGTTTTGAATTTTTCTAGTCTCAAATTATATCAAATTAAAAAAAAATAGCATATGTTATTTTTTTCCTTACATAAAAATAGTAAAATGACTATTTTACTTGAACAAGTAAATAAAATAATAAAACGATATTAAAATCACACACACACATATATAGGGTAAAATAACCAATAAATGGCCACCATACGGAAATAAAAAGATCTAAAAGGCTAGTGGGAACACCAATTAATGAGAGTTTAAAATTTTGTGCAGATCAATCCAACACCCAACCGTACATGGGGCCATGCATGTGTGACTTCTTCTACGTTCTTATCCTCTTACCCCATTTGTTTTCATATATAGGGCTAAATCATTTTAATTTCATATAACCACAGATTTAAAAAAAATATATATTATTACATTACTTCTTTGACTTTTCTCAGTTGGCAAGTATTAATTCATCTTCGTAACCCCTCACTCGATACTATAAATAGAAGTGTGGGAAGAACATTTCTCTTCATCCGATCTCCTTCTCTCTGCTTGGTTTTAGCATACGAAAACACAAAGCAGTGTCTTAGCAAAACAAGAAATGGCTTCCAAAGCTTTGCTTCTCTTATGTCTCTTTGCTGTTCTTCTCGTTGTCTCCGAGGTCACAGCAAGAGATCTCGCTGAAACCTCGACCGAAAAGAAGAATGGTAAGTTTTCCATATATATATATATATATATATCACGTTAAGTTCATAAAATTTCGTAAAGTATTGGTTTGGGCGAGAATCATTTGGCTTTACAGAAGCTGACGAGATGTTTTTTTAATCATTCTCTGTATATGAGCAGACGCCGCGGAAGAGGCACAACACCCTGACCAGTACGGAGGAGGATATGGTCCCGGCTACGGCGGACGCGGTGGATACGGCCGTGGAGGGTATGGCGGACGCGGAGGGTACGGTGGTGGCGGTTATGGCGGACGCGGCGGATACGGCGGACGCGGTGGATACGGCGGAGGAGGTGGCTGCCGGTACGGATGCTGCTACAGAGGATACTACGGTTGCTCGAGGTGCTGCTCTTACGCCGGCGAGGCTGTTCAGACTGAGCCGGAGAACGAGCCTGGAAACTAAACCTATATATATATAGTGTGTATGTATATATATGTGCATGCATTTACGTAAACTAGGCCGTGCATGGTTGTGGGATCTATATATATACACTCTAAAGTGTACGTATGGGGGGAAAACCTGCATGGGGGCCGGCTACCACAATAATGAAGTACGTACGTCCATGCATAGACTAAATAAAAGGTTGTGGAAGTTTCTGTTTTTATTTCATGTTGGTCTGTAACCGTTGGAGTTGTAATCCTTGTGGTCTGCGTAATATAGTGTTTTGCTTAAATTTAAATATCACGAAATTTCCTTCTATCTTTTTTATTCACATTAACTAATGGCGTTTTAAAGAGGTTAATTAATTACCACTAAAAATTAATTATATATCATTTTCCACACTTCTTTAACGAGCCTTTGCATCTTTGTTAATATGTTGTTCAATAATTTGTTTGTCAATATATAAATTGGGAATCAAGCTTCATGATTTTTAATATATACTAGATATTCCTTCCTCAAATGGACATTTCTATACAAAAAAAAAAAAAATCAAAATTGAACATAACGCACCAATTGAAATATAACCCAATATTAAATCTGAATGAGTAAATTAATTTTTCTCAAAACGGATAAAATTTGAATTGAAAAATAACCAGCTAGAATTAAACGTAGAGTATGTCCAACCCTAATGTGTACGTTGTATTGAAAGCTATTAGAAAAGAGTTTGCTATTTATAAAACAAAGTACAAACATAAAATATTTACCATAATTAATCTTAATAAGTTATTAGGATATTACACCGATCATGGATTGCATATCATAAGATTTGACAAAAACCCTCGGTCCCAATAGTAGTAGGGGGAGTCAATATAGTGGTGCGATATATATGTATGTGACTTGAGTGTCCCAAATACAGACAACATATTATGTCATTCAAAGAAAGAGGGTCCCTATATCATTATATATATATCACCAAAACCGGTTTGATCAGTTCCGGTTGAGTTCGGTTCTTTTCGATTTCAACTTTTTTTTTTTTAATTTAAAAATGTTGAGTTCCGTTTTTTTTTATAAAAAACTTGTGTATATTTAGTTTTAGTTTGTATGTTATTTTTTTGTCAATTTGAATTGAATTTTCTTCTACTTAAAAAACTAAAATTTAATATAATTTTCGTTTGTATTCGATTTTTTTATTATATTATATTTAATTCGAATTCAGTTTATATTTAATTAATTTGGGTTAAATAAAACGGTATCCAATTAATTTTAGATCTCGATTTGGAAATTTCTACAAGTTATTCGAATTTTTATACCCAAACCGAATTCTTCATACCCTAAATGAAAAAATTATGGTTAGTTACTGAAATTCATTTAATATATATATATATATATAACAAAGATACTTTTGTCAAACTTGAACTGAATGAGATGTAACCGCTTGACTCCAAATTAGAACTCTGCATGTAAGTGATGTAATCGTTCGATTCCAAATTAGAACTGTGCATGTAACATCATTTTAGAAGAAACAGACAAATATATACATACATATATATATATATATATATTTTTATAAGAGAGGAAATTTGTTCCCACGTCCTTCAGAAACAATTACCATGCACATGCAGAATATGATCATAACATTTTTTTGTTGGGTCATGGGTTTAAGAATGGAGAAGACAGGAAACATATAAAATAACAAAAACTGCAGCAAATCCGAAGCAAATACTCTCAGACACGACGAGCTTCTGAATCTGACAAAGATCGGAACATGGGTGTTCATCGTTTCAGGATCTTTATTTACACAGACTTTTTTTTCTTTGCGTAGAACTTGGAAAAAAAAACCAGGGTGAAGAAGAACAATGGCTGGCTTTGGCTTTGATATCTTCATGTCTGGGGTTTCAGACATTCAAGCCAAGCTTCTGAGCAGCAAGAGCTTCAGCCTCAAGCGTTGGCTCCCACAGGATCGTCGTCTCGGCCAAGAGTGACGTCACAACGTACGGGTCCATGTTCGAAGCTGGACGCCGATCCTCCAAGTAACCTAATCCACACGCGGAAATCATCGTTACCCTCGAGTTCGAATTCATAGTTCGGTGAATCACTGGTTCAGAAATTATAGTTCGAAGGGGTCACTGGCTCGAGCCTTTCGAACCATTCTTTCAGGTCAGGGATTAGACGAGCCAGATTCTGTTGTCGGGAACTCAAAGTCGGTACCTTTTCCATTCTTCTCGGTGTCACGGCCCACACGGATCGAGCATCCACGGTTTGCCACTCCCTGCAAGTTAATGTCCGAATGCTGAGCAGAGATAATATGGGAGAAAAGTTGAAAATTTCGGATATTATGTGATCATACCCATGAGAATGTATCGATACTCGCAGTCTCGTGCTTTCCCGTCAACCTTCTCTCGTTCCCTTCCCCATAAGCGCTGATGTGTTCCTTGTGACGGAGCGAGAGATTCAGGATCGCCTTCTTGATCACTTCATACCCTCCGTCGTCTCTCATGCTCTTCGTACTGTGAATAAAAAACCGTTATATCGATCCGATCCGTTCTACGTTTTGGACAGTACTGAAGAGATGTTGTGACTCGTGGAATGTGTTACCTGTAATTGGTGTGGCATCCAGCACCGTTCCAGTCGCCCTATCGTCGTACATAGAAGATGAACCTTTGGGGTCAGGTCCATTGTCAAATGACACAAGAGAAGTTACATTGTCTTTTTTCCACGAAAAAAAAGTATAACGGTAATCACCTCTATCGGCTTGGGATCAAGCGTGAGGACGACTCCAGCTTGTTCCGTGATTCTCTGCAAAAGTTATAACCGAAAATTAAACACGAGGGGCCGAGAAAGTTCAACCTGCTCCAACTGATTCTCAAGAAGTAGTAACAAGTATAAGAAAACCCGTCTGATTAACAAAGCCCTTAAGAAACCGAGACAAACTAGGAAGAAACCCTTCTTCAGATCTGACTCGAGTTTCTAATCTCGATCGAGATGAGGCAGTTCCCGAGATAAATTTATTCTCGGGATCGAATATAAACAATGGTTGATATATTTGCACAAAAAGGACGACGTTGATTACCTCGAGAAGGTATCGGGCACACCAGATATGATCACCTGCTTCAATGCCAACACTCGGGCCAACTTGGAATTCCCACTGCAAGAACAGAGTATAATATCAAACTGATGATATAAACTAACGAAAACTATACGCTGGAAGATTCGATAAATAATGAACTTATACCTCGAAACCCGAAAGGAGAAAAAGGCAATGTAGAAAAAGATTCAGACCTGTCCTGGCATAACTTCCCCGTTGGTACCGCTAATGTTAATTCCAGCATATAAGCAAGCCTTGTAATGAGCATCCGAAATGTCACGGCCCCAAGACTTGTCGGCTCCAACTCCGCAGTAGTAAGGACCCTAACAAGAAGCGAAGATACCGGTAAATCTCTTACTATATATACACTGATGCAACATCATTAGATATAGTTATCACCTGTGGACCGGGATAAGCTCCAACAGGCCAGCCCAAAGGCCACTTCACGTTCTGTTGGAGTAAGGTGTATTCTTGTTCAATACCGAACCTAATAAACAAAGGCGAATATCCACAAATTTAGTCGCAAAATCTATCCAGAAAGGGTCAAGCTAACACGTTATTGCAGGATCAGGGGTAAGGACAGACCATGGAATGTCATCTACGACTTTCTTGTCACTGAAAATCTCAGCTGCTCGGGCACGTTTGTTCGTGGGAATGGGCTCACCGGCTGGCGTATAACAATCACAGATAACCTTCACAACAAAATTCTTACAGAGCTCAATAAACAAACCCCCAAACAAACTTGGGATTAAGACGATGTTGTTGTTGTTGTTCAATAAACAAACATAACTACTAACTGAAGTTAACAACACTGTACCAAGATGTTGTTGCCTCCTCGGAAAGGATCTCTGAAAATAGCTTGTGGACTGCATAAAACAATGGAGTTGCAGACAAGGTAAATATATAGAAAGAGAGTAAAAGAAAAACAAAGTGATAAAGTCTTCAGACAAAAAATCTTACTAAAGAATGACTTCACTGTCTTCACCAGGCGCTTGTCCAGTACTTGAACCATCATAGTTCCACTTGGGAAGCTCGGAAGGATGTTCAACCGGCTTTTCGATTGTCTGAAATTTTCAGAAGAAAATGGATACCAAAAGAAAGAAAGAAAGAAAGAAATCAGAACAATGCATAACATGAAATGCAAGATCCATGCATAAAATCTAGCATACACCACTCTATCTTACCCTTGACTTGCTTCGCAGGTCGATTCCAGATCCTCCAATCCTATCCAAGAAAGATCAAAGTCATGAACATAAGCTAAGTACCGATAACTTGTAAAACGTAACATAACCAAAGTAATCAACAAGAAGGATGTAACAGTTGAGTAAACGGCAATCAGACAAACCAAAGGAGGGGCATACCAAATGTACTCGGCGATGATCTTGTCAGTGTAAGGTTTGGTGTCTAAGTTGAGAAGTCCCTCGAGCCTATTGACAGTGCTGTCGTCGGATTGGAGGGCCAAAACCCTAAACTTGTTAGAACAGTTCAGTTTCCCGCTCTGCTTGTTCTGCCTCAGCACTACAGAGCTCCATAGCTTCGACGAAGCTGCAGGGCTGGAGATGACCGAGTGCTTCGGCACACCCATCTGGCATTTTGGAGAAGGTGCCAAGATCTGTGCCATCTTTGCTTCAAGCCCTGATGAAAAATAGCATCAAATCAATTACAAAAAAATGGATTTTTTATGCAGAGATCCCACCTTTTTTAATCACAAGATCAGAAATTAGCCTTTTTTTTAACCATAATTTGTTCAGAATCAGCCTTTTAGGACCCAGATTCTTGGCAGACTTTAGTCTGATTGTCTAAAAAGGATTAAACTAAACTGATTCCATTTCTGAAAAGGCGATTAGAAACTATTCAAATAAAATTAAATTATGGGCAAAAGCCAAAGAGATCCATCCACACGAAACATATAAAATAATCAAAAAGTGATCCATGAGGGTCAATTCAGCAAGGAACGGGAGTAGATTATGCATTGTTGGTGGACCCGAGATCAACTGGAATCGAGCTTTCCGGGATTACAAGTGAATTTGACTTTAAAGTTACAATCTTTAACGTTTCTTTCCCT
>NW_010967707.1:3216699-3236150 GCF_000463585.1 Tarenaya hassleriana | reverse complement strand
CTTTCCCTAAATAAGAAGGGATTAAGGCATTAATCAGCCATTTGAGGAACTGAGACCAAACCCAGAAACCAAACAAGGGCTAAACCCAGACCCAGATACCCGAAACAATCCTCGCGAAATCAAATAATCGAAGCAGAAAACAGAAAATCTGAAAGAAACCCGACATTGATACGGATTCTGCCGCACAGTCAGTAGGTACTAGGTAAGACTTCCGTAAACAACGGAGAACGAGAGAGACAGAACCACAGGGGACTAGTGTCGGGGGGAAAAACGAGGAGAGTACCTGGAAACGGAGAAGAACAGGGAAGTGGGTGTTGTAGCAACAGATGGCGGAAGAGTTGACAAAGCGAAAGAAGAGAACTTTATTAAAATAAAAATAAAAACAAAGAATCGGAGATTGTGGTTTGGTGTAAAGAAGAAGAGAGAGAGAGTGCAGGAGCGGCTTTTTGCGGAAGAGATAGGGGTGTGGTCTGATGAGTGGCGCAAATTCTACGTTTCGGCTTTCCTTTTGGGCGAAACGCATGGACGACAGAAATTCCAATCTTCTTTTGAGGATAAGGTCTCGTTCTCTCCTTTGTCACTCCCCGACACTGTTTCTTGAAGTTGTTCTTGTCTACTTAGAAATTTAATAATGCCCACCACACATGTAATCTCTTTTAGGTTAAGATTATTTTTCAGGATGGTTCTTAGAGATTGGATTATCTGATTTCAATTTCGTAATGGTTAGAGTTTCGGATATTTTCATGGCGTTCCGTATCCAACCGATGCGAGTAGATTTTGGTTTTGAAGAGAACAAGTGAAAAATTAAATCAATAAATTAATTCTTATTTTTAAAGAGATTTTTTTTTATACTTCTCTTCGATGACCATCACATTGCTTCTTCAATGTATATCATATAAAATTTTCAATTAATTTAATAAATTGATTATGTTTATTTATTAACATATAAAAGGGGAAACCCCCCCCCTCCGAAAAAGCCTAGTGGGCCGGCCCAAAATCTGAGCCCTAATGAACCCTCCTGATTCCCAAAGATTCAATATCTCAGTTAGTCTCTTTCGTCATTGAACCTTTTCCTTTCCACAGACAAAAACAGCGGAGAGCCCGAATATGGCGACGGAGGATGCGAGCGATACCTACGCCGCGGCGCCTCCGCCGCCGCCGGAGGTTGAAGTTGAGGCCGAGAAGCAGCCGCACAAGCTGGAGAGGAAGTGGAGTTTCTGGTACGACAACCAATCCAAGCCCAAGCAGGGCGCGGCTTGGGGATCTACCCTTCGCAAGGTCTACACCTTCGACACCGTTGAAGAGTTCTGGAGGTAAATTTTTTTTTATGTCCCTGTTCATTGGTTGTATTCTCTTGTCCGTGACTGGATTTCCCTGCGATCAATCTGTCTGATATTCTAGGGTTTTGTGGGTTTTCGTAGTTTGTCTTGAATGTGTGGACGTTTGTTTACTGTTTTCGTGTTTTTTAGATCTTTTTCCGCAGACGTATTTTCTCTGATTTGCACGGACCTTACGCTTACAGCTACAAGAATCTCTGAGCTTTTCTAGCTTGGTCGATTACAACAGTAGCCTCTGTTTGTTGACATTGCTTTTCATAATATAGCTTTAGGACAAATGTTCAATTTTTTTGTAACATTGCATGCTGATTATTTTGCAGTCGGGTGATTTGGTTATTTGACAATTTTGTTGATGCTAAAGCTGTAAGAATCTCTGAGTTCTCGTAGCTTGATTCACTACTGATCTCAGTGGCATTGTTGTTTGGGATTTAGCTCTAGAATCCAATCAGCACAGGACATAAAGGTTCCAAATTTATCATCTTTATTCGTCACTGTGTTCTAATTCCTTTCGGATGGATTTTCCCAGTTTGCACGACAACATATTCAAACCGGGCAGATTGACTGCAAATGCGGACTTTCACTTGTTCAAAGCTGGGATTGAACCAAAATGGGAAGATCCCGAGTGTGCGAATGGAGGAAAGTGGACGTGGGCTATTTCCACCAGTAGGAAGTCAACCCTAGACGATATGTGGCTTGAAACGGTGACTTTTCTAACCCTAATTGATCCATCTGAACTCACATGTGTTACTGTCGTTTGTGGGCAGCTGATGAATACTTTTTTCTCGTGTGTGGCAGTTGATGGCTTTGATTGGAGAGCAACTGGATGAGTCAGATGAGATTTGTGGTGTGGTTGCTAATGTACGCCAAAGGCAAGACAAACTATCGTTGTGGACAAAGACGGCAACGAATGAAGCTGCTCAGGTACGATTTTGAGTTTTCTTGCTCGGAGAGGGTATTGATTGATCTTGATCACTTGTTTGAGATTATCAAAATGTCCTTTAATTTAGTTGATTTTGAGCACCTTACTTTTGTCGTGTTTTAGGACTAAGCCAGTGGTTTGCAATTTTTGTTTTCCTGTCATATGCCTTTCTATACCTGCTCATGGTGCAAGCTTGTTGATTTAGATACTCCTGCTATCCGTGGATCGACAATACGATAATAAAACTGTTTACACAATCAAAATACGATGTGTTGTAAATGTTCGAGTATATTTAGGAAATTTGCTTTGTTGTTCTTTAGGTTTCACAGAGACTGCCAACTATGCCGTTGCATGTGTATTTAAAACATATATGGCATCATATTGGACTGGTTTTGAATCAGTGGCACATCTGACGCATCAGAGTTCTTAGTTAGCTCTGCGGTGATGTGGTTTACTGAAATCTTGGGCTGTAATTACTACGCTGATTTTAGGTGACAATCTGAATGTGACCTTTCTGGGGATAGGAAACTTGAGGATTTGGTTTTCTAGGTTTTGCATGATGCTAGAAATTCGAGAGTTGCTTATAGGAGGAGATGTCATTTTTGTGAATAATTGAACTAAGTTGAGACCATCTTCTTAGAAGTGTGCTAATTATATGTTACCTGCATTTATCTAATTGATGTGTTTGCCTTGTTTTACACCCAGATGAGCATTGGGAAGAAGTGGAAGGAGATTCTCGATGTCACTGACAAGATAACTTACAGCTACCATGTAACTTCTTCGCCCTGAAACGATCTTCTTTGTCTATATATTTCCTTCCTGTAACTTATCCCTTTTTTTTTAATATCTTGTTCTGAATTCAGGATGATTCTAGAAAGGACAGATCAGCAAGAGGTCGATACACTGTCTGAAGACTAGTTGCCCATGGTACCTTATCTATGCAAGATCTCAGGCTACACCCGAGGAAGACATATATTTTACCTTTCATGCCTTGTTTAGTTTCGAGAACCAAATGGCTGAAACATTTTTCCGTCAGTTGTTTTGATTCTACTGCTCTACAATATTGTTCTATTTTTGACAAGAACCTATGCTGCGAGGAGATTTGATCAAGTATGTCAAAATTCATCTAGTCCCGAAGCTTAAAGTATCACAAAGGCAGTTTTTTCTTTGTTTATTGTTTCAGTATGCTTGAGTGAAATTGTACAACTAGAAATATAGATTTGGACAGATATATTGTAGAGAATGGCAGGTGGTTGGATCATGCACACATCCAGATGAGCCTTTCAAGAATAGAAGCTCACCGTCCTGAAGTGTTGCAGACACTCACACGGATTTTTTCTACAAGGTAATGTTCTCAGGCAGATGTATTCACGCGAGGAACCCGAGCCTCTCTCCGTTCTTCTTGGCGAGACGAATCAGCCCTTGTCTCTGTTTTCCGTCTGCTCCTATTGATTTGCAGAATTCGTTAATGACCTGAAAGGAAGAGCACCACAGCTTTGCTTTAGATAAGTAAGTTAACTATTTCCTTCATATTGTCTCACAAAAGCTAACTATTTCCTCCATTGCTTCTAAAGCAGGGCTGAATTTGGATCCATGGTTATGCTTAACAAACAACTTCTCAAGCTCCGAGGTGAGGAAATACCATGGTGTAAGGTAATTTTGAACTCTTTCTCGATGAATACACCATTGTTCTCATTTAATCTTGGTTGTTCTTATAATAGCTTGGATTAGAAATCTGAGATATTACACATAATCGTGTATATGTTTTTCTTCTTTGTTTACCTGAGAATGTAAGGCAATGGCCTTTCCTCGGAATTGATTGAACCTCTTCTTCCCGATGATGTTCCGTGTCACAACAACGAGAGGCGCAAACAGACCTTTGCCCTCGTTGACATTCTTCATCGTGGGCTGTGCCCTCACGACCTTACGTGAAACCCTAACCTGGCTCCGCCCCGTTGCCTTGGCCACCGTGCTATGGTAATCTTCACCGGCCATGAAGCTTCCCCATCCTCCATGGAAGGAAGTCCCGAGTAAACCTCCTCTGCACCCACTTGCTGAAACTGAAGTAGCCATTGAAAACTTCCTTTTGCCTCTTAACCCAATTCACGTATGAGATGATGGTACCCTGATCTCTCTCTCTTTCTCTCTCTCTCTCTCTCTCTCTCTCTCTCTCTCTCTCTCTCTCTCTCTCTCTCTGGTGGTCAACCGCAGAGATGGTGTTTATGTTTGTGTTTCGTGTGATGGGCTTTGTCGAGGTTTGGATGTGGAAGAGGTTGTGTAGGAGATTTTGGGCTTCGATGGACAGAGGAGAGCCACAAACCAGATTCTGGTTTTGCTTCCTTCTTTTTATTTCAAGTTCTTGTCCCTCAGCCAGTTTGGTGTGTTTGGTTTGAGGTTTTCTGTCATACTGTTTTCTATTGGTCGGGATATTATCCTCTAGATCGAGAAGATCATTCAGTCTTGACCGTTGGATAATTTGTCTCTCGTTTTTTCAAGGTTCGGATGTGTAAATTTTGACAATAAAATAGTGGATACGGATTTTTGCGCAAGTGAACAATGGTTTTTATTATCTGTAAAGCTCGTGGTATTTTTTGGTCGAATTTCATGTGAATCGGAATTTTGTGACCCTTTTCCCCAGATATTTGATAGGATATCAAGAGGAGCCAAAAGAAGGGTCATGGGCGTAAAGGAAACAAGAGTAACAGGGAAAGAAGATATGCATAAGGTGGAGCAATTGATGGAGGTATGGTCACGTGAGGGATGTTGGATTAGGTTCATTGTATCAACACATTGTATGTGTGGGTATATCCTCTTAGTGCCAGCTCAGCAGGTTTGTTGTGGGTAGCTTATATTAGACGTGCAGATTGGGTATTAGGGTTTATGCTTTTGCTCATTTGAATGTGTAAGGAGAGGGGTGAGAGAGAAGCTCACAATAATCAACTTCTTGGGGTTGTATTTGGTTTTCTGGAAATCAATACAACATATCGGTTCTTGTTCTTGTTCTTTTCTGGGTTTTCTGTTACTGAAACCTTATCAATATTATTAGATAATTATTTGTTTTCCACCTTTTTTTTTATTTTAACTGGCTAATTTATATCGGTTATCGATGATGTGGATATTAATTATAGAATATAAAACATATAAATCTTATAATTAAGAGGAACAAATCCAAGTAATGCAAGTTTCTTCACATGCTCCTTTCGCAAAGAAACCCCTGCTTTATACTAAAGCGGACGCATAAATCTCGTTAATGATCATATGATTGGGAGAAGATAAATCATTCGTCCAAAGGGTCGTGGAACATCGACAAAAGATGAGAGTACACACCTAATCTAAATTCGTAAGTTGGAGTCTTTTGGTTGCAGTATCCACGTTTGAAGACAGGACAGGCCGATTCGAATCAGAAGATCCCGAACGTGTTTTCGCCGCTGTAGGTCATGTACAGAAACCCGTCCTCGTCTTTGTGCTCCTCATAAATGGCAGACATCATCGCCGCTGCAATAAAAAAGATTTGACGATATTATCGGATCTATGATAAGCGAGAATGAGGTTGTAACGAAGAAAGCAATACCGGTAGGAGGCAGAATGTTCTTGACGAAAATGAAGATAGCCTTCTCGGGACTGAGCTTGATCCGCTTCCGGACCACATACACAAACTGGCCGACAGTCAGATCTGCCGGGACCAAGTACCTGAAGTTCTCCAACACATCAGTCAATCTGAGATCTCACAACCCAAACAAGAGGCAGAAACCCTAACCACGAACTGTCGGATTAAGGATTCGTTTTCTCCAGATTGCTTGGGCTTCTCACTAGTAGACATTAAACACTAAAGCAAAAGATGATGCCTTTGGTACGTTCACAGGAATATGGCATGTCTCAAAACAAGAAGCAGTGATCCCAACTCACTTTTTCTTATCGATATCAGGCACATCGCTCTTCTCAGCTCTTTCGACGATTACCTTCGAGGGGAAACAAAAAACACAATGAGACAAAACATGCACTATGTTTGCGGGAACAGAAGGGGACAGTGATTCTTCATACCGGAATTCTATCGGGATACTTCTCCCTGATGCGAGAAGCTTCAGCTTGCCTCCTTTCTGAAACACAACAGTATAGTGAAAAGAAAAAGCAACAACACAATCAATGAACTCGATGTAACAACATCTTCTCAAGTTTCCATCAGCAAACAACTTCTTGAACAGAGATCATGGCAATTGCATCAGCAACATCACCATAAAAAGTTTCGGATAAAGATTGTATTTTGCAATTCTAGGATCCAACCATTAATCCGGACTCGGATTCAGGGCTTATACACGCCTGTGGATTCCCCTGTCAACTGCGTGAAATCTTCAACTAAATAAAGAAAACAACCGATAACGCTTAAACCGTACCTATTTCCCGCGTTGCAAGGTTAGTAGCACCATCTAAAACTAAGCGGAGATCTAAATCAAACCCTATTATCATCAATTACAAACCCTAAAACCAGAATTACGAAATTTCCACGACATCCACACCCCAGTTCTTAGACAATTGACAAAATTGACAAAAAATTCACTGATCAAGGGCTAAATCAAAGAGAGAGAAAAACATGCGGGAGGGAGAAAGTGAGACGAACCGAGGGGGTGCTCCAGCTTGAACAAACTGATCACCATCGTTGAGATATCTCGCTGCGAGAGAGAGGACGAACAGGATCAGGAACTAGGGTTTCTTCTACGAAATAATTCCGAGAACGATTTGCGAGAGACAGAAACTATGGAAACTAGATTAAGGTTTTGCTTAAGAGAACGGAAAGCGAAGCGATATGAGGAGGATGGAATTCCGCAATCGAACGTAATGGCAAAGTATCACACTTTCTTGTTAGTGTACGGAAAGAGCAGGGTATTTATTTATCAAGGAGACAGCTATTTTTCTATTTTTACGTAACAACCCCATAATATTTCGTTTTTTATAGATTTACCCAAAACAAAAAGGAGTTCGTTACCTTCCCCCAAGTAACAGTTATAAAGTTATAAATGGTCAGCACCACCTGGTACGGGCAGGAATATTCGAGGTTTTTTTTTTACCTGTATCTAATTCTAAATTCGTTAGTATTTTGGAGTTCCAACATCTTATATCAAATCCATCTTTGATGTATACTCTATTTCTTTAGATATTCACCGGCAATATATTTGAGATAATTTCCCGAATTTAGATCGATTGATTTAATAGATATTCATTGGTAATATATTTGAGATATTTTTGAATGAGTATCCGTCTATTGATGAGGTGTAATTCAACGGAGACGGTGAAAATCTGATATTTGAACTGAAATATCCATCTGTAGACAAGAATCCATATCCCAGATATATGTTGAATGATTTTAAAAACCAAATCAACGCAGATAAATTGGCCACTTCCATTGAATTTAAATTTAAATTAAATAAAATCTTAAAAACCAAAAATATCAACAGAGAAATTAGAGACAGATGTCTCTTTAGTGCCCATATATCCTTTTCTTTTTATTTGCAATGGCAGCCCACTCAATAAATTCATCTGATTCCAGTTTTCTTGACGACAGATGTATAATTTGACCAAAACCATCGATGATTCAAGAAAAGTTTACAGATTTCATAAGATTTCCAGAAGCCTCAGAAAGCCAGCTAATTTTACATCAAAGTATTTACACTCAGACGGTAATTCCATGTTTTAGCAGTTCATCCTCATCGGCTTCCCAAAATAAAACAAAATAATAAATTATACCAAAAAAAATAAAAAATGTAATCGCCGAAAACGGCTCCGTAGATCACAGGAAATCAGATCCACAGGTTCCTATCAGCAAGCGAAACATGGCATCTGTCTCTGTCCGATCATAGCATCAACGGTCATAGCCCTTTGCTACCGGCGACGTGGCATCGGACATAACCCACAAATCGAATTCTATGTTTTGTCAAAAACCCAGATCCCAAAAACTAAGATATCGAATTCTACAGTTTGTCAGGGAAAACAATCATTGAACATTTCATTCCCTCAGGGGTCCCGTTTCAAATCACACACAGCGGAAGAAACTCCGGAAATTACGGTGGGTTCCCGACCGATCAGAATCATCGGACCCGGAAGTTCGGATCGGGTAAAGATCCGAACCCGGCGAAGAAACTGGCCGGTGGATTGGGAACCCAACACGATAAACTTCCTCGTCGGCCTCCGCTGCGTATTAAAGTGTCATACGGCACTTCCTATCAATGGGATTTCTTCCTCATCGGGAAAAAACAATGCGTAGAAATTCTTCCACGCGACAATTCGAAGGAAAACGAAAAGGAAAGAAAGAACAGTTTGAGAGAAAACCATGGTTGAACCATCGGTAGAAGGTGTTCTGAGGCAACAGCGATGGGAAAGTGGATATATATAGAAGGGTTTTGGGAGAAAAACAAAACCCTAATTTTTCATGAACCCTAGTTTTCGAGTGAGGAAATACTTGGGCTTGGGTCCTCTTGAATGATTCGGCCCAAACTGAAAGCCCATATCCTAAACGTACCGTACGGTATGAATAAGAAAAAAAAAACGTGAGAACGGAAAAGAACCCATCTTTTCAGTATCTGGTCCAAAACATAGATGGACGGATAGAACCATTTTTTTATTTTAGTAGTTGAAATTTATAATTCTATAACTTTATTTTTTTCTAACAACTAATTAATCAAACATCAAGAGTATATATTGAAAAATAGAAACATATTGATAATAACGATGTTATTTATATGGTTGTTTTTATTTAAAAAATATAGTCTTTGGTTTTTAATAAAAAAAAATTGAAATTGCATTTAATTTTAGTAAATAATAATAATTTTTAAGATTTGATTTTATTTTTCAAAAAACAAGAAGAAGAAAAGAAAAAACAACAAACGAGGAAACCCTAATTTGTCTCGACGGCAGAAGACGAACAAGGGAGCAGGACAGGTGGGGATTGTTTCTCGAGCAGTGGGTTACTGTCTTGTGGGACCCACGCGAGAAACAGTACTCTCAAATGATGGTCACGTGGCTCGGTTAGTGGGCTGAGAACGGCTCCATCACCCTTCAAGAAGAAGAAAAGAAAAAACAACAAACGAGGAAACCCTAATTTGTCTCGACGGCAGAAGACGAACAAGGGAGCAGGACAGGTGGGGATTGTTTCTCGAGCAGTGGGTTACTGTCTTGTGGGACCCACGCGAGAAACAGTACTCTCAAATGATGGTCACGTGGCTCGGTTAGTGGGCTGAGAACGGCTCCATCACCCTTCCGCCACTACCTCCATCCATTTCCATACGTCTCTCCGCAAAAAAAAAAAAAAAAAAAAAATAAAAAAAAAAAAAATCCCTTTTTTTTTTTTTCCCCTAAAAAAATTTTTTTAACCAAAAAAAAAAAAAAAAAAAAAAAAAAAAAAGATTAAAAAAAAAAAAAAAAAAAAAAATTAGAAAACAAATCGTGTATTTGTGGTTATAACAATCATATATCCATACATACTAATAGGATGGATCTAGAAAATTTTACACATCAATTAACTTTAATGTTTGATATTAATTTATATAATATGATAAATGGTTTATAAGTTTGTAGGATACGAGGAAAATATTTATCTGTTCGATTGGATATGCGGTCGGTCCATATACTATATTTGGAGATAATGAGACAAACTTGAGAAATTTAAAGAAATTTTTTTCCAAAGCTCACATGCTTAGGTTTTACCAAAACAAACATGGTGCAACGTTAATTGTTGTTTCAAAGCTAATTTTACTATTTTAAAAATTATATATCACTAAAAAAAATTACTGTTGCAAGGCTAATTTTATCATTTAACAGGTACAATGTGCAAAAAAAAAATTATTTTATGATATTAGTTGAGATACATCTATATGTGGATACATTAAATTATTCACTGATGCAAATGTCCTGACATTATTGCAACCAACAAAAAGTTGGAAGGACATTGTGTAAATTGTTGTAATCAATTAGGGCATCTGATCTATAAACCCAAACGTTATTTAATTTTTTAAAAATAAAATTACAATTTTGAAATTAAAGTCCCTCAATAATTACGGCGTCTGCTGCTCTGCCTCTGCCCCATTTTGTCACCACGTCCACTTGTTGTTTGCTTTTTTTTTTTTTTACATTGATGACCTTACTATTTGTAAAAAAAAATGTCTGTTATTTTAGAATTTTCGATGTTAGAAAAAACATAATTATGGAATGATTAGTTTATTTTTTGTTCATATCATAAATTTAAAAATATTTTATTCGATTTTTTAATTATTTTAAATAATTAATATAATTTCGTATTGATTCCATTTTTCTTATTTTTAAAATTTTACAATGATTCTATTTTTTTATATTTTATTAGAATAATTTTAATTTATAAATTTTTTGGATTTTGCTTAATCGAACCATGACCACCCTATTTCTACTTGTTCTCTCTTCCACTATCCATCACCCCCCTCACTCCAACAAAGCTACATCCAAAGAACCCTAATTTCTCTCCTCTCTTCACATTCCATTCTCCTATCTCATGCTCTGTTTTCTGCAGAAGCAGAGCATGAAGTCTCTCACAGCTTTCATCTCCCTCCTCCTCCTCTCCATCATTTCTCGTTCAGGTAATGCAATCTCTAGTCCCTTTTCCCGCATTTTCTTTCGGTTTCTTGGAAAACAAACTGGCCCGTGTACCCACATTTCGATTCTTCTTCCACTCATCTCATGTTCGATGTTTTTGCTTGCAGATGCCGGCTCCATCGGCGTAAACTACGGCAGAATTGCCGACGACCTCCCATCGGCGACGAAGGTGGTGCAGCTTCTTAAGTCTCAGGGAATCGACAGAGTCAAGATCTACGACAGTGACCCGGCAGTTCTCAAGGCATTGTCTGGATCCGGCATCCGAGTTACCGT
Organism: Tarenaya hassleriana; assembly: GCF_000463585.1. Classification (NCBI taxonomy): domain Eukaryota; kingdom Viridiplantae; phylum Streptophyta; class Magnoliopsida; order Brassicales; family Cleomaceae; genus Tarenaya; species Tarenaya hassleriana. The sequence continues at coordinate 3,225,008 of NW_010967707.1, read as the reverse complement.
CGATCTCCCCAACGAGCTCCTCTTCTCCGCCGCCAAACGTCCTTCCTTCGCCGCGTCGTGGGTCCAACGCAATGTCGTCGCCTACCACCCAGAGACCCAGATCGAAGCCATCGCTGTCGGAAATGAGGTCTTCGTGGACCCACACAACACCACCAAGTTCCTCATCCCCGCCATGAGAAACGTCCACAAAGCTCTCGTCAAGAACAACCTCCACTCCGCCATTAAAGTCTCCTCACCCATCGCCCTCTCCGCGCTCCAAAACTCGTACCCTTCCTCCGCCGGATCGTTCCGACCGGATCTCGTCGAGCCCGTAATCAAACCCATGTTGGATTTCCTCCGCGAAACCGGTTCCTCCCTCATGATCAATGTCTACCCGTTCTTCGCCTACGAAGGAAACTCCGACGTCATCCCCTTGGACTACGCCTTGTTCAGAGAAAACCCAGGTGTCGTAGACGCCGGAAACGGTCTCCGGTACTTCAATCTCTTCGACGCACAAATTGACGCTGTCTTCGCCGCAATGTCAAGGTTGAAGTACGACGACATCGAGATCGTCGTGACGGAGACTGGTTGGCCGTCAAAAGGAGACGAGAACGAGGTCGGAGCTACCGTTGAGAACGCCCCCGCCTACAACGGCAACCTCGTACGGCGGATACTGACCGGAGGCGGAACTCCTTTGCGTCGGAAATCAGATCTCACCGTCTATCTCTTCGCGTTGTTCAACGAGAACAAGAAGACAGGACCCACCTCTGAGAGAAACTACGGTCTCTTTTACCCCGACGAGAGAAAAGTCTACGACGTGCCGTTGACGGCGGAGCAGCTTAAGCATTACCATGATAACCCTTCTCCGGCCACTGGAGGTCGGCAAGTGACGTCACCGGTCGCCGGGGGAGTTTCCAAGAGCTTGACGGGGAACACATGGTGCGTAGCTAATGCAGACGCGGGGAAGGATCGTCTACAGGCGGGTCTAGATTACGCGTGCGGTGAGGGAGGAGCTGATTGCCGTCCGATCCAGCCAGGCGCCACGTGTTACAATCCTGACACTCTCGAAGCGCACGCGTCGTTCGCTTTCAACAGTTACTACCAGAGGAAAGCACGAGCCGGTGGGAGCTGTTACTTCGGAGGCGCAGCTTATATCGTCACCCAACCACCCAGTGCGTATTTTATCACTCTCCCTTTTACATTCCTTCGCTTTTCCCGGCTTAGGTTAGGATATTACGCTAACGTAAGCCGTCTAAACTAGGATGCGCCGTTTTAAGTTCTGTCATCAGGGTAATTAATGCTAACGTCACAGTGTGGGTGATTTAGTTGTTGCAGCAGTCAACATAGAGGCGTTGGTGGAGACCATTGGGTCAAACCCACGTGAAAATCAATCACGATGACATGAGGAATCTTATGCTTACGTGGCATGTTCCCATTGGCTTTTCACTGACTGTGACTGTAGTGTAGGAGGCTAGGAATTTTTCGGACCTTAGATCTATAATAATGCCATTTGTGTTAAACAAAGAAAAGGACGTTAGAAGAATTTCCTGTGTTAAATAAATTCATTAGCTATTCTTGTACGGACATAAATACGAGATCGATTTCAAACTCTAAGTTGTAACTCTTGTTTTTTTTTTTTTTTTTTTTTTTTTTTTTGCAGAGTATGGGCGATGTGAGTTTCCGACGGGGTACGAAGAAGAGTTCGGAGGGTAAAACAACGACGATGGCGATCGAATTAGGGCATGAAGGGTTAGATTCGTAATCGTGTTGTTGTATTTTGTATGTTTTCATTTTGTTTATCCGTGGAGTATCGGTTTTTAGTGATGGGTTAATGTTGCTATTAATTTTATCTTGTTGACTAATGTTATCTTTTGTTAATATAATGAATGATACATCTTACTATCTCTTTTCACGGTGTACTAAATATCATGCCACTGTGTGTGTATAAGTATATATATATATAAGGATTACATATAGTTTTGTATAGGTGCTGACAATTAGAGATCAATTCCATTCTAATTTCTAAAGATGGGTTTTGTGGACAGTAATATGAATCCAATACTTGAATGGGCTAATTTCTTAATTGTATTTTGTATCTGAAGAATCACTCACTATTCGAATTAACGTTAGGCTGAAAACGGAAAGGGTGTGGGATTCCACTTTGCCGATACGTTGAAAAAAGCGAGTGTTTTTTGTAAAAGTTACATTGGATTCTTCGGATCCCAGCTGCAGAATACAAAAAAATATCTCAAGGCCGTGTATTTGGATAGTAACATATATTCCTTTTTCCTTCATGATTTATATACACACATATATATAACATTAAGAGATAGCTAATTGTGAAGATGTTGGCTCGATTGTTGAAGGAGAAGACGAAGAAGAACATGGAAAGAGGGTTTGATCGATTCGAGACAGTAAGACTTCGATTGACACACAAAAAAAGTCGAGGGCATTTTAGTAATTGTACTGTTCAGTCGTGAGTTGGGGAACTGGGCTTTTTTCGTACTTTCCTCAAAACAAAACCTGTTTTTGATAAGGTTGCCATGATAGCTTTGGTTAGTGAATTCGATTTATTCGTAAGGAATCTATCAAAATTCTCTATGGTTTGATTTTTGTTTTGTTTTATAAATACAATCATAAAACTTGATTTTAACGATGGATCTTTCTTCGTTCCAATTACAACGATTATTTGGTTCAAAACAAACGACAATTGTAAAATGTTAAATAACCACATTTTTTCAAAAAAAAAAAAAAATCCATTTTTCATAATCATATAAGGTCGGATATGTTAGATAAGTTAAGATTGATCAGGTCAAATTGTGATGTTAGATCAGATTATTAGACTTATTAGATCATCATCATCAGCTGAAGTCAAGTTTATCATCATCATCATCGTAATAATAATAATAATAATAGCACATGAGGAGAAATGGACCATACATATACATGTGAAAATGTGAAAATAATTAAGGGAGGTGTTTGCCATGTGACGTCCTTGTAGACTTTCTTCGATGAGGGCCCCACTCCATTTGCTTCCTGTAATTTTATTATACGTTTGTTGTAAATCACATTCCTAATTTTCTGGGTTTTTTCTTTATATACTGCTACTCCTTATGCTATATTTTTTAAAAAAAAAAAATCTAACACCGCATACTTTGTTAAAGAATAATTATGGAGGTGAATATTTTGCTTCAGTTAATTTAAATATTATTTTAATTAAATATGGAACATAAGAATAGACAAGTTTTTAGAAATTAAATAAAAAAACCTAATACAAAAAACAATAATTGAAAAACTTAAAAAATAATTAAATTCAAAACGTAAACCAACTCTAAAATATCGGTCCAACCAAAGTGTCAGTCCGTAGTATACACACGGCATTGTAGGACTTCGGGACATAACAAAAGCAAAAAATAACAAAGTTCCGAGGAACACTTGCATTATCAAACACTAAAATTTCCCTAAGTTGGGGAAAATCACTACCCTCTCTCACAACCCTACATCTTCAACATTTAATCATTTTCGAACTAGTTAATACAAACAAAAACAAAGAAGAAAAAAAAAAAGCACAACGAGGATACTCACTAAAACCCGCATCCATGGCCTCTCAATTTCCTGAATTTGGAGCATAATTAAATAAATATAGTAATTAAAAAAAAAAAATAACCGATGAGTTGATGAAGTATACGATGTGTGTGTCGGTATCTTGCTTTTGGTCCAAAGCAGACAAAAGCACTTTCTAGATCTTCAGCAGTTGGAGATAAATCCCAAACCTGTAATAGCATGTGTTAACATATTTATAAAATTCTTGTTGTTTTTTTAATTTTATATTGAAACATTACATAAATAAATTTTATTTTAAAATCACCGTATATTCAATTGCTTTAAGACTCCAATAAATAAGATTCCGATTGAACCCAACTCGGAAAATGCATCATACATAACATGTGTTACGTTAGCATCCATGTCTTTTGTATATTATTTATACTTTATAACCCCCCCATATCATTTTTTAAAGAATACCCTAAAATGATGGAATTGTCTCCATCCATTTAAAATATTATTAATAAATTAGAAAATTATGGAATTATCAAATCGAACGGAATAGAAACCGGAAATTTTGGTTTGGGTCGGTTATGTTAAAACGGGGTTTTGGACCACCGGTTAATAAAAAGAGAGCGCGTAAATTCCGTTACTAACGAAAAAACTGTTTTATACAGAAACATGGGATTGCGAATTACTAAAATACCCCTGAGGAAGACGTACCTGTTTGGTTAGTATCGTTTTTCTCCGGTTCATTCCTTCCAAGCTCTGCCGAAGATACTCCTGAATCGATTTCCGGTGAGTCTCTGAAGGGCCTTCTTGGCGCCAGGAACTTCCATCTCTGATAACCTCTGCAAAAACCGGTCGGCTCCGGCGGCGATAAGCTTCTTCCTCGCCGTGTGGCCACCGCTGCCGGACAGAGCCGCGGCGGTCACCATCACTGGGAGCTCTTTATCGGCCATGATCTCGTTCCTCGGATCAAGCATCTGCACCAATCGCATCACGCTTTTCTCGTCCCGAAACAGATCCTTCCGATTCGATCGGACATCAAACACTGGAAATAAAGAAATTTCAGGCGGCGGCGTCTTGCAGTCCCGCCGGCTTCGGTGACTCTATCATCCGTATCAACGACCCTGAACAACCGACAATTGCTCGTTTGTTGCCGTCGCTGATTGTCAGATTCGCGAGCAGAGAAGCGGAAATCTGCTGCGAGATTGTGTTTCCATGTTTGATGAACTCCCCCAATTGGATGATGAATCCAGTTGAAGATGACAAAACCCTAGAAACCGAATCCATGATCGATAACTGACTGAGAGCCAACAGAGCTTGCTCGATCGTATCGGAATCCGATGAATCCTGAACCAGATGCATCAAAATCTGTAATCCCCTCTCTTTGACGATCAAATCCAGGAAAAACTCACCGGAGGAGGAGAGTATCGCGATGAAGCTCGTCGCCTTTTCCGCGGCGGATGTCGAACCGGAGACTAGGAGGCGGAGGAGTACCGGAACAGCTCCTTCCTCCGCCAACGTCGTCCTGATGTCCTCCACGGCGGCAACGTTCCGAATTGCTCCGGCGGCGTGATCCTGAACCTCCATGGATCCCGATCGACAAGCTTCGATCAGCACGGAGGCGCCGCCATAAGCCGAGATGGCCCACGCGGTGTCGGGATCGGCAGTTATGGCCTCGATTGCCGCTGCGGCTCTCTCCTTCAATGGCAGAGATCCTGTCTCCACTATCCTCAACAGAGGACCTAGACCTCCTTCTTCGAACACTATTTTCCTCGACTCGATGCTCGACAAAGTGAGCAACGAGACCGCGACGAGAGCGTGTTCGCGAATCAAAGGCTCGTGGTGGAGATCGAGGAGATTCACCAAGTAACCTACGTTACCTTCTCTAGCAACAATTCCTGCAGATTTCTCGCTATCAGCGAGGATCTGGAGGAGAGATTCAAGCGATTTCCGCTTGAACTCAGCGCCGCCGATTTGGAGCCTGGTGAAGAGATCTCTGATGAAGAACGCGACGTCGTCCTTGTCGGAGCTAGGGGCAGGATGGGACAAAACGATGGCGTTTTGCTGGTGAAGAACTCCAGATCTGAGGAGGAGGTCGAGGTCACTGAGGTGAGAAGAGAGGGAGGAGGAGGCGATGTCGAGGTCGCTCTGCATGAGGAGCTTGCCGCCGGCGAAATCAACGGCGGAGCATTGGTCGGAGAGGGAGGTGAGGCGCTGAAGGGTGGAGAGCAGGGAAGGGAGGAGGGTGTGGAGGAGAGGATTCTCCGACCAGTGAGGGGATTCCGACAAGGCGGAGAGGGAGGAGTGTAGGGAGGAGAGCTTGGAGCGGAGGATCTGCCAACGTCCGACGAAGGAACGGACGGCGAGGGAAGAGACGAGGAGGAGAGAGAGGACGCTCGTGATGAGGTCGAGGAGCGGTTGCAGGGGCGCCGTCGACTGCGGTGGAGGATGATTGGATTCGCCGGCGGCGGCGGCGGCGGAGAGATGCATTTGGGAGGAGGAGAGTGAGGAGCGACGTCACATGAAAGGAAGTTTCTGTGTTTTCTTTTAACGAAGAAGTGAAAAATGCCGGGAAAGAAAGAGGTGAGAGGTGCGTGGCTTCAGCTTTTCGCTCTCTGCTTCCCAGGTAAGACTCACCCCCCTTTTCTGCCTCTTGTCTATTATCACTTTCTTTTATTATTATTATTATTATTATTAAATATATAATATTTAATATGTAAGTAGTAAAAGAAATAATAAATTGGAGGTCTCCCTGGGTTTTTTTCTTCTGAAATGCCGTCTTCTACTTCCTCCTCCTACATCAACGGAGAAGTACCCGGCTACTTTGGAATTTGAGGGAAGTTGAATTTATTTTCAATCACTTTTTTTAATTAGTATGTACACACAATCAAGTATTTATCCATACAATATAAATATCTATCCACAAAAATAAAATTTAATATATCGGTGTTTTCTTCTTACCCACCCGCATGTTTATGGGGTCTGGTTCCCCCATAATTAGATTCATTTGGTCTCTCGCCGATTCTCATAAAATACATGATTTATACATTTGGTGCTCCCTTAGATTATGCCAAGGATACATACAAAGAGTAATCCTTCATTGGTTCTGCTGACGTTGGATTATCGACAACACTCCATTTGGATTGCGTGCAAGAGTGTGCCAGTAGTGGCAAAAATGTGAATAAGGTCATACTTCAGGGGTATTGTTGGGAGATGTCTATGTTTTCTTCTGTCTTGGAGACGAAGCTTTCTGCTCTTTTCCCCTGTAGATTGGTCACAGAGCAAAAATTCAAACTCCGACTTTGTAGAACTAAGAGGAGGGTTTTCCGACTGAATCGTTCGAGAACCAGAGAAGATGAGCAGAGGAAGCGGCGGTGGCTACGATCGCCACATCACCATCTTCTCTCCGGAAGGTCGTCTCTTTCAAGTTGGTCAGTGATCCATCCTTCTTCCTTCTCCTTCATCTTGTTCTTTGGAAATCTGTTTCTGTTCCTAGAACTTATTGTCTTCCGCTCTCTATCCCACCCAAACTGATATACGATTGACGGAATTGCGAAGAGTATGCCTTCAAAGCGGTGAAAGCTGCTGGTATCACTTCGATCGGAGTTCGAGGGAAGGATTCGGTCTGCGTCGTCACTCAGAAGAAAGTTCCGGTAAGTCCTTGTTCTTTGATTCGTCACATTATGGTCGAATGAGAAACTGTCGGCTTTATAATTGATGGTTGCCTTTCGATTGACTTGAAATCTTGTACCTTTGAATGAATTAGGGTTTCGATTTACGGAGTTTTGATGGTTTGTAATTGGGCAGGACAAACTTTTGGACCAGTCTAGTGTCTCGCACCTTTTCCCGATCACCAAATACCTTGGATTGTTAGCCACGGGCATGACAGGTCGGCATGCCTTGCCCTTTGTGTCTTTGTGTTGTGAACTATCATTATGGGCACTTACTGTTCATTTTACAGTTACTGGTCTATCCTAAGTAAAAATCTGTACTTTTTCCGTGGAATGCCAGCGGATGCAAGGTCCTTGGTTCAACAAGCAAGGAATGAGGCAGCTGATTTCCGGTTCCGATATGGATATGAGATGCCTGTGGATATTCTCGCTAAATGGTATACCTATCCAGATCTGATCTGTGTGGTACACTTACAATTTCATCTGATTATATTGGGTCTTAGCTAATTTACTGGAGCTGAGTTTATCTTCTCCTCTTACTGATAATGTGATTGGAGCGATTAATAATGAACAATTTGGCTAACAGGATTGCCGACAAGTCACAGGTCTACACTCAGCATGCTTATATGAGACCCCTTGGAGTTGGTAAGTTTGCTCTCTCTTATTTATCAATTTTATCTTATGCATATTTGTTCATATGTGTGTGTATGTGTGTTCTATTGCTTTTCCTTATATCGTGTTTGTATTTCGCATGGTGATCCATGTTATTACTTGTCCAAAGCATCATTCTTGTTTTGTTTCTCTTTGTGAAGTTGCCATGGTTCTGGGTATCGACGAAGAGAAGGGACCCCTTCTTTACAAGTGTGACCCTGCTGGACATTTTTACGGCCACAAGGTAATACTGCACTGGATGATATGCCTTACTAACCTTCTGCCTTCAATCTTTTCGTGCTTTTTGTTTTGCCTGGCTATTTTGGCGACCTAGACATTTGTTAATGGAATGTCTAAATTTCCTGTTGTTCTGACGAAGCGTATTGACATAGGCTACTGCATGTGGCTAACATTCCAGAAAATGTCTTATGGTCTGTGGAAAACTTGTTCCTGCTG
>NW_010967707.1:3156304-3216517 GCF_000463585.1 Tarenaya hassleriana | reverse complement strand
CTGCTGAGTTTTGACTTCTGCATTTCAGTTGCAAATTTATCTTGTTTGGGTAATTACTGTGTTGATTTAGAGAACAGGTATCAGTGATGATCTGTCTGTCTCAGTATATGCTTAAATAAAATGTCTTAGTGTGGCCATTTTGGGCTTATTTTCCTCACAAATTGTCCAGGCTTAGATGGACTATGTCCTTTGGAATCTGAGAATGAGATGTCCTTTATATACTTGTCAGCAACTAATTAAGAAGATACATTATGACAGGCAACTAGTGCTGGTGTGAAGGAACAAGAGGCAATCAATTTCTTGGAGAAGAAAATGAAAGACAATCCCACTTTTACATACAACGAGACAGTGCAGGTACCTCATGGCCCGCTCTTTTATTTATCTCGTTCTCTATTGTTCTAAATGGTATCGGTTATTCTTGACGGGTGATCACTCATTGGGTACATTTGGATGACGATATGCATAACAGTTTGTTAGTTGACCGCCTGTCATATTATATCATGGAATGGGAAAACTCAAAATGGTCTTAAAAAAAAAACAATTGTGCATTAAGAAAGTAGCTTGTAATTCCGCAACTCTGACTCTCTGTTCGTGTACTAGACTGCTATATCCGCTCTGCAATCGGTTCTTCAAGAGGACTTCAAGGCTACTGAGATTGAGGTATCGAATCCCGGCTCCTTTTTTTTTTCCTAAATCCCTTTTAGATATTTATTGTGTTTGCCCTGAAAAGAATTCATCGTTTGAGGAATTTGCAGAGGCTTTTTTGCATTTGGTTAACGGAAGCAGTGGACTTATGAAATCTTGCAGAATCATTTCCATGAAGATCATTCTAAGTAGTTCTTATCCTATACATCATGAATTCAAATCCGACCCTCGTTATTGGTTTGTAGGTGGGAGTAGTGAGAGCGGATAGTCCCGCCTTCCGAGCGTTGACAACTGAGGAGATCGATGAGCACTTGACGGCCATCAGTGAGCGAGACTGATAAGTGGCTGGCAAGTATTTCTCTCTATCAGTCTGTCTTTTTAACGTTAAACGAAAAATCTGTTATTATGGTTTGATCAGTCGTTAAAACTCGTGTTTTATTCACATTTTTCTATCTGTTATTCCACAGGGAGGATCTGCCAAACTTAATCTTTGATGAGTCCTTTTCAGTTTCTTGAATCGTTTGCTTGCTGTTTATTCGGATTCCGACAAAGCGGTCAGTAGCTCCTCTACCAATGGCTTATGTCAATCTTTCTACTGGAATGGTTCGGTTAAATTTTGGGTTAATCCTCGTCAAAGGAAATAATATATGAAATCCAAACCAAATACCCATATCCGGTCTGGTTCGATTCCGGTTACATTCATTTTTTAAATCATTTTCCAAGAGGAAATTTTGGTCTCTGCTCGGGTTTTTTGGGTTCGGTTGAAGTTTGGTTCGTTCCGTTTTCCCAAAATATATAACATACCAAATCGTAACACAAATACAATAGTACAGTAACTTGCAAATCATTACAACTGAACACTACAAACAACGTGGTGCGAGTCCTTTACTCATGCACCGGAAACCGGTTAACCCCGGTTAGCACCTGGTAGATTCACCATAGATATAATCAAGAACCGCAATGACTCCGAAAATGAAAGCTTTATCAACCCCCGGTTTGATAATGACGTGGTAAAAATCTCCACTCGCCTTCAGTTCTTTTACTTCCTCAGAAACTCCAATCTGCAAAGACGAACCGGTTTATAGAGGGGCAACCCGGTTTTAACTCCAATAAAGGGTATCCCACAGAAATTTTACCTGAGCGATGGTGTTCCCAGCGGAATCGATGATGCTGCAAGATCGGTCGGGGAAATAGCCTCGGATCTCGAAGAAGCAGTTGTCGGTTGAACAGGGCTCAATCGAGATCCGGATTGAACCAGTTTTGGGGAAGCAAGAGGTTTTGGGATCTCTCAAAGTGAAAACCGGTTTTTGGTAGCCTTGGAAGTTGTAGGAATAGCCTCTCCATTTGTTATGAATGCTCAGAGCCTGCACTATCCCTCCCTTTGAAAAGACCAGCCAAGAAAAGATCATTAAGAATATCTATACACATAGGGTGGATTTAGAATATCTATACATTACATACCCATATATATATATATTCAATTGAATAATTGGTCCATAATTATTTGAAGTAAAAATGGTATGTATTGCATAAGAAAGAAGGCACCTTTCTCTGAATGAGAAGCAACTCATCTCCATCGCCGTCTCTTAGAACCAACTCTCCTCTCGCACCGAGAACTCCGCAGCCATCGATTCTGAATACGACGTTTTGTTTACAGTCGGTGACTACAAATCCTCCGCCGTTGACTGCATGCGGCCGCCGCCGTACCAGCATCCCCGCCTCCGCCGCCGAGCAATACAACTTACTCACTACAGGCTTCATTATTACCATTTTGCCACTACTACTCTTCTTGAAATTATTGTACTTCGTTTCCATATAATAAACCCAAAAGGTGTGTGTGTTTGTATATATCTTTTAGTTGTCAAAGTATTTTTTTTTATACTGTAGAACAAAATGGAAGTATTGTTCGCTGCCACATGATGTGTTTATATAGACACACACACACAAACATATATATATATATAATATATATATATATGGCCGCTTTTCTAATTATTGGTAGATGTCAAGAAGAAGATCAAAGGAACAAGAAATGTCCAAAGTCATAACATAGGCCGTTCTTTCAAAAGTTTTGGCTTCGTTTGACTCTTTTGCACAACGACTAAATATATATATATATATATATATATCAGAAAAGGATATCTCATAATCGAATCGCACAAATCGAATAATATATTATCATATATGTGTCAAATATATAAAAGGCACACGCAAACAAATTATAGAATTGATAAATATTTAATTTTAAACTTTTCTACAGCGTATATATATCTATTATAATGTTGCGGGAAGAATATGCGAGTTAAAGTCATATATGCAAACTCGTGTGGGAGATCAATTACTTGTACAAAGATAGGATTGTTTTGTAACGCATTTTTTAATTTCATGTTTTATCTCCTCATCGAAGGAACGGAATCCAATCTAATGTCGATTGGATATAATTTTTCTAAAATAAAATTAACTGGACCCGAATATCGAAACTAAATCCAATATAAGAATAACCAAAATATTAATAAAAATAAAAATAACTATTTTCTCTTTACACGACATTGAACACTCTTTAGGACCAAATACGTAAAAAGTAAGAATATTGGGAAAATTGCAGAAGTCAATTTCAAACCCTAAGAGAAAACAAATTGTAGAATGACCTTTACCTTTCACTTATGATTTGTTCTAAAATTAAGTTTTTGTGGTTTACGTGTTGCATTTTAAATAGTGATGGATATTACAGGGCGATTCCTTTTTTTTTTTTACTTGAATTTCGAATTTTAAAATATTATATTCATTTATTTTATTTTTTTCCATTCACGTTCTAATGAATGTGATTCGTAAATGATAATTGCGCAAATCGTACGGACTAAAACTAAACAAAAAACTTGAAGTAGCGATGGAAGACACTGCTTTAAAACTTCCCAGAAAGGTTCGAAAGCTTACAATAAACGTTGCGGATTAAGTGTTTGCTTACTTACTTGTTCGCTACTATTACATTAGAGTATCTGGAAAAATCCCAAAGCCAATATCAGATTCTCTTTCTGACAGAAACAAGTGTTCTGTTCTTGTACCTTCTCCAAACTTCTTGGAACCCTTCAAACCGAACCGAACCGAACTAGACACCGACAACTTCTTAACAAGGGCTCTCCTACCGAAGATGAATACTGCAGATTGGTTAGTTATATAACCGAACATCACAGAACGGAAGCCCAGAGGGATAAACAAACTGACCAAACACAAACGATGGGGAAAGTGTGTTTCCTCCTCACAACCGTGTCCAGGAGAACACGACAGGACTCCTCACTGAATGCTCTGAGTTGCTCCAAGTGATTGATCCGAACTCAGAACTCGTGGCCAAACTCATTCCCCTCTTGGCCGAGAACGTGACCGTATACCTTTTCTTCTCGCCCACTGCCCCGAAAACAAGCCTCGTGGGTTTAACCGTTACCGCAACACTAGCCGGCCCATCAACCGCCACCTTGTAAATCGAACCGGGCGTACCAACATTGGTCAGTTCCCTCGTGTACCGAGCGACCCTTTTGTCCCCAAATAAAACCGAGAAACTCGGGTAGTTCAGCTGACCAGGGTCAGAGAATTTCCTCGAGCAGTTGACGCTTGGTCTTTTGACGATCGCCTGTATGTGATCGACGGTGTAATCCAATGAACACAAGAATCTTATGTATTCCTCGGTCGAGATGTCATAAACCAGACCTGGAGACATTGCCTTCTGAGGGTCCACATGACCCGAACCGTGAGTCCACGGGTTCGAGAGGCTGTTATCAGCGGCATCGCGAAGAGGCAAGTTGGTATTGTCGACATTGTAGGCGGTGGTCATGAGTGCTGACTTGATGGCGCTAGGGCTCCATTCAGGGTGCGCAGCTTTCAGAAGAGCGGCTAAGCCACTGATGTGAGGGCATGACATAGATGTGCCTTCATTGAAATACGCAACAAAATGTATTAGCGGATCTCAGAACAGAGATTCCCATGTTTGGCAACTTGTATAGCTAAATTCGTGAATTCTAGGATGAGGATAGTGAAAAGAGTTTCAAATCTACAAGTTTACATTAGGTACAATTACTATGGACAGATTTGATCAGACCCTTTTCATGTCCTAAAACTTGGAAACCTAAAATTCGAGAGATTCTACATTTAATAGTTTCAAATCTGCCAACTTTGCATTAAATATAACTATAACGAAGACATTCAATGAGACCCTTTTCATGTGTTTGATTAAAAACATAGAAATCATATGAAAATCTCGCTGACTTCATGAGAACAAGTAAACCCAGAACTTAAATTATGTGTTGGGTAGGTTAAATGGAAGGAACAGATAAAAAACGGCAAGAATTCTGACCATTGAGAGTGTACCTGACATGATGTTGAATTGAGTCCTCCTCGGGTCCTTCTCGAGACCGGTGGGACCAACGGCCTCCGACCAGCCAGCCAAGATGTTGACTCCAGGACCGATTACGTCAGGCTTCAAGATCTGTGGCGTTACTGTGTTTGGTCCTCTCGAGCTGAACGCCGCCACAACCGGCGACGGTCGAACTCCTAGAACCGTCCCACGGAAAACCAGAACCGCCGTCGGATTCTTGTCGGACTTCACGTACTCCCTTATCAGATCTCCGGTCTTCCTCCCGACCGCCATTGCTGGCAACATATGGCTGTCGGCGACGAGCTCTTCACCACTCGCCGCCGTATTCGCCAGTATCATTCCGGCTCCTCCGGCGTCTCTCACGACGGCTCCTTTCTCCACACGAGCGTTCACTCCCCTGTCGCAGACCACGATCTTGCCGCGTACGATGGCCGGGTCAAGCGATCCAGGGAGACACAGATTGCTAGAGCTGCTGTTACCTTTGTTGTAGACCAGAGCCAAGGGTTTAGTCCCCATGCCTTCGCCGCTGTAGAGGGAGACGCCGGTGAATCTGTCTCCGTTACCCAAGGCCGCGTAAGCCGGGAAATCCCGGTCTAGGGTTCCGGCACCGACGGTCATTATCCACGGTGCGACGTTAGCGATGGAGGCCTTGGTGGGTCCGCTGTTCCCGGCGGAGCAAGAGACAAAGATACCCTTTTCCATGGCGGAAAAAGCTCCAATGGCGATGGTGTCTCTGTAGTACGGAGCGGATCCGCCGCCGAGGGAGAGGGAGAGGACGTCGACGCCGTCGAGGATTGCGCGGTCCATTCCGGCGAGGATGTCGGATCCGAAGCACCCAGTGCTCCAGCACACCTTATACGTCGCCACGCGCGCCCGAGTCGCCATCCCACGCGCCGTCCCGGTGGCGTACCCTAAGAAGCTCGCGTTCCTCACTGCGGATCCGGCAGCGGTGGAGGAGGTGTGGGTTCCATGACCATCTACGTCACGTGGTGATACAGATTCGCGTTTGTTGGAGAATCCGCCTCCGGAAGCCATTTGAAACCCTTTGGAGAAGCTCCGAGCTCCGATTAATTTCTTGTTACACAATTTCGGATCGAAATCAGGACCAGATTCACACTCCCCTCGCCACTTTTCCGGGATCTCCGGCATGCCCGTGTCGTCAAAACCCCCCCCCCGCCGCCGTATTCGCCAGTATCATTCCGGCTCCTCCGGCGTCTCTCACGACGGCTCCTTTCTCCACACGAGCGTTCACTCCCCTGTCGCAGACCACGATCTTGCCGCGTACGATGGCCGGGTCAAGCGATCCAGGGAGACACAGATTGCTAGAGCTGCTGTTACCTTTGTTGTAGACCAGAGCCAAGGGTTTAGTCCCCATGCCTTCGCCGCTGTAGAGGGAGACGCCGGTGAATCTGTCTCCGTTACCCAAGGCCGCGTAAGCCGGGAAATCCCGGTCTAGGGTTCCGGCACCGACGGTCATTATCCACGGTGCGACGTTAGCGATGGAGGCCTTGGTGGGTCCGCTGTTCCCGGCGGAGCAAGAGACAAAGATACCCTTTTCCATGGCGGAAAAAGCTCCAATGGCGATGGTGTCTCTGTAGTACGGAGCGGATCCGCCGCCGAGGGAGAGGGAGAGGACGTCGACGCCGTCGAGGATTGCGCGGTCCATTCCGGCGAGGATGTCGGATCCGAAGCACCCAGTGCTCCAGCACACCTTATACGTCGCCACGCGCGCCCGAGTCGCCATCCCACGCGCCGTCCCGGTGGCGTACCCTAAGAAGCTCGCGTTCCTCACTGCGGATCCGGCAGCGGTGGAGGAGGTGTGGGTTCCATGACCATCTACGTCACGTGGTGATACAGATTCGCGTTTGTTGGAGAATCCGCCTCCGGAAGCCATTTGAAACCCTTTGGAGAAGCTCCGAGCTCCGATTAATTTCTTGTTACACAATTTCGGATCGAAATCAGGACCAGATTCACACTCCCCTCGCCACTTTTCCGGGATCTCCGGCATGCCCGTGTCGTCAAAACTCCTAGATTCAGGCCATACCCCGGTATCCAGAACCCCAATGACAACGCCATTAGATGCCTGGTCGAGATCATGGGCACTGTATCCAACCCACGACCCGAACTCAGGGTTCAGACCCAGAAACTCGGGAGTCCGAGTCGTGTGAAGCGAATACACAGTCTCTTCGAACACATCGAGAACCGGGTCTGATCGACGGAGGGCCTCGGCCTCATCCGGGTTGAGAACGGCGGCGAAGCCATGGAAGGCAGAGGTGTAAGTGTAGAGAAGAGAATATTCGCCACTGTCGGAGGAAGAAGAGAGAGACTGGAGATGGGAAGAGTACCAGTCATGGTGAGTGGAGAAAGACTCGGGCTTCGCGTGGTGATTCATGCGGACGATGTAAGTCCGTCTACTGGCTCCGGCGGCCTCCACGATAACCTCCGCCACCGCCGTATGGAGGAGGAGAAGAGCGGCGAAGCAGAGAGCGACGGTGAAGGAACCCATGACGGCGAATGTACGAGAGAGTGATGGGAGAAAAACGGACGAAGTAGAGAAGGGAAGAGACGAAGAGTGTGTGGGGCATTTAAATTCGAAATATGCGCCACGTTCGGGTCGCGTTTCGGTTTTATTTACGGAAATGCCACCGCTTTTCCCGTTTTTTCTTTGTATAAATAAAATCATAAAAACTAATTTGCAAATTTCAAACAGGATTGAAAAAGAATGAACCAACTTTCTGAAAATTACATATAAAAATCAAATCTCATGGAAATTTTTATAACCAAATAGTTAATATTTGAAAATGTAGTTTTCCATGAGGCAAACAATTATTTTTATTGTAATATTTATGTATCTCTTTTTATTATTATTTTTCTGTTATTCCCTTTACCACCATTACCGTTCCAAAAGAAACAATCTTTATTTGTCAAAGACGTAGCTTTCAAAACCATATTGGTTCATTTTCAGAAACAGTCATTTTGAGATTTTGTATTTTTTAGGTAAAGAAAAATGTTGTTGCGTTTTTTATCTCAAAACCATCTTTTTCAATGTAAAAAATTGAAGAATTGGCTATTATTATTATTATTTTGTGTGGTACTCCCTCTTTCAAAATATTTGTAGTTTTAGGTTATTTTCTATTTTTCAAAATATTTATCCTTCTACGTTTTTAAAATATTTTTTTATAATAGTTTTCAAATTTATCCTTATTAAATTTTAATAAATTATTAATAATAATATTATTTTTATTATTAAATAAGGATATATACGATTTTTTTTAAAAAAAATATTAAATAATTTAAAACAACATTTATTTTGAATAAGATAATTTGTTTGAAAATTGAAAAGAAGACGAAGAGGAGGGAAGAGAGAGAGTGACACAACAACAGCTGGGAGACACGCCTCTCTCTCTCTCTCTCTTTCTTCGCCCACCTCTTTATCGATTCTCTCAACCTTATTTTGTTCCTTTTCTCCATCTATTTTCTCTTTTTATTTTATAATTAACTTAAAATAGATAATGTTCGTTCCATACTATAAATTTTAATTTAATAATATATTATCATAACTTATAAAATCCAAAATATTCACCCATCTCATTTCATAACTATAAAAATTATTCTCTCTAGATTTGGTATTATAAGACGAAATCGAGAGTGGAGAGAGATTTTCGAAATGTGGATAAAAAACATAAAATAGTAAAAACTCTGGAATAGTGATAGTTTTAATTAATTTTTTATTATCCATTATCAAAGTCGGTCAAAATTAACAATTTTGATTTTTTAAATACATATAAAAGTGAAGGGCAAAAGTGGTAATTCATCAACAAAATCGTAATATCGAGACAATTCCTTCCCATCGTCGGAAAACACGAAAGCCTCCCAATAAGATATTTCGGGTCGGAACACATGATATATTATTATATTATTTCGAATTTGTTTAAATGATTTTGGGTTCGATTTTTATTTTTAAAAATTATAACGTTGATAATAATATTTGTTTTTATACTTCATATTTAATTTTATTTTAATAAAACTATAACATTTAAATCGAAATATGAACACAATAGGATTATTCGGTATACAGCCTCGAAAATCGAAATCACAAACCTCAAAACCAAGTGTGTGACCTTAGTGCTTAAGAAAACTAGCTTCTCTCAAAAGTACATGTGTCATACACAAACTCATTTTTTAAAAGTTTAAATTTTAAAAATCCATAAATTTCTTTTAATATAAACATTAATTATTTAAATTTATTGTATAAATCTATAATTTTTAAAATATTACGAAATTCCCACCTAAGATTTTCTTTTATACAACTGTACTCGGAAATGTCCGTAATATTCATGTCTCCATGTAAACGTACAATATACGTATATATATATGATTTTATTTTGTTTTGGTTGGACTGAATATTTAGGGTTGCGGTCTCGTTATTATTATGCTTTAAGAATTAGCTTTTAAAAATATATATACACGTCATTATTCTTATGTCGGTCGCAAAAGGGTTTGATTAAAAAATGTTTTTATAAATATTTATTCTTTATTTTATGTTAATTTTGGATTGTAATATTTTGGTGTATTCTATTTCTACGTACGTGTCTTTGTTCGTTTCGAGAGCGGAGAAGAAGGCGCCTATCAAGCCCTAATATAATAATTAAACCACCTCCCCTTCATCCATCATTCTTCATCATTTCATTCCCCAATCAACCAAAAAATAAAGACACCAACGCGTGCTCTGATAATCTTTTTGTTTCTTATTCGATAAATTGGAATATATATTTTAAGTTAAATACATATAGGCGTTAAAGATCAATCATGTTTCGTGGTAGTTATCAAATAGATTAATTTATAAATGCATGTAAGGTGGGTCCAAAGACGTGAATTATATAAAAAGGGTCCTAAATGGAATGCCATGATTCACGGAAAGAGGCCCATTTAGCGCATAACTAACTAATTCATCGTTTTAATAATGCCCATTAGGGTAAGGCTTATCTTGTATATATACACACATGATATCCCTTTATATGTAACATTACATAGTGCGGCTTAATAGCCCCAACAAAAGGCACTTTTGAGGGGAGAGTGGGTTCCTACTAATAATTACACAAATATATAGGGAAGTGTATATAGATGATAAATGCATTACAACCTGGAGATTTTCCACTACCATTCATATCTAATTCCACTTCAATGTTTATTCTTATCATTTTTGTTTGAAAAGAAATTTCCACCTTTTTTTTATAAATCATTATATATCAAAATTTAAAATTTATATAAAGTGAAGAAACTGGAATTAATTCATATATATATATATATATGCAAATTAAAATATTTGCATTGCATTGATTTCTAAACGTAGCATCTTTCTGAAATTAGTGACAGTAGATTTTTAATTCAAATAAAATCCATTGTTGCTCGATTGTAAAATTGTAATATCTAAATTAAAAAATCAAATTGAAATCCATTGTTTTAAAACGATTGAAACCTAGAGTTATTTAGGATTTTAGAAGTTTTTTTTTCTAGTTTTAAAAATACAAACATAAAAGAAATCCATGATTTTTCCACAATATTTTCGTGAAATTAATAATACTCTTGAACATCATCACCAGTTGAACTTTTAAAAATTCGACTGAAATCCCACGGATTTAAATTCTATTAAAACTACTAATCCAACATCACATTCAATCAATATCACAGTTTCCCCATTCCAGAACTGTTTCCTCGCTCCATAACTTTGCCTCCCATATTTCACTTTGCCTAATGAGACTATTTGTCGTCGTCATCGTCGTTATTATTATTATTTGGATCGCTCTTGGATAAACCCTAAACCCTAAATTCTAATACTAAATCCAACTCTAAACCCTATACACAGATTCAAAGAGATGTTAGAGTGGGATCAATCATGTTCATATTCTCTGTTCGTTTCATTGCAGGACTCTAGTTTCGTTTTGTGACAAAGCCCCCGAGAGTGTAACTTCGTCAAAACATAGTTCACGTCCCACTTGTTTTAACAATGTTATTTTTGCTGCAGATCTTAGTGTTCCAAACCACACCCATACATTCCATTTCCATTGCCCTAAAAACTGCAAGACAGACTCAGACATGCCTGCTTACCTTTTTACGTCGTCTCGAATTCACAGTCCCCAATTATCATCACCCAGATTTGAATGCCGATTTATACTCATCATGCCAATCCAGATCCCTGGATAGATGTAATCAATACTTGAATTAGGTAGTTCACGCACCTTGCTAACCGCACAATGATTTGTTCATAAGAGCAAAGAAATTTGAGAAATGAGTTTAAAGCTAACGGGTCATTGTGACAGGACCAAATGATCCATACCTTCTTTGTGGTTTGGGTGACTAATGCCCGTACTTCTGAAACTCCCACTCACTGTTATCTGTAACAAAAGGGCAACATGGCAAACATAACCAGAAAGTATCCATTTTGTGCAAACGAGGAATCCAACAGAAAATGGAGAAGGTAAAACGTACCCAAGGGGCAAACTTGACGGGTCTTGAGCCAACGGCTAATGCAGTGAAAATGAAAAGCATGGTTGCAAACCCCTGTATATATGAAAATAGATGGAATCATTAGCACTGTAAAGACCATGTTAAGCAAAGGGGAGAAAGTAAAATTGAACCTAGCAAGGAGAAAAACAAAATGATCATAGCAATATGAATGACTGTAGTATGACTGTACGAGGATTCTTTAGTCCTTGAGAAGGCAATGATAATAACAGCAATAACCATAGCAACAAACAGATGCCGTGCTCTCGTATCTTTTAATTAGGAAAGAGGCAACACATGACAAAGGAGAAATCATGTCATTGTCAGAAGAATTAAAAACACATTCGCTCATCACTGAGCGAATTTTTTGACATGGAAACTTTTTTTAATCAAAAGCATCACTAAACTAGGAAGTAGGAACAATCACCTAGTGATGAGACCAAGAAGTTCACACAGCTTCAAAAACAAACATAAAAACACAGAGCTGAGCATGAAATTAGATCCCGAAAATACATAAACTAATGTCTTCAGCAATCATCTTATTGCCAGGTTAAACTCGACAAAGCGTGCTCGAACTCGACCAAAACAAACGATTACTAGAATCAACATACTACTTTACTCGTGGTGAATTTAGCAACCTCTCAAACCATGTAAACTGAATTCATTGGAAAGACATTTGGAAGAAAGTCAAGGCAAAGAAGATAACTAATGGAAAAATCCCAAGACGGATGACAACCCCGGAACCTAGCTTCCATCATTAGCAAGTTATCCAAATTGCCACATTTTGAATAATCTTACCCCAAGCAACAGTACACTCTTCACTCGTCGCGCTTGCCTGATTCGCCTGGCACTCGATGCCTGATCAGAACAACAACACGACGCGAAAATTCTCAATCCCTAGCCTCCAAAAATCAATCAAATAAAATCAGAACAACAGATTGTAAAAAATACGAAGGGAAATCACAAACTCACATAGATCCATGATATGATTCCTGCAGATCGCACAGTTATCCACGACGATATCTGCACAAATCAAGCCCCGATTTCACATCACCCACCGTTTAAACCATATCACATGACGGGAAACGAAACCAAAACCATCGAAGCGTGCGATAAGAGATTTAGGGTTTCGGGTGAAACGTACCCCAGGCCCAGAGGGCGACGGCGTTCCACTTCTTGATCTCGAATCTTTTGGGTTTCTTGGTTGAAGAAGACGGCAAGGAAGCGGAGGCAGTATTTGAGTCTTCTCCGGCGGGTACCATCGGGACATCAGAATCCATCGTCGCCATTTCTGCCGTCGCGTAGTTCTCGCAGAGGAAACACAATCCCTACAAATATATTTTCGGTGTGTTGGTCTTTCTGTCTCCGGCTTTACGCACGTGTTAACCGGTTTAAATTGGTTTTTGTTTGTTCCGGTTTACTTTGGTTTAGCTTAGATCTTTACGTAAATGATTTTCGGAAAAAGTCGAATATTAATAAATTGTTTAAGATTTACATTTGTGGAACATGAGATCTAATGCTGATGCTTTCGAGTTTCGAGTGATTGTATTATGGATTGATAATGCTCATAGCCCATCATCTTAGTGGGTTGGACCCAGTCTGGCCCGACCCGACCCGGCCTGATTCATAGTCTCTTCGTGTAACCAAAAAACAAATTCAGAGCACTGGTGACACCTCGATCTCATCGAATCACTTCGTACAAATCACTTCCCCAAGCACTTAATTCCTGTTGTCTCTATCTGGCTCTCCAAGTTGGCTCTCTCCGTCTTCTACAGGTCTCTCTCTGTGACTGTGTTTGTTTGATGAATGAGCGTACTGTCGCTAATGTTATCTTGGTTCGTTGATCTTCTCGGTGTAATCGATGTTTAATGGGGAAAATGCTCATGGGTTCGCTGATTTTCGCATTGTAATCGATGTCTGATAGGAAAATGCAGATGGGTTTCGTGATTTTATGAAGGTTCTCTTTCTCTTTCGTGATTGCATTTCTTCCTTTGATGTTCTGCAAATGTTGTAGGGTTCCTTTTCTCTGTTTGGGTTTCCCGTTTCAAATGTGTTAGGTTTGGGTTTATCTGAGTCTGGAATTTGTTTTGATTCTATTATCGTGATGAGAAAATGCAACATGGATTGTATATTGGGTCGATCTGTTGAAACTTATCATGGAATGTTCGTCAAAGTTCCATTATTTATTTATATTTAATAGACTTCTCGCAATGTTGTGGTTTTGGATATTCCCTTTTCGCCAGTCCAACACTTTTTTACTTCTTGCTGTAAAACCAGGAAAGTTCTGGCAATGGCGGCTACAGTAGCTTCAAGCATGCAAATTGCCGCAACAAGGCCATGCCTTTCGGCTTCCCCTAAAGTTCTTATGGCCGGAACCAACAGTTTTGGTTTTAATCCTAAAGCTGCATCATGGGATAGACTTACTAGTGCTTGCCATTTATCGAACCTTGCACCTTTGAAAAAGCAGAGTCTTGCAGCAACTCTGGGGAAACCCGTTACCTTTGTCACAAAGGCTATGTCTGAGTCCAATGAAACTAAAGCTTCCTCTGGGTTGCCGATTGATCTGACAGGTTAGTATCTCTGCAGTTTTGTCATTTAAATTTCCTGTTTTGCGCGGTTATCGGTTCCCTACTAGCTATTTTATAAACGGGTGGAAAACGTTTGTTCATCTAAGCATAATTTCTGGCCAGAAACTTTTCGATTGGTTTGACTGAAGGGAAATCATGCAGGCAAAAGGGCTTTCATTGCTGGTATAGCTGATGATAATGGATATGGTTGGGCCATAGCAAAGTCTCTTGCTGCTGCTGGAGCTGAGATATTAGTTGGAACATGGGTTCCTGTAAGTAAATTATATTCATTGAGTTTCTTTCTCTTGATCCTTTCTTATTCTATCTGCTTATATTATTTTCTCTCTCGATTGTTATACTAATAACCTTTGAGCCACCAATTAGGCCCTTAACATTTTCGAGACAAGTTTGAGACGTGGAAAATTTGATCAGTCACGCGTGTAAGGCCTCACAGTTTGTTTAAGTTGTTTTCTCTTACTTTGGTACAGTCATACATTAATCTTTTGTTTTGGCACATTTGGTAAAGAGCCTTAATTTTATGTGAGGGGTGCTTGCTCATGATTATTCTTATCTGGTAGCCTTGTTCGTGATCCTTCTTTTCTCCAGGTTGCCTAATGGGTCATTGATGGAAATCAAGAAGGTTTATCCTTTAGATGCTGTGTTTGATAACCCTGATGATGTGCCTGAAGATGTAAGCTACAATTGTAATGCTTTATGATAGCTGAATTTGAGAACAGTTTGTATTTCGATAACTTCTCATGTTCCCATTTTGACTATTAATTTGTCCAGATCAAAACGAATAAGCGGTATGCAGGATCAGCAAACTGGACAGTACAGGTATAGACATGCATTCTGAAACTCATTGCTGCAAGTTTTTACAAGTTCGAGAATCTGAATGGACTGAAATCCTAGTATCAGATCCTTAGACAGGAATGGTCTTGTAGACTACATATGAAAATCATGTCATTTTGTCCGAGTTCTGTAGCTAGGAAGTTTCTTTTTGTCACCAGCCATTTTACCCATTAAAGACTGCACATTTTTGTCGTGTTTTCCAGGAAGCTGCTGAATGTGTGAAACAAGATTTTGGAAGTATAGACATTCTTGTGCATTCCCTCGCAAACGGGCCAGAGGTAGAGAATTCTCAACTAATATTTTTACGAAATTTTGCTAAAAGTAAATTTGCTTGAGAATCCTAACGGGTAAACTTATGTCTCCAGGTTAGCAAACCTCTTCTAGAGACCTCGAGGAAAGGGTATCTTGCTGCTTTGTCTGCTTCGAGTTACTCCTTTGTCTCCCTGCTTAAGCATTTTCTGCCTATAATGAACCCAGGCATGTAACAGTCCCCTACCGAACTCGCTTTCCTTATTTCTCTTTTTCCTTTTGTAACGTGTTTATTCTTCCTTTTTTTCACTTCTTGAATGCGGTTTTCGGATTGTGGTACAGGAGGAGCTTCTGTATCTCTTACCTACATTGCCTCTGAAAGGATTATTCCCGGGTATGTTTATAATGTGGCCTTACCACTTCTTTGGGTGGTTTGATAAATACAACTTCGTCTTATTGTTTGCACTTATGGGCTTGATTTTTTTTTTTTACGTTTCATTTAGATTAAGCATTATATATAGATATAGATATATATGTCTGCATATGTGTATTCAGGCTGAGGTTCTCTTGGTAATAGTGACTTTAAGATCGTCCTTTTAGGCGAAGGACAGTTGAAATAATACACAGCCTGTTGACCCTCGATGAAATGAATGCCATAGTTTTCATAGGACATTTCCATATGCAACAATGAACATGCATTCAGGAAATGTACATGCAGTTTTGTTCCTCACTCTGTTACTATTTCCTCCCATGCAGGTACGGTGGTGGTATGAGTTCTGCAAAGGCCGCCTTAGAGAGCGATACCCGAGTGAGTTCAATTTCGTTTCCCGCCATTTTCATCCTCTCTTCAATGTTTTACGGAGATTGCCAATGCTATTTATTTATCTGATGATCCAAATTATGTCTTAAACAAAGGTTCTCGCCTTTGAGGCTGGAAGGAAACACAATATTCGGGTCAACACCATCTCGGCCGGTATATCATCTTTTACTGTTTAACTTTCGAACCCAGCTCTAAAAAGGTTCAGCTTTGATGATGATAATGATGGTGTGAGAATTCGGGTTTCAGGTCCATTGGGAAGCAGAGCAGCGAAAGCAATCGGGTTCATAGACACCATGATCGAGTACTCCTACGCCAATGCACCTATTCAGAAAACCCTTACCGCAGGTTTTTTTCCTTCCATCGTTCTTTACGTTTCTTCTTTTCTCGTCCGTCCTTAGAGTTTTACGAGCTGAGCATTTTCACTTTAACGATGAATGCAGATGAAGTGGGAAATGCTGCAGCTTTCTTAGCATCCCCCCTGGCTTCTGCCATTACAGGTGCAACCATCTACGTCGATAATGGCTTGAACGCCATGGGCGTCGCGATGGATAGCCCGGTTTTCAAAGATCTCAACATCCCGAAAGCCGAGAACTGAGCTCGGTTATTACAAATCTTTCGAGTTAGGTTGGGTTTGGGATCTTCATTTTGTTTCCTTTTCTTCTCTATAGAGGACTTAAGGGCTTGCCTGCCGTTGATGGCTGGCTCCTCAGGAACTTTAGATTTTTGTTGCCAAGTCATTGGATGGTGAAAGACCTATTTATCGTTTCTATGATGGAGAGCCTCTGTTGAAGATCTTCGAAATTGCATTTGCAGAAAATAGCCCAACACATTACAATTGCACTTCACAAGAACATGCACTTGAACTTGAAGTAAAAGATTTTGCACAATTCCCTCAGCAAAACCACAGAACTTTCACGACAGATTTGAACATAGAAACATGTCTTAAAAAAAAGGGAACAGAAACATGATGTCAGAGCTTTGGGACAAAACCCATTGGCAACTCACAAGGGACTTACATGAGCCGTCTCGTCCAAGAAGAGGCAACCGAACATTAAATTGAAGAAATCTCGGCCTTTGATGATTCCTTCTCCTCCGCCTATGGCTTCCATATCGTATTTGCAAGCTCTCATGCAGTCAGGACAGTAAGTTACCTGCCGAGTTAGGTTGCCCATCAATGAACAGAACTAAACCATTCCGGGAAAGTTTTCTGTTCCTATGAGCACGAAGAGACGATTTTTTTTCAGGAGACAAACCTCTAAAATCTTCGGCTCGAAAGAACTGTCAAGCATTACATCTACGCCATACATGGCCCGAGAATTGGGAGAATGCATCTCGGGATGTACGAAAGCAGCCGCCTCAAATACTGCCCGTATCATTTTCCTTACTTTCTCGTGGATATCCGGCCATTTTACTACAATAGAGAGGAACTATATGGTCAGTACAAAGGGCAGACACATTTCATATGCAAAAGATTTGGAGGATAGAAACCCGAACAGAGTACTTACCGTTATGTTCTTGTTCAAAATCTCTCACGAATTCTGCTGTAGGCTTGTGATTTAATCTCCGACCATAGTTCTACAGAACAAAAGAAATGGACAGGCATTAAGGGAAACATAAGTAATATAGGATTAGATCACGGTTGGAAAATTTGCTCAAAGTACAATACCATGACAGTAAAGTGCGTCTCGTATTCAAAGAAGCTGTGTTTCTCCAGTGAATAGGGGTTGTTAGACAATCGAACCTGAAACCAAACAAGGTTAGCCATAAACCAGTTGCCAAACAGAATGAATCAATACGTGCCTCGGCTACTGAGAAGGATAATGAAACCGACCCAGAAGACATCTGCCAGGAAAATCTCCAACGGATCAATACTCCGTAGCAGAACAATGTATCGCATATCAAATTTCTTCTTCTCGAACAAAGCAGGAAGCTCAATGTACTTCTGGCAGATCTTAGGGCCGGTTTCCATCATACGGATAATAGCAGACAAGTTATCAGTTATGCTTGTGTCAATTGTCCGTGCCATATTCCACGGTTTTAAGATCCACAAATTGTTCAGCCCATCTCGTTTCCGTACAGAATAATCCCCGATGAACTGAGACAACTGTGTTTCGAGATTATAAGTAGGCTGCAGCCATTTTGGCAGTCCATGTGCCTGGATATGCAGAAACATGGAAAAGCTAATTCAGCTAATTGTTAGGAGAAATATGAGATCTTGATGGACTGAGAGCAATAATTATAAAAGGACATCCTCACTGTATATAATATGGTGAATTTTACCTTTTGAATGGTCTCTGCAAGATGATGCTTCATAACCAGGCAAGCCTCAAATGGAAACTGATTTATGTATTGGCTATCCGTTATGCCCACCGCCTTTTTCGTCTCTTCATCCACCTGCATACTTGTCCATATAATGTCTGCATCCTTCGGTTCATTTGCTGCAAGCAGACAGAGATAACACTTAAAAAAGACGAAGATATGATATAAATTACATCCTTTCCTTTTTTAGAATTCATTTCGATTGCAGAATTTGAAGGGAACTTAAACTATTACATATGCATCCAATCCAAATAGGATCCTGCAGAATGTACATGCTCATGAAAAGCTATTAAATGCAATATATAAGAAAATGAGAAAATAAACCAAAAATACATACTGATAACGAATTCAGGACGAGTCAAGAATTCTTCAACTTGAGGTACATCAGTGTATACCCGCAAAGGAGACCCGTCATTGTTGTGTATGCTTCGGGTAACTGGAGGCTTCACCGGGAGAGTCTGGAAAGATTGTGACTGCAGTTTCTGTTGGTATTTCTCAAACTCCTAAAACATCAACGTGTATAAAACATTTAGATAGAAATTGTAGCAAGAAACAAGAAAAGTAAGACCAGTAAAAATTGGAGAAATCGAGGCATTACATGAATGAAATAGTTCTTAGGAGTATGAAACCAAGCTGTAAGTCTGGCGGACCGTTGTTTGTCTTCCCCAATACCCGATAGGAAATCACGAGTGCATTCATCATCTTTATGTGTATTTCTGATAGGCCACAATAGTGAATAGCTGGACGAACAAAAACCAAAACCGAGCATATACATATGTCAGGAACAAGAAATCAAAGCTGTGGAAGATAGTTGCATAGATTAGACATCAGCCCTGATCAAGCATTGACATGAATCCATATTATGGAGATGTAAACTTCAAGACTACATCATCACATAAAATTAGACATCTAGATTTACAACGAAAAAAACGAAATACAGGTTTTCATGTGGAGCTGTTGCCATGAGAGAAAAAGGGATACCTCACAGCAGATTCTAGGTTTCCGTTAGGCATGAAAAGGAAAGGAGCCACTCTGAAATTGGGTTCGTCACTATGCATCAGAGCTGAACCTAGTTCATCCATTACATACCTGCAGAAAAACTCCATGAGATATCACAGCCACTCAAATCCATCAAAAGGCACACTCATCTTACTACATTTATACCATTACCCACAACACTGATTTTACATGTCCCAGAAATATACAATATCATTAAATAGGAATTCATTGGATTTTTTGTTATTTAGAGGGAAAAATGAATGGAAGTCTTTAAACAGTAATTCTTGCATTCTGAAAAAGCAACCAAGAACACACGGCATACCACAAGGAGGTTTCGTCTATCTTCTCCTCATCTGCAAGACGATAAGTCAATACATATAGCCACATCACATTGAGAACACGATCAGCAAGACTATCCTCAGGATTCCACTCAGGAAGACGAGGTTGGAGCATTGAGTCAACAACATGCTTCTCATTTTCCAAGATTTTAGCTGTATCAACACCATTTAGGAGAGACAGCTTTGGAAGAGATTCAAGAATATCTATGGCACTGGTTCCAAGAGGTCCAGGTATGTCAACCTGCAGGCACAGATATATTTTAGGGAATATCATTTGTTAAAAGATAATTTGCATCAGAATACAAAAGGGTAGCTTTGACATTTACCTCTAAAGAAGACAATGCAGGGAAATGCTTCAAAACTTCAAACAGTTCTCCAACTGAATTCTCTTCCAATGGATTTCCACGAATATTTAGATGAGACAGTAACGGCAATTCATGTGGAGTGAATGCCTGCAGAAAGAAGAAACAAATGCAAGAAAAACAAGGAACTAAATCAAATAAAATATGAAAAGCTGCAAAGAGATTTATATTCCAACATTATAAAAGATAAGCTCTACTCTACAATAGTTGTACTCTACATGAATTTCCTCTGAAAGAGAGAGAGGGGTACACTGGTGGTAATGAATAAGAGCGAGAATAGCAACCTTATTGACCAGATTGTGAATAGACCGGTTTGAAAGGTCAAGTGAGGTGACATCACACAAGGGTTGATCCTGCTGACCACAACCAGGGGTATCCTTCCCAAAGACATCTGCACAGAAACCAAGTGCCCACAACCCATAATTAGGAGTGAAGCTCGAGTTGCAGATTTCCAGCTCCGGACAGCCTTGCAATATTGCATCAGCCATCTGACTGTCACTGAAAGCATATAAATATATGAGAAAATGATCCATTAGGGTAACCCCACCAGCCTCGAGCTTTTCTCATCAACATCCTTACCTCATCTGAAGAACAGGATTGTCATTCAGCCACAGAGCCTTTAGATGCTTAAATTTTGTAACTTCTTGTACAGCCGCTTCCACACTCTCGATTTTGTTCCCCAAAAGACTAAACGCCACTAAATCCTATCAACAAAGAGACAGTAAAACGCTAACAAAGCTTCATAAACTCCCTATTACACAAAAGATGTATATTTTATACTGAGTCATAGCTGGGAGTCAAGCATGGAATATACAAATATGGAAGCATAGTAATATCAGAATATAAACATTCACTACCCAAGGTAAATTAAGGTCCAACATCAGCAGGGCAATATAAAAACCAGAAAAATCCAAAGGCATGCCTGAAATTTACTGGCCAAATTTAGAGACACCAATGTGTCATCATCTATGCCAAGACCTTCCAGCTCCAACCATTTAACAGACTCGTATCCTTTCTCCGCTGCATAAAGAATTTCATTCTCGAGTATCTGATCAATTCCGAGTTTCTCCTCACCAACCGTTTCTTCAACATTATCCTCGAAATCAGTGTCCACACACATTAAGGAAGCCATCCTCTCAGCTAAACCCGGAACTTCCTGAAGCTGAAATAACAAAAATGAATAGCCGGATGATTCATATCCATAGAAAGAACATAATGTAGAAGAAACATACGAAAATAAATACCCTCACAAAAATCCGAAATTTACCAAGATTAATATTCGCACATACCACTTAGGCAACAATCCTAGTTCATGTTTTCAACTTTTCTACCTCCACAGTTCTGGAATACACTGGCATGTGGTATGAAACTAGTTCCCAAAAAGCCTTTTACTTTTTTCCAACTGAAAATGCTAGAATTACACATACATTGATGCCATACCACTTGGTAATTAGTATTTGGATATATCATCATTAACACTTCTGAGTTCCGACATAGATGATCAATTTGAAGAATATGGTCTTAAACCGACAGAAACAACTTGACTTCCGAACCAGTTGTAGAAATGTCATACAGATGACAAACTATTACTGAACCCACCAAAGCACTGCAATGAAACGACTAAAAACCCATTTTCTCACCAAAATCACAGAAAAGAAAGATTCAGACGAGCAACCTCTACGGGTAAGATCGACATTAAAAGACCCACCTGCTTGTAGGCATCGGGAAGGCGAAAAGTCCAGGCGTGGTCGACGAGGAAGACGTCGGAATCTTTGGGCATGGAATCTGAAGTGAGGACAAGCCTTCGTTGCCTACCGTCCTCACAGAGCTCGATCTGAAAGTTAGCTCCGCCGTCGAACGTCTCCGACGAGAGCTTCTCGAAGAGCCGACCGTAGAGCTTCTCCGGCAAACCCGACGCCGTCAACAATACGCCGTGTACCTTCACGAAATCTTCCAAGCTCTCGATTTTCGCCATTCTCGGACAAAAAGTTTTCGTTTTTTTTTTTTGGTGATGAAGTCCGCGGTGTCTTACGATCAGGGTTTTGGGAACTCGGGGGATTGAGGTTTTAGGCATTTTCCTACACGTTGCTTCTTCGAGGTTCCAGGCCTCTCGAACCGGTTTGGTTCTTTATCATCTCTCACCCGAGTTCCATGAACCGGTTTGGTCATAGATATTTGTTGATTAAACAATTAGGTATCAAAATATGATTGCATAAAAGTTTATGTATCAAAATGTAGGATATAAGAAAGATATTATTAAGCGTATTACTGAAAAATAAATTAAATATTTTTTTTGATAAAAAAATAAATTAAATATTAAGATTTAAAAATAAACAAAAACACAAAAAATAGAGGTAACTCGGTTTAATGGGTTCAGACCGGAACCGGGAAGATCTCCGTCACTTGAAAGAAGCCACAAATTCTTTTTTTGATAATATGTGATTGCCAGGGTTCGAACTCTGGGTGTAGAAGCCACAAATTCTTGTGAACCCCTTTCGATTGGGTTTTTTTCTAAAATGCACTAGTTGGAGCACATGTATTTCAGGTGTACACCTGAAAAACATAACGATTTAACAAAAGTCTGGTTTGCCCTTAATGAAAATGGAAAAGACCAAATAACCTTGAATAAGTAACCGTGTGAGACAAGTCGCACGTGTAGGAATTAAAATCCCGTGAAAAAGTAAAAAAAGAGATAAATTCAGAAGAAAAAGGGAAATTAAGGCATTTTTACTATAGTTATTTACACAGAACTTAAAAAAATCGAGAAATCGCCGAGAGAGAGAAAGAAAACGCCGAGAGAGAGAGAGAGTTGCGAAATCGGTGAGGGGGAAATCCAAATCGAAAACCCAAGTGTGATTACCTCTGAAACGACGAGAATGCAAGGAGCTTCGTCGAGTGGAACCGTTGTTTCAACACGGTCGAGGTCAGCCGCCGGAAGAACCCAGACGCAGTCCAAACGACGAGAATGCAAGGAGCTTCGTCGAGTGGAACCGTTGTTTCAACACGGTCGAGGTCAGCCGCCGGAAGAACCCAGACGCAGTCCCAGTCGGTGGCGGAGGGGGAGACATCAACAGGCTCGGAATCTTCCCGTGAAAGAGAAGTAAGAATTTTGAATTTGAGTTTGGATTTGAAGTTGAATTTGTGTAGGAATTAGGTTTGGGTTGTAATTTGTTGATCTTATGGTTGATATTGCAGATGTTACCGTTCGAATGTATTCCTAAGCTTCGATCTGGCGGATGGTATAGTGAAGTGAAGTTGGAAGGTAATGTGCAAGCAACCTGTCCACGGATGTGCAGAAGATGTTTTATCCCGAAAAGAAAATATGAGATAAAACAAAGATTGACAAAGATTGGCAGGATACAGGTACGTAGTAATAGAGTAGTAAAAAAGGAATAGTTATAGGGAAGTTGAAAAAATGTAGTGGTTTTTAGCGGATTTTTTATTTATTTCAGGACATTGCGAGCTATCTAGTACCAGACGAGGCCGAAGCATCTCTGGTACAGGGTGTGGAGCTTGTTGATAATTTTGACGAGGTTGTTGACAGTTGGATGTCTCATTTGTATGAAGATGAAAAATCTGTCAAATGGAACCTGAAGCAGGGAAGGAAGCTGAACCACAAAGAGGCAGAAAACCAAGTGAGAGAGTACAACGTGCCAAAGTCGCATCAGAGAAAACATTATCTCCATGGGCTGATACAATGACACCTC
Source organism: Tarenaya hassleriana (assembly GCF_000463585.1). Lineage (NCBI taxonomy): Eukaryota > Viridiplantae > Streptophyta > Magnoliopsida > Brassicales > Cleomaceae > Tarenaya > Tarenaya hassleriana. The sequence goes on along the minus strand of NW_010967707.1, from coordinate 3,192,789 downwards.
TATCAATTCGAAGGGTGGAATCATTAGAGGCCGAGGAAGAGGAAGAAGAGGTCGAGGCCGTGGTCGTGGAGGAAAACGTTGAAACATGGTCTGTGTCTATTCGGTTTTAGTTGTACTTTGAACTTGATCGGTTTGTTGTTTGTTGTTTGTTGTGGTATGTGTAATTTGAACATGGTTTGCTGTTTGTTGTGGTGTTGTTGTGGTTTGGAACATGGTTTGCATTATTGTGTTAGTTCAGGGTTTCATAAGTCGAAATAAAGTAGTTGTGTGCTGAAAGTGACAAAAATAAAGTAGTTTTTATGCATATAATGATTCATATGAAAAGTGGGTGGAATTTGAAGTTAAATTAAAAAAGTCAACAAAAAAAACAAGTCAAAGTCACTTTACTGACAGGTGGGTCCAGGGAAAGAAGCTGAAGCTGAAAAAAGACGGTATTTGTCGTATTATCGCCCAAAACCAACTATTTGCAACGTTATTGTAACTACGTTACGACTCTAACACGACTATATTACGACATAATTACGACTTTTATTGGTCGTAATCGTGTAAAAATTCGTGAAATTTGACGAGTTTTACGTCGAGTGATGATGAAACCCTTGAAAATAAGTATTAGAAATAGATTCAAAGGCACGAATTAACAAAAGAAAGATTTGAAAAAAAAATTACCAACTTGATTGAAAGTGTTCCTATATGTTTAAGAAACATATAGAAACACTTTGATCCAAACCTATATTATTGTATAAAAGTTTTTGAAATGTGACTTATAAGTCAATTTTCCTACTTACTTAGTCGGTATTCATCACTCCTTGCAGAAAACTCGGAAAATTTAACGACATTTTTGACATTTAGACCGAAAATCCAAAGTCGTAATTAAGTCATAATCGAGTCGCAATAAGTTGGTTATGGGCGATAATAAGACAAAACTTGGTTTTTTGTCGAATGTCCACCAGTTGTCAGACTTTTGTTCCTTTTTTCGATTTTGCCTTTTTTTGTTAAGCTTTTTTGTTATTTTTTTTTAAATTGGACATAGTCACGATGCATAGGTTTTCAAAAGGTCGTAACATAGTCACGATGAAATCGTTTACAAAAAGTCGTAACATAGTTACGATGAAGTCATTTACAAAAAGTCATAACAGTTAACAGATGTATATATTCATGACAGGTTTTACATTTCATCTTCTAACTGCAAAACGATTTCCTTGTCTTTCTTCTTCCTCTTCTGTGACAGTGGCTCCTCTGAATCATATGGATTCACCCTCGATTTTCTTTTCTTTCCTCTTTTTTCCCTGACACTCTTGATTCGATTCATGGTCGATCGACCAACACCTCGTTCTCTTACAATAGGAGGGTTCACTTTCATCTCCGCTACATGATCATATAACAAAGGTCGTAAACAGGTTGAGTTCAACGACAGATCAATTTGGGTCATGATATCAAGCCCTAGAACATCTCGGCAGTGTTGATTTTTTGTAGAAAATGATTGGGTTTCATTCACATTATACCTCAATAATGGCGGAGCTGTTGGGAAGAATGCCGGAGCTGTCGATCGCAGCTCTCGTCGGGAACAATGGCGGAGAAACCAGTCGGGAAGATTGCCTCCGCTGAGAAATACCGACGACGATACATGGGAAGAAGAAGAACACCAGGAGAGAGAAACCCACATTTATTCTGTCGTTTTTTAATTCAACACGTTTTGTTTTTTATTTTTAAAGTAAGGGTAATTTCGACTTTTTGCATACAGGGTTATTTGCGACTTTTCAATCGAAAAGTGGTGTACAAGCTGAAAAATTTTCAGGCTCCGTACACCTGAAATTAATGTGCTCCACGTAGTGCATTTTAGAAAAAAACCCCTTTCGATTACTGTTCGGCGTGGTCGCGAATCTGTAATCTGCGAACTACGATCATTTCATCGGTCGGTTTGATCGGAAATGGAGCTTCCGAATCCGCAGCCGGAGGAACCGCCGTCATGGGACGAGCTTTACAGCGTCAATCTGATGCCGTCGGAGTTGTTCGTCAAGTTCCGCAAGGAGCTTGAAGGGCTTCGCGTCGGTGTCAATCTCGAGGTCCTCTCTCTCTGTTTCTCGTCTTGTTCTTTTTCAGTTCGCCGATTTTGGGTTTCTTCAATGTTGAGTAGCCCTAGGGTTTATGCTTCTGGTTCTTCTTCTGGGTATGCAGTCTGAAATCTAAAGTTCATGAATTGGTTCACACTTTAGTCCTACATGGAGAATGGGTTATTGGATTGGAGAACGGAGTTTGATTCCATTGAATTCTTCAATGCGCTTGATAATTGGTGAACAGAGTTTGGAACTTGTTCCAAAAGAATTTCTTTTGATTGTTAATAGTGATTTTGGATTCTCAAGTTTATTTGCTTACTCCATTTGTGTAAAATGCATCATGCATGTATACAGTTAGAGCTTACAGAAAACTGGTCTCTCTTTTGATTCAACATTGACTCTGTTTAGGCTTACACTCACCCTGTGTGTGCATATATATCCTTGTACAGTATATACATACATTATCAGGAACAGATTCTTTGACTTCATGCTCTTAGTTCAACAATGGGAGCTCTCCTTTCCTGCTTCAAAAGCCCTTAATCATCACATTTGTGGGTTGTAACTTTGGTTTTCAGTTTTATAACGCACCGACGAATGATTACCATGCGAAGCTTGTTCTGAAACCTCTATCCCCGGAAAGGAGGTGGAAGTTCGTATATGAGCCGCTTCGCCAAGATGTTCGCATTCTTTCGAAGAAAATTCCTCTCACCAGATTTCTGAATCTCCAGGTTCGGGCTTTGATGTCATGTTCTGGTCCCTTTTGGTTATGTTCGACACTTTCTGTACAGAGGTTTTCTAAGTCTTTTTCTTTTGGTAATAGCTGTGCATTTCATTTCAATCTCTGCAGTTTGGTGTCGGCCATAACTTTCAGATGAATGCAACTGGCTGGAAATTCAATCTCACCACATGTTTGGGTGGAGATGGTGTGTCCCGGATCCGTAACAAGACAACTCTCAGTCTGTGTCCTGGTGTCGATTTTCGTTTCGGATGGAGAGCGGATTATGTTATCCCTGAGATTACCGGGCAAGTCACCTGTTTCCTTGGATCGAAACATTTTCCGAGATTCATTTTGCTTGATTTGATGGTTCTTGTTACTTCTCTCCATGATTATTTTACTTTAGCTGATGCTGCCTTTGGGTGAGACTGAGTAATGGTGATACTATCAAATGCAACAGGAGCCTGGGGACTGATGAACCGTTATTCAACATGAACTCGGGGAGATTACAGGCATCATTGGACAGAGTTGAAGCCATTTTGACCAGTTCGAATTATTACTAGACATCTAGACAAATCCTGAACGAAGGAACAGGTAAAATGTATGTCTGGATCTACCCGTGTTCCGCTCGTCGATATATTTCAAGTTTCCGATTGAATTTCTGCTGTTTCCTTCATCTTGGTCATGTTTGCATGCTTTTTTTCCCCCCTTTCAGTCATTCATGTGCACAAATTTCAGTAGCTTTAAAAGGTCTCTTATGGATGATATCAGGTACCCTGCACTCTTCCTTCGGCCGGGTTAAAACCATGTCTGAAGGATCAATCATGAAAGCAAAAAACGACGACAACCCGAAAGGGAAAAACGTTTCGGCCTTTTCGCTCGGGTTTTTTCATATCTAGATACCGTAAAATAGAGAACTACCTCGTCTTAATGCAGATCATGAAATGTGTTGCAACAAGCTGGAATTTTTCGGCCAGGGGAGATGCAACAGAAAGTTTACGGGCTTAAAACTGCTCAAAGGATTCGACTTTTCTTCTGGAAACTCGTTCACGGAGCTCTGTTGCAGCTAGGATTTGGAGAGAAACTAGTACAAAGACAAGTATCCAAGAAACTATCTCTGTGTTCGATGTAAGAAAAGTGAATCCGTTAGTCATGTTCTCAAATGATTATTTCTGTTTCAATTATAAAACTAGAATCTACGGTGGATATCTTGCCACGTGGTGACCTCATTACCCTCCGATCTGACAATGCGGATGTATGGGCATTATCGTCTTTTCGACCCATTTTCACGCCCAACCTTATGCGCGAAGGAAACTTCGGCGTTATGAAATTACTATTATGCCCTTAGCGGCCGTGTAGTTTATCCATTTATCCGGCTTTTCCACGCTGGTTTTCTTCTCTCTCCTCCTCCTGGTTGGAGCTTTTCCTCGGCAATCAAACAAGAAGCGGGGGGGAAGAGGGGGAAAATTCGACGTTTGGGTTTCTCTGTGTGTGTTGCTTGTGATACGGAGCAAGTCTCGTGGTTTCGCTGAAGGAGGGAATTGGTGGCGATGTCGACGATTTCTATCCATGGAACTGAGTTTCTTAGCTTCGCCCATGGTGGATCGCGAAGTTGCAGGCAGAGATTCCGGAGAATCTCCCGTTCTTGGAGGATGTAAGTCCATTTTCCTTCTTCATTTCTGCGATTTCGATCATGATTCATTTTCAAGTTGATGAGTTGATTGGGATTTTTGTTTTCTCGAAGAATGAACAAAACGATGGATTCGAGTTCCTCCGATACAGCGAAGGGGGAGCTGTCTCTGTATATCTCAAGGCCGCCTTCGATTCAACAAGCTGATAAATTGATGCAAAACGATTTAAGGTTCGATCGTTTGCAGCCTGCAGAGCCTGGGATTGAAGAGGGAAAAAGATTCGAATTCGGCAAATTCGTGGCACGAGAAGCCGTTCTTGACGAAGAATACTGGGTAAAACAGTGATTACTGCTCTTTCACCCACCCACCCCACAAGTAAATTCAGAATTCACTTTTATGTTGGATGGAATATCTCATTTACCGGTTGCTTTTTTGTTTTTTACAGACAGCAGCATGGCTGCGTGCCGAGAGTCATTGGGAGCATCGTGCCCATGAAAGGTAGGCCAAGGAAGGACATTTTTTTTCATCATCTGGTTTCATGAGTAGAATATATGTTGTCTAGTGTGCAAGTATAGATAGTGAAGTTGTTCCACATTGATGTTTTCTGGGAAATTTGTTTCGATTCTTCGAATAATTTGATCAGGAAAGCCTGGTCCTTTACAAGCATTTGCAACATTGCTATAGGAATAAATAGTGTGGTATGAGCAGATATTTCGGGTAGGGCTGATTAATGCTGTCCTTTGTAAACACAGATATGCTGATAACTTCAAAAGGAAATTTGCAGAGCAGGTAGAAGCCGAGATTGATTTTATTCCATTTTTACCTCTTTCTCTTTAGATGGAGATAGGTGGTTTCGGAGCCTGATTTCTTAGTTATTATTGGAATGGTGCAGGAGTTCAATGCCATAAAGAGGAGGTGCAAAGGGCTGAATGGACAAAAATGTTCCTGTATCGTCGCGGTATAATCTATTTTTCCAACAATTGTCGGCTGCCTTCAGTTCCCTCTGAGACCCACCTCTCGTTTATTCGACTTTTTAGAGTTATATCTGCCTGTGCTCCCTATTCTTGTGTCTGAGAAGTAACCTGACATTGTCCTCATTTAGAATCTTGGCTCTGAATAATCAGGTAAGGAAGGAAGAAAAGAACATCAAACGTACGGTGATAAAAAGTGTGGTCGGGACGCTTGACTTGAGCATCCGAGTTTTCTTGCAAGGAGAGACCTTTCCCGGGGTAATAGTTAGTTCTTCTGGATCCCACATTCCGGGTGTGGGCTAATATCAATCGGTTTTTGAATATAGAAACATGTTCCATTTGTGCAGGAGAGGGTAAAATCTCAACTGTTCTGCAGTATTAGCAGAGAAGGATCGAACAGGTATGGCTACATTGCTAATCTGTGTGTAGCCAAGTCAGCACGCCGCCAGGGTATTGCTTGCAACATGTTACGTTTCGCAATTGAATCAGCCAGATCCAGTGGTAAATATCGATTAAAAGAAGAAAACACCATTCTTAGTATCCGTTAGCCACTTGAACAGATTTCAAAAACATAATCTCAAATTCTCGTTTATAATTTTGCAGGAGTGGAACAAGTATACGTTCACGTACACAGAAACAATACGGCTGCATGGGAACTATACGAAAAGACGGGGTTTGAGGTAAAAATACCGAGTGAAAAAACGAGCAAACTTCTCAGTAAGAAAAAAAAAAGATTGAAGAACCATTCTACATAAATCTTGCAAGCACTGATATTCACATTTTGCAATCTGAAATATATAGATTGTTGAAAGGCAACAACCTGCAGAAGGCGATACATACTTGCTCCGGTGTACGACATAGAAGCTCGGTTCTCTGCCCTTACCCCTTTTTTTTCGGAATCGGGCGAGAAAGAATCACAAACTACTTAACTGGAGAAAGAAATCAAACCCAGTTTGTGATGCTGCCTATTCATGGAGGCTGCTGTACTAGCACAGGTACATATATGCTGTTTCTGTAAGCAAATTGCTTATAACTTAGCCTTCCATTTTTTTCTTGTCATTGTAACCTAATATAGATTAAGTGTCTTTCCTTCTTCCTTCAATAGAAATTCACTGCCAAGTGTGAATTACTATCTTCCCATACCTTTTGATCTATGGTCTTGTGTAGAATTAAACAAGTGTATGTGTGTGTGTGTGTGTGTGTGTGTGTGTAGTGTATAGATGAAACACATGTGCACATATCAAAAGGCATGTGATGAAATACATGAAATATATTATACTGTGCATGTTTAAGAAATACTATGTAAAATATACATATGTAACTTTTTCTTTCATTTTGATGAAATCAATTATATATATTGTTTTATGTAGGATGGTAAATAAATGAATAAAAATTAGGGCAAACTCCCATAATGTGAACTCTAATAATTTAAATATAAATTGCAAAACAAAGGTGGGAAAAGAAAGAGAGAAAGGACCACCGACATCACTAACGTCGTTGTTGTAGTACGTTGTTATATTATACAGCTGCTATCTGTCAGGATATCAAAACATTTTCTATTTAAATCTAAGAATTCAACCAAATAATGAGAAAAGGAATAAATGTGTGTTGAGATATAGTCCAATCAAATGGATAGATGTGTAAAATTGGAAAAGTGACTTGCTTAGAATCGGTCCGCCTGTTATGAAATCCGATTTTCATCTCTACTTACGAAAATTGATTTATGATTTTTGATCTTTGTTTATTGTATTTTAAGCATAACATATTAATTAAAAAAAAAATAATAAATATTGAAGCATCATATTTTTGCTCCTACAGCTCATTATTATTCAACTAATAAAAAAGATACATTGAACTCGGAAAGCATATGACAGCAAGTAGCAATTCGTAGTGGACTTTTCATAATTGAATATTTAAATCCTTTTTCATTTTATATCAGTGACACAGATACTTTTCGCTCCATCAAAAATAGAAAATACACATTATAATGATATATATAATATTTTAACCAAAAAATAATAATGATATATAGCATATTTTCAGTAAAAAAAAAAACCATCAATGTTATAAAAACTCAAAATTCCGTACATTCCGCGGTTACCCACCGCATTCTGGGAATTCCTCTAGAAAGAGAAAAAAATTGAAAAAGCTCTCATTTTCCTGGGAAACAAACAACTCAGGGAAAAATTTAACATTTTGTTTTTTTCCCTGGATTTCATTGCCATTTCAGGATAAAGCAGAAATCCTATCTCGGCGTCACCATTAAAGATTGCAAAAGTCGAAGGAAACCCCGAGATGGGTCACCACCGCCACCACCATGACGGTGGCGATGGCGTCCCTCAGCGTGTGAACAGCCCACGACTCTCCGGCCCCATGACCCGCCGCGCTCATTCCTTCAAGAGCGGCGTCGTCGGCGCCGGAGCCAATTCTCACTGTGGCGGAGGCAACGCCCTCGTAGGCATAGGTGGCGATGGCGGCGGCGGCGGAGGAATCAGCAGCCACGCGAAGAATGGTTCATCGTCTGGTTTGAAAGTTCATCACGAGATCGATCTGCAGCTAAGCTCGCCCAGATCAGAGATCGGGTCTAGTTCGGGTGCAGATCTGGGTTCTGGGTTCGAGTCAGTTCTTAATAGGAAGCATCTGAAGTATGGTGAGTTGAGAGAGAGAGTCGTGAGAGGACTGCTCAGGAAGCCGATGGGATCGGTGGTTTCGGATTTTGGGTTGAGAGAAAAGAAGAAGCTAGGGCACTGGATGTTCTTCGCCTTTTGTGGGGTGTGCTTGTTTCTGGGTGTTTTGAAAATTTGTGCTACTGGGTGGTTTGGATCCGCCATTGATGGGACAACTTCTGATCAGGTATTTTCCGACGCCAATCCTGTATTCTACACATGAATGTGATTTGGTTTCTGCTTTCGGAGACTCGTTGTGAGAGTTTATGTTTGAACCAGTTGTCGGTGTGTCTCCAAGTTGGCACATTGAGAGCTCACATGAATCTCTTATCCAGAATCTCTGATTAGTTTCCTGAACTTTGTTCGGATATCTCCCACGTAAACAATGATCAAAACAGGATTTATGATCTTTTTACTAGGAATGATGGGCTCCTGATTTTTTTATGTCTGCTAATGTGTTTAATTTGATGTCCGATGTTGGCAATCATGGGTTGTCTTAGCTCAGACATGTAGTTAGTTAAGAAGCTTTTAGATTCCAAAAGTAGAATTTTTGGATCAGGGCACATGTATCCAATGCAAATAGAGTTTTTGATGTCTCTACTTGACTAATGTGTAGTGACCAAGGATGAAGGAAATGTAGACACAGAACTAAACTTCCTTATTTTTTTTCCTAGGGATTGCCGGACTCCATACGTCGAGTAAATGTATTGGATCATACCTCCCATGATTATGTGTATAAAGACGAAGGAAGTGATGTTCAACGCACTTTGATTATGGTCACATCAGGTGTGGTTGATGATCAGAACAGAGTGTTAGAAGTAAGTCTCAGCTCTGAATATCATCTTAAATTTCCCACTGCTTAATCATAATTTTGAAATGGTTTATTTTGCTCCATTCTTTGTGGCTGGGATGTCTTGTTAGAGGTGCCTTTACTACTTTGTGAGATTTACTTCTTCATTCAGTACTCAGGTATTTGGGCCAAACCCGAGAGCGGGAATTTCACGCAGTGCGTTGACAGTACAAAGAGTCACAAAAGTATGCCCTCTACGATATAGTATTTTATATTTTCCATTTGTTATATTTCATTGTTGTCTGCTACATTTTCTTATTCTTAGCTATATATTTTTTGCAGAGCTTGATGCAAAGACAAATGGCTACCTTCTCATAAATGCTAATGGAGGCCTGAATCAGATGAGATTTGGGGTCTGGCTATTGTGTGTTTTTACTTTTTTGTGTTTCCCTTTGTTTATACGCCATAGTCTGATGTGATCAACCATTTTAGAGTGCAGATCTGTGATATGGTCGCTGTGGCTAAAGTTATCAAGGCAACTCTAGTTCTTCCTTCACTCGATCATAGCTCTTATTGGGCAGATGATAGGTTAGTCTTGACGTTCTCAGATGATTTTCTTCTCTCCTTGTCCTTGCAGAAGCACATAACTTATCGTCTGCTTTGTACATTTAACTTAAACGAGGGTTGATGGAATTGAATTGGTTGACTGCATATTTTCTTTCCATTTGAAAAAAAAAAAAGAGGATCTTTTCTGTCCCTTTCAGAAGTACAGAATGCTTTTTTATTCAAATTCGCTTAATTGTCTGCTCTTAGCTCAGTTGCTTCTACCCCTGACTACGTCTGCAGTGGCTTTAAGGATCTGTTTGATTGGCGACACTTCATTGAGGAGTTGAAGGATGTCATTCACATAGTTGAGACGATGCCAGAAGAATTAGCTGCGATTGAGCCTTTTGTTAAGACACCAATTTCTTGGTCCAAGGTCAAGATAGCTTCATCCGTATTTGGTTGCCACTCTGGTACCTGGATAGCCATATATTTGCTGTATAATAGGGCACCCGAAGAAAAAAAAGGAATCGGTTAATGGGTTAAAGGCTTATCTCACACCCATACATTCTCTTGACTTTCTTCTTTCTTTCTTTTTCCCTCAGGCTAGTTACTATAAGACAGAGGTTCTCCCGTTGTTGAAGCAGCATAAGGTCGTGTACTTCACTCATACCGATTCTCGTCTCGCCAACAATGACCTGTCCAATTCCATACAAAAGCTACGTTGCCGTGTAAATTATAAGGCATTGAAATACTCAGCTCCGATAGAGGAATTGGGAAACATCTTAGTTTCCAGAATGAGAAAGAATGGAGGCCCGTACCTTGCGCTCCATTTAAGGCAAGTTGTGATGTCTACTCGTCATATCAAACGAGTCTATAAGTATTTCATTTTTTTTTTTTGTTATTTGTACGAACCTTTTCCTTGACGTTGGATGTTAGGCTCTTTCGGAGCTTGGTGAACAAGTCTGAATTGTTATGTATATAGAGCTCATCAAATATTGATCATGAGTGTCTTCTCTCATATAAAGTTTGGATATATCATTTTTTTTTCTCAACTTACCAAGATCATTTTTGTAGGTATGAGAAGGATATGCTTGCTTTCACAGGCTGCAGTCATGGTTTGATGGCTGAAGAAGATGAAGAGCTACGTCAGATGCGGTATGAGGTCAGCCATTGGAAGGAAAAAGAAATAAATGGAACGGAGAGAAGATTGCTCGGTGGATGCCCGTTAACTCCAAGGGAAACTTCCCTTTTGCTTAGGGCATTGGGTTTCCCATCAAGCACCCGGATTTACCTTGTAGCCGGTGAAGCTTATGGGAATGGAAGCATGGAGTCACTTACCACTGACTTCCCCAGCATTTTCTCGCATTCAACTCTTGCCACTGAAGAAGAGCTCCGTCCTTTCAACAACCACCAGAATATGTTGGCGGGCTTAGACTACATAGTCGCGCTTCAAAGTGACGTGTTTCTTTACACTTATGATGGAAACATGGCGAAGGCTGTTCAAGGTCACAGGCGCTTCGACAACTTCAAAAAGACCATAAATCCAGACAAGTAATGTCTGATTCCGTGCCTGCCAGTTTTGTATAAAAAATGGGTCTTTCTTGCAGATGTGGTAATGTGTTGTTCTTCGTTGCAGGATGCATTTTGTAAAACTCGTTGATGCATATGACGAGGGGCGGATTTCTTGGAAGAAATTCAGTTCAAAAGTGAAGAAATTGCACAGAGACCGAGATGGAGCTCCATATATGAGAGAGCCAGGGGAATTCCCGAAGCTGGAAGAGAGTTTCTACGCGAATCCTCTTCCCGGGTGTATTTGTGAGACCGCAGAAGAACGGTAGCACGCAATGGATATACATAAACATCATCGAGGTGTATCTTTCTGGTAGTTTCTTAGGGACCCGAGCTAGCAAAAGAGAATGGGTGCTGGTGAATTTTTGTCACAATACACTGGTCAAACCTGGTGTTCATGGTTGGGAAGAAGCTCAAGATCGACATTAATGGTGGTTTTGAAGGAGTACTCAAGGCCAGCATCTAGCTGAGATTTAGAAGATTCATGAAATTCTGTAGTCAAGAGTGGTAGTATTTAAAATTCCCGCGGCTGGTGTTCTTCAAGGTTCATGCTGTAAGTTCATCCCTCTGATACTCTCATCTCTTCTGCCAAGAACTTCCATGGAGATTTCCAGAAGTGGTGGGTACGCACAAAAATAGGGATTCATCTCTTTTTATCTCTTCTCTGTGAAGTTTTGGCCGAATAATAGGGTTTCATTACACTGCAATTGTCGTTACTACTGTCGATTCTTGTTGTTTCACGCGTATCAAATAACACAAAACCACATTTGCTTGCAGAAATCTTTGCTCTCCTTTTGCAGATTCAATGGGGAAAGAACAAAGAAGAGTTCAAGACTCAAAAGGCAGGAATAACAGGAAAAGGAAAAGGGTGTAAAACCTTTTCCGATCATACCTGTCAGATCTGCCTTAACCTTAAACCCGAAAGCTGAAATACTGGTTCGCGATAAACAGTCTCCCGAGTGATACCAAATCAGCATCCCCTTGTATTGTTTGCACTACCTACATATCTTCCCGAGTTTCCGTTCGGTTCCTGAGCTAGGGAATAGTATGATTGGACTTTCTGAATCTCAGGGAGCGACTCAGTTCCCTAAGTACCTGCAGCGAGAATCTATGACGATTGCAAAGCAGCAACTGTGTTCATCCGTCCGATCATTGATCACATCCTTACGGAACTGATCAATTTTGTGGATCTTGATCCCATCAAAACATGCTCGGGTGGTGTTAATGGTCGGCTTGCGGTAATTCTCCCCCACCTCTACAGGATCCTAGAGGCTTTTACAGCTTGGGGCCTCGGCTTTTCGGGTATTTCTCTTGTGATCCATCTGGAAATTTAACTCTCCGCCCTCTTGTGACACCTTCTTCTTGGACGATCAAGCCCAGGGATTGGACGAAAATTCGGTTTTCGGGTACCTAATTTGTTGTCTGTGTTCGTCATCAGACTCGCCTAGGGTTAGGCTTGGGTTTGGTCAGTGCAACATCTCTCCCCGTCTCGTCGTTCGCCCCTCGCTCGGCCCCACCCTTAAAACCTCATCGCCATACAAACATGGAGATACTCAAATTATCCGTAACACCTCATCATTCTTCTCGGTTTACGCATATCGACAACACAAACCGCACAAAAATATAATTCAACTCATTAATATATATTTTGAAGATTCGATATCCAATAAAAGAGTTTCAAGACTCAGAGCCGAGACAAAGGCTTATCATTGTTCACTGTCCCCTCCCCCAAGAAAGGATAATCTGTATACCCAACGACCGGATCCCGAGTGTAAAACGTTTTCCGATCATACCTATTCAGCTTAGCATCAACCCTAAACCGCAAAACCAAATCTGGGTTCGCAATAAACAGCCTCCCGAACGATACTAAATCCGCATCCCCTTGTTGGATTGCTTCCATACCGAGTTTTCGCGTGAACCCTCCACTTGCCATGAAGGTACCGTTGTACAAATTTCTCAACCTCCTCACCAGCTCGGCTTCTTCCTCTTCGCTCCCTTGCCTTCCCGGCTCAGTTTGCCCATAGGCATGGTACCGAGGCTGAGTTACATGCAGGTAAGCTAGCTTCGAGCCGTTGATTTCTTGAAGGTTATTAAGCCGATCCACTACGCCTAACCCGAGGGCTAAAGGGTCGGAATCAGTTGCATCGAGATGGTCTATAGCTGGAGAGATTCTCACAGCGACCCGACCAGCTCCAATGGCCGAAACCACTGCCTGCACTACCTGCATTTTCAACCCAAAGTTTCCATTCAATCCCCCCAAGTTAATGACCAGTATAGGATCAAAATATTAGATTTCGGTTTCAGTTCCTTAATACCTGCAGCAAGAATCTGCAACGGTTGGCAATGGAGCCACCGTATTGATCAGTTCGGTCATTGATACCGTCCTTGAGGAACTGATCAATGAGATAACCATGAGCCCCATGGATCTCAATCCCATCAAAACCTGCTCTGATAGCGTTGATGGCCGCCGTCCGGTAATTCTCCACGACCTGCTGGATCTCAGAAGCTTCCAGAGCTCGAGGCTTCGGGTATTTCCCGTATGTTCCATCCGGTAGAAGGATCCTCCACCTTGATGAAATCGGCTTCTCAATCGATGATACAGGTGCACCTCCTCCCGGTTGATACACTGTTTCATCGTATCATCATTTAGCATTCGGGTAATATTATTGTTGGAAATTATGGAGAGATTAATTCGAATAATTGGACCGACCAACCAATCAGTACGTATTCCACGGGGACAAACCTGGGTGAGAGGCACGACCAACGTGCCATAACTGACAGAAGATGAAGCCGCCTTTGGCATGAACTGCGTTTACAACCTTCTTCCATGCTTCGACTTGTTCATCGTTGTAGATTCCAGGAACATGCGGGAATCTAATTCGTGATTAATAAAAAAAACAATCATATAATAATACCAGAATCTTTTTATAGGAGTGTCTTTACTGATCCAACCAGGTATGTATTTATTTATTTAAACCACGTTGTGAAAAGGTTCTCACTTTATATTTATAATATATCCTAATTTGGGATGCAATTAATTTTATAATCTAATTCTGGGTATATAAAATAAACCATGATTTTGATTCAACCGAACTATTAGCTTGAATATTCGATACAAAATATAGTTTTATAAAAATACGAAACTTAAACTACTCACATCTATATATGTAATATTGTTCATAAATATCTGTTTTGTCTGATAGCGGGATGAGATGGTGGGACCCATATCCCAACTCAGCGCTTCCTAATTGGCCAGAATTCCAATACACAAAATTATGTTCAACGATTTCAATCATAACGCTTTTTTTTTAATCCGAGTTAAAAAAAAAATGATGTTAATTTTGAGAAAACTTTTATTAATTTTGTTTACAGAAAAGAGCATAGTTTTATTACGTATTGTTTTTAGGGTGATTAAAGCAAAACATTAAAAAGTTTATAAATATTTAATTACACTTTGTGATCGCAAAAAATATATATTTATTCAAATCGAAGACCGATAACAAAAGATCAAATCGAACAAAATTCATTTTAAAAAATATAATCTTTTAAAAGCCCTCAAAATCAGAACTCGAGAGACCCATTCTCAGAGTGAATGATTGCTGACAAAGAAAAAGGAGGAGAGAAGAGAGGGGAAATGACGAGAATACCCTGCGGAGCCGGGAGCGACCATGGTGCCTTCGGAGATGAGGAAACCGCCGGGAGTGGAGCGTTGAGAGTAATACTCCGCCAACGCCGCGTTTGGAACGCCCTCCAGCGCCCTGCACCGCGTCATCGGCGCCAGCACCACTCTGCCATCCATCTCCCAGAAAACGCGTCAGATCCACGCGACCGCGACTCATCGGAACGCGAGAGACAACCGAAACGCGAAATCGGCGATGAAAAACTGACCTGTGAGCGAGATCGAATCTTCCCATCTTAAACGGAGAGAAGAGGCTGTTTCTCGCCTCCCTAGTGTTTTTCCCCTTCTCCGCCGCGAGATCCGCCATCTCTCCGCCGCGTCCGTACACCGTCGATCTGTATAAGATAGAGAGAGAGAGAGAGAGAGAGAGGAGGACTCGATGGAATGGAAAAGTCAAACGCAGTCGCTGTGTATATATAGAAGAGTGAGGAGGACGGTGGTGAGAGACGAAATCGAAAACTCAACTCGGCCTTGTGGCGCGTCACGCCTTCCACGTGATAGTTTTCTCCAACTGAGTTAAAACTAAAACAAAATCAGTCAACAACTATGACTTAACTATTCATTTTTTTACCAAAACAAATATCGGATATATATATATATATATATTAAAAAGTATGTATTAATTGAATGAATCATTAAAAAATTGACGGTTCATTTTTTATTTATCATGAAATGGACAAAATAACCAGATAAAATTTAATTTAGTATTATTTGTAGTTCAACTTAAAAAAAATGAAGAGAAATTGTACTTTCCCATTGCCGACCACTTGCCGTCACCAAGTCTGTTATGTTTTAACGGTCATAGTTTGGCATTCAATTCAATGCAGATATTTTGTTAAATAATCACCGGATGATTTGAAAACTTTATCATTAAAAAAAATAATATGGGTGGCATTTGGTTATTGGTGTTGTGTTTTGGTAAATCATTATGATCCAAGAAATTGATTGTTATGGTAAATGGAAAATTGAGATGATGTAATATTGATAAGGATGGGACATAAATTATGTAAAGATTTGAGACACATACTAAAGGGGGAAGAGTTATTGCAATTATTCATACAAGGAATTGGACCGAACAAGAACAATGCACAAGTGGTCCCTCTTTGTGTTGTTTTGGTGCTTATCCATGCTTATTTATTTTTTTCAAGGATGCGACGAGATAGAAAAAAATAATAATTTATTACTTAATCAATAAATCAGATGGAACAGTTGAAATATGGAGAACGCTTAAATGTTAGAACCTTCTGGATGGATGAGAAGCTTCCGTGGTTCCAACTATGGAGGATTTTTGAACCCATAGAACATAATTTTGGAATTTACCTACTAGCCCGTGGGCACGTGTATTCGTTATATAAATAAAATTGAAGACGGATGTGATGAGGCCATGGATCTGGATTGCGTGTTTGGATTCGGGTTTTTTTACTCGTATACTATAAATAAAATAACCTTTATATTCTTAATATTTTAATAATATCTAAATATATTTTAAAATAAAATTATTAAAATACTATTGAAATCAACCAAAGTTGACGATTTTTTAAAATTTTGGCGGGTTCGATATCACGGATAATTAAATTCAACGATGAGTATCCGGGACGAGGATACCAAATTTCACGAAAACGAAAATGAGATAACCTATAAATACAAAACCCAAACTAGATATTAAAATGAGGGTATAATTTACCATAAATCCCGCATATATATATATATTGACCATAAATTTCTTTCTCCCTCTCTCTTCGTTTGTGTCATTTTTAATAGTCTATTATTCCATAAATATATCCATATTTTTTGTTATCTCGTATGGTTAAAGCAATCAATGTATAATTAATAAGGGTTTATCTTGACACAAATAGTTTATGTATACGAAGAACCAGTAAACCCTTTTATTAAATGAACAAATTAATTTTAAATTAATGTGATGTAATATCTAACAAAATTGACAAATCCGCATCCTCCAAATTCATAAAATAGTGAGAAAATACATAAATTCGTATCAGTACATCAACAATTATTTATTTGTTTTTGTTCTGTAATCAAATTAATATTTGAAATATTAAAAACACATTTATTTGTTTGTGTACATGGTATTGGTCGTGATCAATTTTAAATATGACTTTGCTGAGATTCGTGAGTTATATATATACACATATATATATTCGAAAATTAAATTCATAGAAAGGTGGAGAAGTAAAAGGAAATTGAAGCGGTCAGGAGTGAGAATCATTCCGACGCTCCTGGAAAAGTCCGAGATCCATCATTTTCTTCCGAGGAGCAATGCCCATCAAATGGTATGAGAAGATGAACAAGAAAGGGCAGGGATTGAACGAAAAGTTGCTTAATTTATGAAGATGAATCTAGGGTTTCGTTGTAAATCGTGTGTTCTTGTTGTTCCTAACCTTTTCTGGGGTTTCTAGGGTTTTGCATTGGCAACCCAATCAAGGGTCGACTGTGAGCACCCAGATCCTCAACGAGGTTACGCAGTGCCTCGAGAGCATCAATGGCGTCAGAGAAGGAAGATGGAAAGCCACTCTCAACTACTACAAGCCCATCGTACGAGGTTCTCCATTTCGATTTCTCTTTGTCTCGATCCTTGATGAGGGTTTACTTCTCGTTCATCTTCCCCTTTTTCTGGGTTAGCTTTGATTTCCGATGTCTTGAGTTCTAATAGATTGAATCTTTCAAGCAGACCAGGCAGCGGCTTACGAGTTACCGCGCGATTTTCTGGGGATTTCGTTAGCAGAGCAGCCGAGTAAGTACTATTTCATAATCAGTACGCAAAGGATCATTCTCGAGGCTGATGCTTCGATTCAGATGATAATGGAGAAGTTGCAGTCTTACAAATCCAGGGTTACCCTTTACTTCGAGGTTTTGGTCGAACTTATAGATGGTTTTACTCCATGGTTTCAAGCTTAAGCTTCTCTGGAAAGATACGTTCGGCATTGTTGATCGAAGTGGTATTTGTGTTGGTGGGCAATGCAGGGTTCTCAGTACCAGTTGGGCGATTTTCGATTGAGAGTGGGCAAAGTCGTGCCGATCAATTCCGAGAACCTGAGAGGAATAGTCATGGAGGTGGCTTTACTTCTCCTGTGCCTCTTAAGGAGTTTTTATTATGTTTCCATGGTGTTTATGGTAATCAAGATTCTGGGTTCTCATTGTGTTCTCAGCTTATTATGGCAACTGCAGACACAGTTAGAAATGAGTATCCAAGTTTTATGGTTTTAAAGGGTCTTGTCTTGGAGGTTTTAGCCTCAGGCCAAGCTAATAAGCATGCCTCTTATGATTGTCTAATCTCTCTGCATGTTAAGCTTTATGGGTGCTCCTCGTTTAGTTTACTCGACTCAGGAGTAAAAAAAAGAATCATCTGTCCGAGTTTGTCGAGTTGGGAGTGATCTTGTACATGAACAATGACCTAGGTCTTGCCCAATAATAGCGTTTACCATATGGTTTTAGATTTGTCACATGATTCCACCTTATCTCGATTTCTTTTTGTCTGTCTGAGATCCATGAAGAACGATGTTTCCATTCCGATACTTACTAAAGATGGAATCCTTGTCTCATGCATCAAAAACACTGTCTAGATTGGCTTATAAACCAGATCTCTTATATTCTAAATTACAACATTCTCAAGTTTAGGGTGATTCTAGATTCTGATAAAAGCTCAAACCCATATTCTTGCAGGTGGAGTATCTCCCGTTATCTTCAATGGAGAAAGCGAAGCAAGTGATGTATGAGTTCTTGGAGATATGCCAAGAAGCATTGTCCAAGAGATCGCTGCCGGGTTATTTCATGCACATAGCACCTAACTTTGGAGAGTTTGGTCTCTCAGACAATTACTCACCTCAGCATACAGCCGTGCAGTACGCCTTCATCGTGGCTCATTTGATCGCCTCGGTTCAAGCTATGAGAAACTAATACATGAGATTTCTTGCTTTTCTGTGCTTCCATTCCGTTCGTTCGGGAAGGAAAAAAACAAAGCTTTTCTCGGGTTTTGGCTGTTTTGTCTCGATCCCGAAACTGGGTATCACTCGGTTATTGTAAGCCATTCTTGCAACAATTTGATCTATCAGATTTTCCTGTTGTAATGGATCGGACAAGACAAAAAAACATTGCAAGACATAAGTTCAACATCTGAGGGTTACAGGAAAATGGGATTGAAGGACCATAGCCATTGTTCAAGTTGTATCATCCAAAGGACCAAAGCTCTGTTATTGCAGATGCTCTTTAAGTCCTGTTTAAGATCTTCCCCAATTGGCTTAAAGACAAATCCAGCTTACACTTGAGAAGACTGTCTCCACAAATAACCATGAGTGTATACAATTTTGACCTTTGAAAAAAAAAAAAACAGAATGCATTGTAACAAAAAAAATGTTCAAGATTTTGATTAAATTAAAACAGATTTAGAAAACTTTAAGTAAAATATCGTAGAAAAATGTTGTCTTATTTACTTGGGTTGGATGGATTAATAAAATATCAAATTGAAATTTCAATTATAAGAAAAATTATTCGGATTTATAACTTACATTATCAAGGTCCTAATTACATATTTTTAGAACATTGAGGATTTTAATAGATGATTATTTTAGGAGTATTAGCAAATATACATCTTATCACATTTTTCTATTTTTTCATTATATATTATAAATTGCTTTTTTTTTTGTATTTTCCTAAAGTTTTGCAACATTTGTAATTTATTCCAATCTACATATGGATAAAGTTTTGCAAAATTGTCTCACTTTCACAGTTGGAGCAAAATACGGAAATGCCCCTGGACTGGAATCTTTGTTAAATGTAAATGTGAGCATGGCAACACCAAAGCCTAATAAAAACACTCCACCAAAAATCGTGGAAAGAAAACAATAGCAATGTTACCTATGAATTCAACATCAAATCAATGTATTGAATTTTAGATAATATTACTATAGTTGTTCAATTATATGGTCGACTCGTATGTTGCGGTGTTGAGAGATTATTTTCACATATATCGTTTCCATATCTGATTTCTAGATATATCAACGACGGTCATTACAATGGAAATTATGTGAACTTATATATATAACTTATATCCTAAAAACATTTCATATCATAATAATTTCTCTAATAAAAACATGTACGAATGCGCATATTGGTGCATCAATACAAATATTATAAAATATATCTGTCAGGTTCCAATTGGACAAACTTGTGGATTGGGATAACGATCTTTAAAGTTTTAGCCGAAAGCTAAATATTGTTTATATATATATATATATATTAGAATTATACTTCTAAAAAAGCATGAATGAAAAGGATATGATGTTATTAATTTACTAGAAGATGTTAAAATATATATATTTTTGTATGTAAAATGTATCTGCTGTCGGAATGTTACAAATTTTACCAAGTTATAAGTTATATATATGAACTCAAGAAACAACAAAGAAGAAAAATGTCTAATTTCCTTGTGATATTTGTTATTTATTTTAAAGCAATTTTTTTTCACTTCATTGCCAATTTTAAAACATTGTTCATATTTTTTGCTTATTTACGTAATTTTGTAGTTGTATTTTAATAATTGCGATTTTAAAAAAAATATTTCATTTTATTATGGTTAAATTATAAAAATCTTATTGGCTGTATATGTAATTCATTTTTATAGACGATAAAATTTAGATACGTTTATTTTAATTGATTATATAGTAATATACAATTAAATTAAATTAAACTCAGAAAATATAATGAGATTAGTAATAAATAAAGAAATGCTCTCCGTTCTGTCGTCGAGCATGGGAGACAAAATATGCAACAATAAAATCTTGTGAACAACTATTCTAGTCCACTCATATATTGACACGTATCACCAGTGGCGTAAGAAGCACGTGCCCACACGCTCGTCGCTTATGTGGTTTACTTGTTAATTCTTCGAAGGGCGAAGCGCAGGGGATTACACCTCCAAAGACACGTTATCCAACGATGATGTGTGGACCCCATCTCCAGTTTCAGATTTTTTCATATTTATTGAACATGCTTCACCTTTTTAATCTATTTACCCAGGCAGCATTTTCAATTTTGCTTTTGATTTTATTTATTTTGTTATAACTAATTTAAAAAGTTATATTTACATTATTTTCCAAATGAAATATTACCTAGTTGAACAATTTTACTTAGAATTATTAAAAATTATGTTAAATAAATTTTTTTAGATTTTAAAAGAGTTAATCCGAGATCGAAATAAATGGAAAAGAATGATTCATGCGATTGATTCTAAATGAATTTAAGAATGAAGCGATATTGTTGTTATAAGTTAAATAAATTTTTTATTCTACTCATTTATTCAATTCGACTGAATAAGATTATAATTTATTAATTTATATATTCGTTTCGAATTATATATATAGATGTTAAATAATATCGTAACCCAAGTGAAATTAGAGATTTTCAATTTAGACTTTCTTGTTTATTCTCCTTTTCTATATTTGGAATTTTGATATTTTTTATTGATATTTTTACAATGTTGTCTATATTTCTTCCATGATAAATATTTAATCTTTATGTGATTATTACAAAGAGAGAGATTTATAAGTTACATGTGGTGTATTGCGTTATTGGATTCTCACCTTTAGATTTGTCGGCAGTTATTATGATAAATATTTAGGATCTCGATTAATTTTTTTAGATATCTTGTTTTTTTAAGTATACTTATTTTATACGAATTTTAATTTGATTCAAATTGTATATACTTCATTTTTATTTTTCCCAATTTTTTGTTTTCGTTCAAGTCCATTTAGTTTCGTCAAGTATCATTTTAACTTTAAAACTATTTTTAATAGATTTTTAAATTGATTAGATATATTTTTGCACAACTTAACTTATATTATCAGCCTAACTTTATTAATAAATTACATTAAACATATGGCAACGTTGATGATAAAATATTCCACACGTAAACAAATAAAACAATACATATTGCTAAAAAAAAAATAACAATGTATTTATTTAGAACAAAAAGTCACAGCATATATAATCCATCTAAATAGCTCTTCAACCACCAGGCCTTAAATATTTTAATATATGAAGAAATGGTTGTATTTAACGGATGTTCAAAATGATGGGTTATTTTTTTAATCAAACGAAATTTTGTAATGTGTGATTACAATTTTAAAATTAGTAAATTAAATGTGTGGCTGTCGAAAATAATCGTGTTTTTATCGCAGAACTATCTCAACATATAAAAAAAAAGTTGAAATCGTAATTAATATACACGATATGTGTTTCAGATTTTGATCTGATTTAATTTTGTTTGTTTTTAAAAATATTTCCATTGAATTTTTTGGTCAGATTTTTTAATTTTGTTTTCAGATATATTTCTCATAAATATAAAAATATTCTTATTTGATTTGATCTTCCAGTATGTCTATATTTAATTTATTTTGATTAGTATTTAAATTACAATTTAATGTGATTATATTAATAGACTAAGTTGGATCGTTATATCCTGAATTGAAAGACCACTCTAAATATACACAAACGAAAACGAAGATAAATAAAATAAAATAAAAATAGTATAAAGTTAAGAATCTAAATAAAAACGAGAAGAGGCTCTGGATATATATATATATATATATATAATATAATCTCCATCTTTAAGACACTCTCTGAGTTCGAGGGTCCTATTTTGCGTGACTGTCAAATCTCTTTGTTCTCTCTCCTCTCTCTCTCTCTATCGCAGAGTTTCCGAGAAAATAAAATCAGAGAGAGAGAGAGAGAGAAAAAAAAAGCAGAAACTTTTGTCGACGAGATTCAGTTTGGTCCGTACGATCGGCGATCTTCTGTCTCTCCTTCCTCTGGAAATCTCAGCGTCTCCCTGTCTCTCTCTCACACGCACACACAGAGTATAAATGTTCTGAGATATTATTTTTCCAGGTATCGTAATTTTTCGTCATTTATTGGAATTTAATCTGGAAAGGTTTCTTAGAGATTATATTTTTGTTAATTTTTTATTTATTTGTGGGAATTCATTGATTTGTTCTCAGCCATCCTTCCTCTTTTTTTTTTTTCTTCTTTTCATAAAAATGTGAATTTGGACAATTTTATCACAATATTAAATAAGTAATAAATAAGGTTTTGGATGAACACAATAGCATGAGTTTCCGGATCACCATCTGACATTTAAATAGATATATACTGTACTCATATACATGCTATATATATATATGTGTGTGTTGTATTTATTGCATTTTTTGTAAAAAAGAAAAAAGAAAAAGAAAAGTGATGGTTTTTTCATGGTTGAGAGCAGTGACGAGGTTAGTGTGATGAAGTAGCAGAGAACCCACAAATGGCTCAGCTTCTCTGCATATCTTTGACTGCTAATTTTTGGTCTTCAGATTCTTGTCTAAAGCATAATATTAAAAGAAAAAATATAAATTAATCGACCTTTTTTTGCATCTTATATTTTCTTTTTTATCCCAAGTATTTAAACTATATTTGTCAAACGGTTCCCCTAGTTTATTTCTATTAATTTTACATAAATGAACTTAAATAATTAAAATTTAACAGTATATATATACATACATATATTACGACGAGCAGAAAGTAATTCTCTTTGGTGAGAATTTTACTGAGAAAGGGTTCCTTTATGTGGGAATACTCTACGCATTTTCTTTGTCTGCACATGGAATCACATCATAGATCTTATTACATAACTAGTTATTATAAACCAACATTATAAAATAAAAAATAATACAAGTACGTATATATGGATTTTAGATAAAGTGATGATATTGGTCTGTATCATTGGTTCCGCCTTTTTTTTTTTTGGAGAATGATTTTTTAAAATGAAAATAAAAATCACGAAATGTGATGATGATTATCTACAACAGCAAATCTTTGTCTGGTTAATTTAAATTTGCGCCCTTGTGATATTTCTTTTATTTTGTATCATCACATAAGCTTCATTATATATATACATTTGATAGGTTTGTAAATTTATATCATATGCTCTAATTTCACCATAAAATAACAGTGTTTCTCATCACGGAGATACGTATAAATACATGGAGAGTGGCGGCATGTTCAATGATGGATCAGCTCATCATATTGATGGCAAGATTCTTCAGACATTCCAGAAGAGCTTTGTCCAAGTTCAGGACATTTTGGATCAGAACAGGCTACTGATAAACGAGATTAACCAGAATCACGAATCCAATATCCCCGACAACTTAGGAAGGAATGTCGGTCTGATCCGAGAACTCAACAACAACATGAGGAGAGTTGCCGATCTTTACACCCATCTCTCGAGCAACTTCGCCGACGCTTCATCTGAGGGAGATTCTAGCGCAGGCTGCAGATCAGGACACAAGAGAATCAGGCCCGTTTGATTTCAGGGTCTATTCTGCTCATTTATTTTTTACTGTGGGTAAATGTAGAAGAAATAGAAAAATGAGGGGGAAAAGTAGAATAGTAGAAGTGTCTTTGTTGAATTCGTCGTGAACTGTTTAGGTTCATGCCCATTATCTCAAATCTCAATTAAATAAATGTTTCACGAAGTTTTATCTTTAATAAAATGTTTTTTTTTTTGCAGAAGTGTCCATCTTTAATAATAATAATAATAATAATAATAATAATAATAATAATAATAATAATAATAATAATAATAATAATACAAATTACAAAATACACAGAAAAAAACATAGCATGTGAAATCGGAATCTTTGCCTTTTTATAGTTCTCTATCTCTCTAGTCTTTAGTTCCGACCACTCCCAATCACTAGGGCGGAAAGCTACCCATTTCTATTTGTGTATTAATTTTAGATAATATATGACAACTTAAAAGAAAAAAGTAAAAATAATATATCTTTTTGGAAAAAATATGGTAAAGTTTAAACAAGAAAAAAGTAGCTTTCAAATAACATATAATTATATTTGAATACAATTTTGATTTTAAAATAAATTTTATACGATTGTTTTGAATTAATTAGATATGAATCAAATTTTAATAAACATTACAATATCGAAATCAAATTTTTAGATGTTAATTACTTTTCCATACAAAAAAGAAAAAAAAAGAAAATATATAAAAATTAGATAGATATAATTTCTGAACTGAAAAATAACCAAATTGAATTTTAGAATATCAGTCCAACCTCAAAATAAAATACTTACAAAATTTGAGTGCAAAGTACATGAAACTTTACAAAATCATATACATTAGTCAAATACAAATATTTGTATACCATGCAATAATATGAAATGAAAAGGACTAACGGAGAAGAATGAACCAATAAATTCAAGTGGATATTTAGTTTTTGTGGTTTTTGATTTTAAGAAACAAGAGTTTTATGCAAGATTGGTAAATGTGGATATTATTCGTAAATCAAGTTTAACGGAATACTTTTTTTTGTAACCGAGACTTAGATGTTTGGAATTCATAAATACGAGTTCATATATTTAAAGATATTAATCTAATGTCAGATATATGTCTAATTCAATCAAAAATCTATCAAATCATAAAAAAATATATTCAATTATTTATTTTAACCAAAACAATCTTACAACATTAATATTTCTTATTTTTAAAATTTTACAAAATGTGCCTAATTTTTTATACATATGGCTCATTAGGAAGCCCATTAAGGATAATATCACAACAAACCCAAATATAGATGGGCCTTTTACAACAGATTAAGCTCAAAACATGGCATTTATCTTTCGTCACGAGGGATAGACTCACACCCGTTGCCAAACATCGCCAACCCTAATTCCTGGGCAGAATATATACGTCTTGTTTTCTCTCTCAATCCCTAACTGCTGCTGGTGCTGCTTCCATTAGCGTCGTCGACCGAGGTCTCTAAAGCCCTAACCCATGGCAACTCAGATCAGCAAAAAGAGGAAGGTGGTTCATTCATTCACTTATTGTTGGGCCTCTCTGGATTCAACGTTTTGGGAAAGATATTCGATTCTTATTTTTTCTTCGTCTGTTTTTGGTGGGTTTGGTGTTTTGTAGTTCGTCGCTGACGGAGTTTTCTTCGCCGAGCTCAACGAGGTTCTGACCAGAGAGCTCGCTGAAGATGGCTACTCCGGTGTGGAGGTCAGAGTCACTCCCATGCGTACTGAGATCATCATCAGAGCCACTCGTACCCAAAATGTTCTGGGTATGTCGTAGAATTCATTTACATTGTCCTGAATCTGTTCTCCGTACGAGATCTTTAGCTTTGAATGCAATATAGAAGTATCCACGATTCATTAGTTGATTCGAATTTTATGTGTGTGTCGATTTCTGGAGATCCCTTGGAGTGATTCTCTATTTCGATTGTTGGGTTTGTGGGATTTAGGTGAGAAGGGAAGGAGGATTAGGGAACTGACATCACTTGTTCAAAAGAGATTCAGATTCCCTCAGGACAGTGTTGAGCTTTATGCTGAGAAGGTTAACAACAGAGGTCTCTGTGCCATTGCCCAGGCTGAGTCTCTCCGCTACAAGCTCTTGGGTGGTCTTGCTGTTCGTAGGTACAGTATGTTTGCTGCTTTTGTGCTTATCAGCTTCTTGTTATGCTCTCAAGTTACGAAATTTATGTATGGTTTTAGTTATGAAGATCATATGTTGGGTCATCTAAAAAGCAAAATAGGCTATTCTGTACCAGTTTTGTGTCGGAAGGTGACAACATTAGTATAAGCTCCCCCATGACATGATTATTGTGTGAGCATGCTCTTTCATGCAGTAGCTCCATGGAGGGGACACAGTTTAACTCGGTAGACTTGTTTATGCACTCCTTTTAACATAATGGTAAATGCGTATCTTTGATGTCCATGTAATCAGGACTAATATATCCATCTTGAATGTTCCCTTTGTGCTTCAAGCCAATATCTTCAGGTAGGGTTGTCACAATGGGTAATCCAACCCATTTGGTTGGAACCCAACCCATTTAACCCAACCCATTTGACATCCCTATCTTCAGGTGTTTGGCTTTATGCATTTTGGGAGATTCATTGTTGTATCATCTTTAAAGCAAATAGGTTCCTGCTGTACTGATTTTGTGTCGGAAGATGATGATATTGATATAAGCTCCTCCATACCATCATCCTCGTGGAAGTCTTTATTTTCATACAGATGCTATGGAGGGCACACTATTTGATTTGATAAATGTATTTCTTGTTTGCAGGTTACAATTCTAAGCCATAGAAAGTTACTTGTCATGTCATTGTTTTTGTTTGCCTGAATGTTCCTCTGGTTTTTCATGATTGGAAGTTGTATATCTCGAGTATTATTTACCATTCAACCTCATTATAAGGACTAGTATCAGTCTGGTTCATTTTAATTCATCCTTCCATCTTGTTTTAGGGCTTGCTATGGTGTCTTGAGATTTGTCATGGAGAGCGGAGCCAAGGGTTGTGAGGTTTGCATTCGAATTTCTCCCCGACTGTATTCATTCTTCAAGTTCCATCATATACCCTTTTGTGGTGTTCTCTTTCTGAAGTCCAGCTTTGCTGTAACAGGTGATTGTCAGTGGAAAGCTTAGGGCTCAGCGTGCAAAATCGATGAAATTCAAGGACGGGTATATGATCTCCTCAGGTCAGCCATGCAAAGAATACATTGACTCGGCAGTCAGACACGTCCTCTTGAGACAGGTTCTTCATTTTCTCTTTTCAATTATCCATCTCACGTTTTCAGGTATCAAAGTCTCTGAATCATTGTAATGGTGTGATTGTGTTTAGGGTGTTCTTGGTATCAAGGTCAAGATCATGTTGGATTGGGACCCTAAGGGCAAGCATGGGCCCAAGACGCCACTTCCCGACCAGGTCACTATACATGCTCCCAAGGATGAGGAAGGACCCGCCCATGTTCCTGTTCAGGTCGTTCACCAACCCGTTGCAGTTCCAGTACCCGAGACCGAGATCCCTGTTATGGCTTAAAAATGTTTGAATCTCTCTTGCAATCATCCTTTTTTGGGTTCTTAATCGATTACTTGATGGGTTTAGGCTTTTGGTCTTTGTAATTGACTTGTCGGATTTGTGTTATAAACATTCAAGATCAAGATTTTGTTTAGCAGTGAATTTGTTGTGTTCTTGACAAAATAATTAAAGATAAAAGAGGCTGCTTCAAGCTTTTACAGGAAGCTTCACTGCAAGGGTATAATGGTAATTAGCGGTGACAAAAAATTTCAGTCGAAGGAAAAAAGTAAGTCACCGTCCAGATATGAGATTGGAAACTCGCGTGTCTCTATAGTTTCTCCCGCAAGATTCCGCCTCAATCTTCCTTTGTGAATTCTCTCGTCACCACCATATCCACTTGCGTCTTCTATTTCTCTCCGTAGTACTTCTCCTTTTTCGTTTCGGCTTCCCGATCTCCATTTCTAGGGTTTTGTCTCCTCGTCGGATCTCCCGATCGGAATCCATGCCGGTGAACTTGACTCCGAACGCCATCTCGGCGATAAACGCCGGCGACGTGAACTCGAGGCCTCTGGTTCAGGTTCTAGATATCAAGCTGATCGGAAGCAACCGGGAGAGACAGGAAATGACGAAGAACCAGGAGAGGTTCCGTTTCCTCATCTCCGATGGCGTCTCGGCTCAGCACGCGATGCTCGCGACTCAGCTCAACGACCGAGTCAAGACTGGTCAGGTTAAGAAGGGCTCCGTCATTCAGCTCATTGATTACATCTGCAGCGCCGTTCAAGGCCGCAAGTACGTTTCTCACGGTATTTGACTTTCGAATTGCGTCGTTGAATCGTGTTTCGTTGATTGATTGCTTGGCTTGTGGTTAATCTGGTGAAATGTGTGTTGAATTTCGATTTATTGTCCGAGTTTTTCCGGTATTTGAATTTCTGTTGAGTAATTCGTGTAATTCGTATCATGTGCACTTCGCAGGTGTTCCTATTCTGGAACAAGACTCTCAAGCATTCTTTCATGCTTGGTTTGCCTGTGATAGGCTATTGCTAAAATGAACCCGCAAAAGTAACAGTAGCTTTTCGTTCAAGTTGATTTTGTAGATCATATCTTTCACGTGTCATGGTCTGTTTCCATGATTCTCATTGCTTGTCTATGTCGTGATTTTGAATTCACGGGGATTGTGGTTGCCATATTTGATATCGATGAATGATTTGGCTAAAAGTTTGCTATTGGTCTATGTTTTGTGCTGTTGTCTTTGTAACTCATATTATTTACAAGCACCTTGGTTGGATGAAATTTTTTAATGACTTCCACAGCTGTGTGAATGTTTCTAGATGTTGTCTGCGGATGTGGCCATGGTTGTGTTTGTTTACGAGAGATAGTTACACATTTGCTTGGGTTGGTAATGGCACATTGGCCAGAGTTCTCCGGTCTATCTGAATGAGATTGCCTTACATCTTCTATGTCCCCTATGTGCAGGATTATTGTGGTGCTCAACATGGAGACTATAATACCTGATTGTGAAATTATCGGAAACCCCAAAACATCAACAGAATCAGAACCAGGGGCTCAAAAACCATCATCAGTTCTTGGCAATTTACAACCGCCAAATAGAGTGGTTTCTAATGAATCGGATTTTCAGAATCCTGTTAATAAAGCACCACCCAGGGGTGTAATTCAAAATCAAGCCAACAGCGCCCCGAATTTCCGGCCATCTGTTCAACCTGCATATCAACCACCTCCAAACTACAGAAATCATGGAGCAATAATGAAGAATGAGGCTCCAGCTCGAATCATTCCTATTGCTGCTCTCAATCCATACCAAGGTCGGTGGGCTATTAAGGCTAGAGTAACAGCGAAAGGAGAGATCAGGCGATACAACAATGCCCGGGGAGATGGGAAGGTTTTCTCCTTTGACCTGCTTGATTCTGATGGAGGGGAGATACGTGTTACCTGTTTCAATGCTGTTGTTGACCGCTTCTATGATGTTATCGAGGTCGGCAAGGTGTACTTGATTTCAAAGGGAAGCTTGAAGCCTGCTAAGAAAAATTTCAACCCCTTGAAGAATGATTGGGAGATTTTCTTGGAGTCAACCTCGACTGTGGATCTTTGCCCTGACGAAGATGGCTCCATACCAAGACAGCAGTTCTCCTTCCGACCCATAAGCGACATCGAGAACGCTGAGAACAATTCCATATTTGATGTCATTGGGGTTGTAACTTCTGTGAATCCCTCGGTCCCGATATTGAGGAAGAATGGGATGGAAACCCAAAGAAGAATCCTAAATCTGAAGGACGAATCTGGCAAGACTGTAGAGCTTACACTATGGGGGGATTTCTGCAACAGAGATGGTCGAGAACTTGAAGACATGGTCGACTCTGGCTTTTACCCAGTTTTAGCAGTCAAAGCTGGAAAAGTGAGCGACTTCAGCGGGAAGTCAATTGGGACAATATCTTCAACCCAGCTCTTTATAAATCCCGATTTTCCAGAAGCTCGTAGATTGAGAGATTGGTTTGATCGAGGGGGAAAGGATGCTGCCTCCATGTCCATCTCTAGAGACGGTATTTCTGGGGCTCCCAAGAACGAGATACGCAAAACTGTGTCTCAGATCAAAGATGAAGGTCTCGGGAGATCAGATAAGCCAGACTGGGTCACAGTGAAAGCGACCATTACGTTCATCAAAACCGATAATTTCTGTTACACAGCTTGCCCATTGATGATCGGAGATAGACAATGCAACAAGAAGGTAACACGGACAGGACAAAACAGGTGGCTATGTGACCGGTGCAATAAAGAGATGGACGAATGTGAATACAGATATCTTCTTCAGGTGCAGATCCAAGACCACACGGGTTTGACCTGGGTTACAGCGTTTCAGGAAGCCGGTGAAGAAATCATGGGATGTCCGGCCAAACAGCTATACAATTTGAAATACGAACTACAGGACGATACAAATTTCTCGGAGATTGTTCGAGGCAGACTCTTTCGTGAGTACCTCTTCAGGCTCAAGATCAAAGAGGAGATGTATGGCGACGAACAAAGAGTGAAGATCACGGTCGTCAAGGTGGACGAGGTGAATTACTCGTCCGAAAGTAAACACTTGCTCGAATCGCTCTCGAGGTTACATAGTTAGGGAGCAGCTCTGATACGCGAATCTCCACCTTCGATTTATTGTCGTCTTGGATAATCAATTAGGTTGAACGAGTCATTAGTATGATGAGAAGAATCTGTTACGTTGGTATTTTAATTTCAATGAATTCGAATTCCGGATTCCTATTTCTTCGTTTTCTGTTTTGTATCTATGCGGATGGGCTTTCGGTTCCAAGAATGCAGGAATAGAGGGAGGCTTCGGAGGGAAACTACATGAGACAGAACACAGAGTTCATTACTGAAACATTAAAAATGGATACACAAGCGAAGAATATTGAAGACAGAGACAACAAAGGTAAATCTCTCTGCGCTTCGGTATCTTAGCTTCTCTTGACAGGATCGAAGTTGGAGACACCGACAATGGCTCCGATGATGGCGGTGACCACAACGCCTCCGGCGGCGATGCTAAGCAAGAAGTTCTTTAGGGAAGGAGAGACGCCGGGTCCGGCGGCCTCGGCCACCTCCGGGATCACCATGGATGCCGTCAGGGCCGCCGCCGTGAGACCCGTCACCGCCTTCTCGATCTTGAGCTTCGAAGCCCTCACTTGAAGCCTACGCGCACCGCCGGAGGATGCTGGAGCCACCGCCGCTGCCTTCGAGAGCCTTGCCGGCAACGGCTTGAGGAAGGCGACGATGATGGCTGTGACCACAACGCCTCCGGCGGCGATGCTAAGCAAGAAGTTCTTTAGGGAAGGAGAGACGCCGGGTCCGGCGGCCTCGGCCACCTCCGGGATCACCATGGATGCCGTCAGGGCCGCCGCCGTGAGACCCGTCACCGCCTTCTCGATCTTGAGCTTCGAAGCCCTCACTTGAAGCCTACGCGCACCGCCGGAGGATGCTGGCCCCCCCGCCGCTGCCTTCGAGAGCCTTGCCGGCAACGGCTTGAGGAAGGCGACGGTGGTGGTGCGGGTTTGGGGAAGTGACGGCATCATCAGTGACACAGCCGAAGTGGAAGAAGCCATTGTTTCCTTGCCTTACAGGTTCTCTCTCTCTTTTGCTTGTCGTCTCGTCTTTTGGTGAGGAAATGGGAGAGAGTTGAGAGGAGAGGTGTAAGAATTTTGGGGAGATATGGAGGGAGGGGATGTGAGTCCGACGTGGCAGGCTGTTGGCTTGAATTGGTAGATAAGGTTATCTTCATTGATATTCTGGTTAGTCCAATTACATTTTCTGTTTCTTGGTCGAGGGTTCTCTCGGTGGATTTGGACCTGCCACGTGGCACGCATCTCATATCTGCCTGTTATTGGGCCTTTGAAATTATTTTCCTGGGCTTCTTGGTTGTTATTGGGCCCTTTTCATAAAATAATAAAAATAAAATGAAAATGAAAACATATATGGCGGTAATTTAATATAGTTTTGGGGTCGGTTGGTATTTGTTAAAATTTTGATGGTTAAAGTAGTAATATAGAATTTTTGTTCTAAAATTTTATTGTAATTTTATATTACTTTATGTGATTTTAAATTTTCAGTATTATATACAATTTTTTGGGGGGCAAAGCTGAACGTTCGATACGAGATTTTTCCTTAAATATAAAACCATGAAATACATTTAAAAAATTTGCAATCTAAAAATAATTTATGCATTTGATAGTATTGTGATGTAGTAATTATTTGAGTTTGCATTAAGTAACTGATTAGTTGTTAGTGCAGGCAAATTACGCTTTTTGATTAATTATGCATGTGTGGTCTCTCTAATGGATGGTCGGTCCATGCTCCATGGTATAATTTCTCTTCCCGTAATCATGCACTCATTTATTTTATTTAATTAATTAATTTATTTATTTTATCTTCCCATAATCCCACGCACCGCAAATGCTGAACAGTCACGTCTCGCCACTTTCGATACGTTGGGGAATCTTTCATTTGAATTTTAATTTTTTTTATATAAATCAAATTTATATCGTATTATCCAACAATATTTATTTTTAACTTAATAAAAAAGTAAATGGTTAAGATAAATAATATGCATATTTTTATTAAATTATCCTTCAAATACAAACACATACGTATATACACAGATGTAAGTATGCAATGCCAGAGGGCCATACCTCTCCGGTGGTACTTGTGCATGCATTGCAAAAACTACCAGAGGAAAATACAAACATGAAGCCGACAAGCTTTGCATGGAACCTGAAATGGGAGATAAATAATGGATAACATAAATTTAATTCAAAGATATATATATATATATATATATATATATATACAAAATACAACCAAAATATAACACAAAGGATTCGGACAAAATCAACAAACGAAATCAGCCACAGCTGGATTCATGTAAACTTATATATAAAAAGACAAATATATACACCTGGTCTGTTATAACAAATTTGCTTAATATATATTATCGTTTATTTTCAACTTAAACTGGTTCGTTATAACCAGTTTAAGTTGAGTTTAATAATTTTGGGTTTAGTTTTATTGCTATTTTCAATCTTGATAGAAAATTAAAACGAAAAATTCTTAAAATCAGACGGAACGGGACCCAATGATTTATAGATCCTCTAAACACCATTTAACGTTGAAGATTACATGAATTTTCTTTTATATATTAACAGAACTCTAATAAATTAGGAACGAAGCATGTGGTGAGGTTGAGAGTGTTGGAGACAAAATCCACATGCCAAAGCCCATGTGATCTCTTTCTCCCCCATGTTACTTATCAAAAGCTCATCCTCAGCTGTTTTCTTCCCCCACTTTATTTATTCTTCTTCTTCTTTTAAAATTATATAAAATAAAAAATTTTCTTTCAGTTATTAAATTTTAATAAAATAAAATAGTTTCTCACATACAAACCCAAACGTGATTTCTTTGAAATTTTCATAACATATAATATATATCCATGTTTTTTCAGAAACATTTTAATTAAAAGTATTTATTGAATTTAAAATTGTTTTCTTTTCTATTTTGTTATCAATGACAAGAATGGAGAACTAGTGAAAACAAATAATAATATAGAAGTGGACCTAGATTTAGAACGAGTGGTTAACAATGATTTTGAAGTTGTAATAAATTTGAGAAAAATCAAAATCCAATATGGAGATGAGTTGATGAATTCGGTCGATGTTAGATAAATTCGAGATTAAGACTATGTTATTGTTGTTAATGGCGATTTGAAGCGAACTTCAAATATTTATGTCCATTTATTTTGTAAAAGAATAAAAAGAAATAAATTATAAAATATATTTTTGTCTTTCTCTTGAATCCGATAAGACCCCATCTATAAACACTCCTAAGTCAAGGTCTATCTATGTTTTATAAAAGTCACAGAGATTTGTTTTTTGGTATATTTATAATGTCTCACGGAGGAAAACATGCAGAAAAATAAATGTCTCGTTTTATTTTACAATTTTTTTTTTAACTTCGTTAAAATATTATTGTGGATGTAGAATTTACAAATACACCTTAAATATATATTGAAGTAAAGGTACTTATTTGAAAAAAAAATTAGTGAATTTTTATACAGAGAAAAGTTTTCCAGGAATATATATATATATATTCATATTCTAAAAGCATTCTTTGACATTTTTCATTAGCTTAGACTTTCATTTCGTTACACATTAAATAATTGTTTTCAGAAGGGTAATCAATCCCTTGGATAAAGCTAGATTTATAACTATAGTATAACGTTAATGTATAATATTATCTGTCAGACCTTTTGGCCCATAAATGGCGGAGAGGGCCAACAGTCAAAAGTGGCAATTTGCTCTGACAATAAAGAGTATTGTAATAAAAAAACAAATAAATATTGAAATAAAAAAATATATAACTTTTTTTTTTTTAATTGTAAACAGAGGGTACGTGGCTTATGATCATCAATTAAAGACACAGAAAAACACATGCATAATACATTGTTATGTTGGATATTATTTGTCCGTGATATAATATGATGCTTGTATAGTAGTAAAGTATTCGAGTTATTATTTCTCTAATATCATTAAAAATATGGGTTTATTTTCAAAATTAAAAATTACCATGCGGAAAAAGCTGTACAAATTATATTCAAACAATGGAATCAAAATTTAAAAGTGAAAGTGCAAATATTTTAAAAGTGAATATTTTTGTTTTATTCTATAAAAGACCAAAATTTTAAAGTGAAAGTACACATATTTTTTTTAAATACAATACATATCAATTTCAATACAATAAATAAATACATATCAAATCAAATAATCCCATTGGTCCGTTCTAATTAAAACCGGAGGAAAATGAAGAGAAAGAACCTAGGCGAATGAGAAACTTCAATTCAATCATTGGAAAAAAAAAAAAGAGGGAGAGACTTTTTTTTTCCTCCAAAGGTCCCAAAGAAAAAAAAAATCTTGTATATAAACAACATACCGTCATCATCATATCTCCACATCTCTCTCTCTCTCTCCCTCTCTCTCTCTAGGAGCTATGGCTTCTTCATCTTCTTCGTGGAGTCCTGTATGTTTCTTGAGTGGTCTGCTGCTAATGGCGTCGACGTCAATGGCGGCTGCTCCACGGAAACCAGTGAACGTTCCCTTTGGTCGTAACTACGTACCCACCTGGGCTTTCGACCACATCAAGTACATCAATGGCGGCTCTGAAACCCAACTCGTCCTCGACAATTACACCGGTACATACACACATACAACATACCTCCATATTCATCATTGGTACTTATACACGTATACACCATGATGTCTCGAGATTCTCATTTATACTATCATGTGATTTTGTTTTCTATAAAATATTAAAATCCAAAAACATTTATTTGGGGATTTCTTTTGTCTTCTGAAATCTGAAACGTTATCGTATATTTTTTTTTAATTAAATAACCAAAAACAGGGACAGGGTTTCAATCGAAAGGCTCCTACTTGTTCGGCCACTTCAGCATGAAAATAAAGCTCCCGCCGGGTGACACAGCGGGCGTCGTCACCGCCTTCTACGTAAGTCAAAGGGCGGTCTCAAAATTTTCAAACGTTCAGATTTTTAAAATTTCAAATATCTCATATGGGCCCACATCAATATATTTCAAGATAATTTCATCATGTACGTAGAATTTTAAAACCCGGGTACAATAAAATATTTTTTTATATTCACACCGTTATTATCCTACCATTATATATATATATATATACACATAGTTTTGTTTTTTATAAATGGGTTTATTTATTTCTATATAAATAAAATTAAAATATAACAGTTGTCGTCGACGAACAACGAGCACGATGAGATAGACTTCGAGTTTCTGGGGAACAGAACAGGAGAACCTCCGATACTGCAGACTAATGTCTTCACCGGCGGCAAAGGAGACAGAGAGCAACGCATCTATCTCTGGTTCGACCCTTCCAAGGCTTACCACTCCTACTCTGTTCTCTGGAACCTCTACCAGATCGTGTATGTCTTCTCTCTCTCTCTCTATCTCTCTGTATACGTATATGTATCCGTATATACACGTACCCATTACACCAAATTTGTTGAAAGTTGTCGACTTTGCGTGAAATTGGGCGAAAAGATTCAAGCTTTTTGAGTGCAAATTTCAGAAGTTGCGATAAATAGCATTTGACGAGATGGAGAAAAGATGTCGAATTTATGTGAAATTGGTCAAAAAGATTCAAACTTTTATATGAAAGGGAGTAAAAGATTCAGTCTTTTTGAATGAAAGAATTTCAGAAGTTCGGATAAAATGCAGAATTCTTCTGTGTTTTTTTTTTTGAAGAAGAAAATACTATTTGAAAAAACTTTTGAGATTCTTCCTTTTTAAAAATCTCATTCCCATACACACATTTTTCCATGTTTTCTGAAATGGGGTCCATTTTCAAGTTCAACCCCCCAAATGTTGTAAACCAGAGAAAAATCACCAACCCGACCGGTTAACCCTTCCTCTTCCGA
>NW_010967707.1:3136227-3155962 GCF_000463585.1 Tarenaya hassleriana | reverse complement strand
CTTCCGATTTCAAAAATCAGGTTCTTAATTGATGACATACCAATCCGGGTATTCAAGAACTGCAAGGACTTAGGTGTCCGGTTCCCATTCAATCAACCAATGAAGATATACTCGAGCCTTTGGAACGCCGATGATTGGGCCACGAGGGGCGGTTTAGAGAAAACCAATTGGGCAAACGCACCGTTCATCGCCTCGTACCAAGGTTTCCACGTCGATGGTTGTCAAACCTCGGTTGAGGCCAAATTCTGCGCCACGCAGGGCAAAATGTGGTGGGATCGGGAAGAATTCCGTGACCTCGACGCTTACCAATGGCGTCGGCTCCGTTGGGTTAGGAAGAAATGGACAATTTACAACTATTGTACGGACCGGTCTAGGTATCCGGTTACGCCTCCGGAGTGTAAGAGGGACCGGGATTTGTGAGGTGTGATATCTTTTGGTTGGCAAGGAGAGGTAAAAAATTTATCATGATGTGTTTTATTGTTGAAAGATTGTTTTATTTTGTATGTGACGTCTGTGCTTATGTTGTATGATGTTTACTCGTGATATGATGATGATGATGATGATGATGATGATGATGAGTATATTATCGATTTTTTAATAGTATATGATATTGTAAAAAATGATTATTATATGGTAAAAAAGGTTATATAAGTCATATTTGCAATTTTTTATTACTGCATTTGTTCAAATTTTTATATAAGGACATTCATTTTCATTTTGATTAAAGATTTAAGTTCATAGCATGATACATATACAGAAAATATATCATATTATATGGCGCTATATGATTTCATAAATTTTTTAAAAAAATACATGACAAATTTATGTTTATCTTTTTATAATATGCTTAGAGTTCAAAGACATTAAGATTTGTTTTTTCTTGGTATGCATTTCATTAGTTTATATAAAAACTGATTAGATCAAACCAAATAAAACAGAATCACTTACGATTAATAATCGAATAAATATGATTTTTAAAACAAAAATAACAAACTGAATTTAATATAAGAATTGAATAATTATTATATAAAAAATTAAATATAATATATCCGAAAAAATATAAAGAAGCAATGAATTTTTTTTACTTCGGTTACCTCACAAAACCAAACAAAATATCGGTTTGGTTTAAGGCTTGACCGGAATTATCCCTAAACCGGTTTCTCGATTTCTCTAGAGAGAGTGAGAAAGTCCCTCCCGTCCCGACTCCACCAACACCTTCCCCCTCTTCCACAAGCTTCTCCTTTTGCTATCCGTTTTAAGCTTCGCAGATCGTCGATAATCCATCGTCTTCGTCTCTCTCTGAATCTCTATCGTCGCAGAAAACCCTAATTCTCTCTTTCTCCGAGTGTGTGATTCTGAGTATTTGGGGGGAATTTCACTTGCCCTTTTTCGCGGAAAGATGGCGGGACACGAGCGCTTGCCGT
The DNA here is from genome assembly GCF_000463585.1 of Tarenaya hassleriana. NCBI lineage: Eukaryota > Viridiplantae > Streptophyta > Magnoliopsida > Brassicales > Cleomaceae > Tarenaya > Tarenaya hassleriana. Next base: position 3,154,538 of record NW_010967707.1, on the reverse strand, counting down.
TGAGGATGAAGAGGAAGGACATTGACCGAGTCAACGATGACTTCTCCGATTTCACTCTGTCTTCTCAGGCTAGGAAGATTCGCCGCCTGGTACTCCTTATCTTAGTGATCCTGGGGAAACTTTGTTGCTGATCGAGTTGAATTGAAACCCTAGGTTTCGTCATTTTGATTCATGATCTGGAATTGAATTGCTTTCCTGCTCCTATTCCTCTGCTTCTGTTGGCTGTATTTTTCGCTCAAGTGATTATTCTATTCGAGATTATTCAGGATGTGGATTTACCACCGATAATGGAAGAAGATGAGGCGCAGATGGGGATGGCGATGGCGAAGCCTGTGACCGAAGAACTGAATCCAGAACCGATGAACGAAGAGAGAGCCATTGTTGTGTACAAGCCTCTCCAAGCTCATCAGTCTTACTGTGGAAACCTTCACGTTGATACGGACTTGATTTCTGGGTTCAAGAGTAAGTTTATGACTGTTTCTGTATTTTGCTCTCTTAATCACTGAACTGCAAATGTTGTTGATGTGAGGTGAAGTGTTCTTATGGTTCCAAAAGTGTAGTTTCTATCTGGAAGCTCAAAACGACAAAATGGTTTATAGGAGAGAATTAGGGCTCAGGAACTTTCGTATGAAACTCTTTAGACATTAATGTCTGACTTCATGGATTGGACAACTAAGAATTTGTCTGTAAGAGAATCGTTAGCAGATCGCACATTTGAATTGGTTCGATTAATGAGGGCATCTCATCTTGTGCTGGGTGTTCAGATTATAGGAGGACCTTTACGAGTTTAATAGCTTAGCAGGAATCTGATAATTGAGATTCTGTCACTGAAACCATCGGTATGTCCTTTTCGTGCAGTTTCTTCACAGCATGCTATCCTCAGACGGCGGTTTCCCCCTCTGTGTTTCCGATACTTAAAAAGCCAATTGCTTACCTTTAAACAAGCATCTGATGGGTGCTAATAAGATTTGCCCTTTTCCTTTTCTTGCAGATAAATTCCTTCGTGCAGGCTATTATAACGATGCAAGACTAGCCTACGATGACTGTGATGAAAATCCATCCAACAATTGCCGAGCTGTAGTTCCTTACATCCCTTCTCAGTTCCCTGTCACGAAATCAGCAGAACCCTTCCAACAGCCCCACGAACTGGAGATCACTGAGGTGGACGAGACGGGTGAGGATGTGATGATGGAAGAAGCAACAATGGAGATCAAAGAGGGCAGTAACAGTAGCATGCCTCTGCCACAAGAGCCGGAGTTTAAACATTGGCAGCAACAACAACAACAACAACCACACTGTATGATTCCACAGCTTCCTCAAACCAACTCTACTCCCATTTCATGGTCCCCATAACCAAAGTAAGGTGTAAGCCTCTCCCATATTCTTTTTTACCTTTTCTTTCTTCCCGCGAGATCTCATCGTGGGTTTGAAACATCGGAAGCTTCAGAATCACGTTCTATCGTTATGCTTTTTTCGGGTGGGACGAGAAAAAGGGCGGTATTTAGGAAGTAGAAGTGGCCCTTAGATATAGATTTCCTTAGGAAAGGTGGCATCGTAGTTCCCTCGGTATATATAATATATGTACATACTCTCGTCTCGGTCACCAGTCAAAAGCTTTTGATGTTTTATTTATATCCTCTGTCCGAATGGAATCGTCGAACGAATTTGGCTGTTGATTGTATGAAGGAAATAGTATCAATGTACAAACAGGAGAGAGCGCTTGGATTGATATTTGTGTTTCCCGGTTTTGATCGTTGAAGAACATTATTTATTTCAATCAAGGTTCAATCTATTGCAATTGGGCATGATTCGATTTCAGTAAGATAACACCCGAAATTCAGATATTTAAAAATCGAATTTCGTAAAAAGATGAGTTCGTCAGTTTTATTAAGTATGAAGAATTGTTGTAATTTAAAAAAAAAACAAAATATGTTTTTAGGGAAATTGGAGTAAGTTTCCTATATTTTAATAAATTTAAAAATATTTTTATAATTATATATCGCTATATATAGACATTAATGGTGAATCGTGAAATTAAAATTTGATTTCGGAATATGATTAATTTTTTAATATCAATGAACTTCTCGAAAATTAATTGAAGATGATAAAACTGTATAACACCTTTAATATAGAGTCTTTATTTACAAAAAAAAAAGCAGATTACGAAAATAGAAAACAAAATTATTTGACAAAGACAGTTTCTTTTAATATATTTCACCGAATATCCTCCATTTTTTCAGTACCAATCATCACATTTCGAATTAGTAAACAAATGTTCTTGAGGCGTGCAGACCAAACGTTAGAACTTGGAAGTGTATTATGCCCTATGCTCTGCGCGAATAATTCCACGTGTCAATTATACAAATTTAATTTTAATAATATTATTAATGGTTCTGAACTGCTCCGTATGTCTTCCCAATTTAGCGTACCTCCTAAATTTGACGATGATAAATAATACTGTTTTTTTTTTATAACGGTGGATCCCTAACTGCTACCCTTCGGGCGCGTTGACTAGGTAAACTTCCGGCCCGAGAGCAACCTTTGTATATGGATCATATAAACCCAGAAATTACCTCAATCCCCACCGGTCAGGAATCGAACACTCAGCCTCAAGGTGGAGTTACTTCCTACCCCAAGTTTGACCACTCGCCCCCGATCTGTTGGGTATAAAGAATACTGTTTTCCGTCATCATTGAGACATTATATAATCATACGTAGTTTTAGTATTATTATTTTGTTTTTTTTATAGAGGTCCATTCAAATTTGTCCTTTGAACGTTTGGCATCATATAAATTAAAATTCCTTTGTAATGATTGTGGAAAATTAGAAAGTAGGGTGTCTTTAATTTCACATACAAATTATGTCACGGCCACGGTTTCTCGATCTCGCGATAAATTTATTCTCTCGATTCATAAGATAACATTGAATATCATATTTTCGAATAAAATTCAGATAACTCGTTTATTCAATCGTCATATTTCTTAATATTATCTAAAATGTTAGATTTAAAGATTTTTCAGCATTTAATTATAAAACGTTTGGTTATTATTAGTTCTAACGATAGGAATTCCTTCCAACTAATTTTAAATGATTTTGGGTGTTAACATCATGAATGTAAATGTTTTTTTTTTGGGGGTCAAAAGGGGCATTATTTGAATACATTTAGTAATTTTGTATTGGGTTTAGATATATTGTACTGGGGATGAAATCATGAAAGTTGGAATTTAAAATTTATCCACGAAACGTGAATTCATTGGTCGATATATATAATATTTTTTTTTAGTTTTTTCTAATAAACAAAATGAAGAGTTGAAATATTAGGTTTTCCTCGAATTTAATGATAATTTTTGAGTCGAAAATTGATGGCACAAATAGAAAAAAAAAAAATCCAACCGCGGTTGATAGTTAAATTATTCAACTATCTTGTATGTAATAATCTTCTGCCGTTTAATTTTTAAATTCTAAAAATTCAGAATTCTTTATATGTATGATAGTGTTTTATTTTGTTTAGAAATTGGTTATAACCTTAGTTTCCAATTAGATGCATTGATTTGACCGGTTTAATCCGGTTATATCCTGTTGTATATGATCGGTTTATTATTATTATTATCATTATTATTATTATTATTATTATTATTATTATTATTATTATTATTTTCGTTTTCTGTTAATTTCGAATGTTACATATATAGCCATTGATTTTCATTCGAGTAATTGATTACAAAATTGTTCCAAATTGTTCTTATTTTTTCAAATTACGAAATGATATCATAACTCTAAAATTATCCTTTTTTGTTGTTGTTGCGTTTTCGGTTTTTGTTCTCTCGTGTGATATTTCTTTTCAAATCGATAACATTTCTTTTGTGGAAAAAATAAACTAAATCTATTTTCTTTTCGTTTGGGGAATGAAACAATTTATTACTTTTAATAACATTTAAAAATAATAATAATAAATAATTGGACGGTGGATGACAAGAAGATAATACATGAACATGTACGATGAATTCTATTAATATTTTTTTTCACAAAAAAAAATCTCTATTAATTTGTATATTATTTTTCGAGATTAGTGAGATTGGAGAGCAAAGTATCACTTTATAAATAGCAAAAACGTTGGGTATATTAAAATTAAGCCAAATCAATCCAATATAAAGAATGTTAATACTAATGATTTCGTATACCCTACAAATATATGTGCCCTTTATTATCTACGTTTAATTTTTTTTTTTATCAATTTCGGTCCGTTCCAAATTTAGTTTTTATAAATATATTATATTTTTTAAATTTCATTTTGATTTTTAATTTCTAATGATATTAGCTTAATTTAACAAGATTATAATAAATTCATTTTTTAAATCAAATTGACTTCTACTTATTATTCGATTTTGATTTTTTATACACTCAAAACGAAATGCCTACCAATGTGCGGATCTATGTTGAAAGGAGTGGGGGGCACATGCCCCCATTTGATTGATTAAAAATAAGAATTTCTTTGTAAAATTTATAAGATTTTGATTAAAATTATTAGGCGTCCCCATGATAAATTATGTTATCATTCAATAAAATTAAGTTTGCCCCCATTGACAATATATCCTAGGTCCGCTACTGTAATAATGTGACACCATACGTTTATGTCTGAATGCATAAACATAATTTTTAGGGCCATATATATATATATATATATACTAATTTCAGAAAGATGTACTGAGAACTAGACATGTGGTGTCGGGAGAATTATCATGTGACATGGCAGGTTGATTGATTGGTAGTTCAGAAATAAGACCCATTGCACACAAATCATCATATAATAAATGTTTGTTTTTTATAATTTTTTCGAAGTGTTTGTATTTTAAATATGTTTAAGTCATTATTTTTGTTTTAATACGCAACAAATATTGTGTGAAATAATGCCGCAAAATGATTGAGATCGGTTTCATTTTTCTATCGTTATCTAGAAATTCTAGCCGAATGTTGAGCAATCATGGATATATCCATAAGCCTACAAAATATATAATTTTTATTATTATTATTAACATAAACTTCTAAGCTTAATATTATTATTCTTCTTACGAATATATATATATTTTGGTATCCGGGGAGTTCACTTGGGCATGTGGCCCAACCGCCATCTCCCCAAGCCCGGGAACAGCCGTTGTCAAATTATAGCAACGGCTGCTCCCGGGCCTGGGGAGATGTAGGTTGGGCCAAAGGCTCAGGTGAACTCCCCGGATACCAAAAAAAAAAAAAGTTTAAAACTTTGAGGTTGAAGGTATATTCATTAAAAATTGAAAAAAGGATCCAAACGGCAACCCATTGGTTTATATATATCATATATACGTATACATATATATATATATATATGTATAGTACAAATGATCCATTAATAAGGGATTTGTATTATGTGTATGCACAATATTCATTATGTGTGAGAGACAAGATATGAAAGAACAAGGCATGTTAGTATGTTACAATAATGGCAACTTGTCCATGGATGAGAATGTGTCATGTATTTGGTCATGACAATTATTTACAGATATTTCTTAAGCTTAAATTTGATTTTTGTTATAACAATAAACAAATATTTTTATATAATTATAGAATTTATAAGCTTTAATTAAATCATGTTAAGCCATAATCATGTCAAAGAATAAAATTTATACTTTAGGAATTGTTCTTATTTCAAATCTTTGAAATAAGAAAAAAAAAAGTAGTTAGCCGTTTGTACGTATATGTCCTTCCACTCTATGAAACATTCAAATAATTCAATATTTGATCATCTCCCTAATTTATTATTTAAACCGTACGTAATCCTCTGTCCACAAAAAAATTAATCTCTTCCTAATCATTCTTTCATTTATATTAAATGTGTATATTTATATATATGTATGCAGACATAGGTGTATGGCAAAATGTGTTTTATATATACAGTCCATCACAATTGGCTGATACTTTTTTTTGGGATTATATATATATATATATATGCCTATATATAATATTAATTATAGAAATTCAGTCCTTCATTGATTGCTCACGAAAATTATCATAGAATCATTAGCAATATTTCATGTGAAAGTTAAATTCAAACTCATATAATATATTATCTGGCACATTTAATTGGGGTGAAATAAACAAATGATTAGCCGACCAAGTGGTTAATAATTGCATAATTTATATACCAATATTCAACTATATGTATATGTATACACACACACGCGTATATATACCCCAGCACTTGCAAGTTCCACTCTCATACAGAAGAAGAAGAAAAAATCAATTCATCCACAGAGTAAACTTTTCGTGGTCAAACCACCATGATGAAACTCACATGTTTTGCCCTAAAGTTCCAGTATCTTTGCAGTTGCTTGTGCCACAAGGTATCGTGTTTCCTTAAACCATTCGGCTATGCTCTGCTCCGACTATACAGATTCATCCTCCACCGTTTCAATTCCTTTGTCGTCGAGCTTTTCTATTTCATCTTCTTGTCCATTTTAGGGTTTGTTCTTCTCAAATCTTTCAACCCACGAACCAGTAGCTTCCAACCTAGGGATCTTGATCTGTTTTTCACCTCTGTCTCGGCCACGACCGTGTCCAGTATGTCCACTGTCGAGATGGAGGTCTTTTCGAATCCTCAGCTCGTCGTCATTACCGTTCTAATGTTCATAGGAGGCGAGGTTTTCACCTCCATGCTCGGCCTATTCCTCAGAATACATGATTCTGGTTTTCTAGATATTGAATCTAAAGTCGCGTCTGTAAATTCCTCACCTAGAGATCTTGATCAAAAGGTTCTTGATTATACGAATAGTGGAGGCACTGAGCTAGGGTTTGTCGAGAAAAGTGATCAATTAGAGAATCTAGAATCAGGAAAACCCGAAAGTGATTACCATCTTCCTCATGAGTATCCTTCGCCATCATCAGACAGTGAGAGATCGCACCGTTTGATACTGAGTTCGATGAAAATCTTGGCGTTTATCATCTTAGGATACCTAGTCACCGTCCATGTTCTAGGGTTTACCCTTTTATCTCTCTATTTGGCCGTTTCTTCTACCGCAAGAAACGTGCTGAAAAGCAAGAAGCTGAATTCGTTCACGTTCTCGGTCTTCACAGTGGTCTCGACCTTTTCGAGCTGCGGGTTCGTACCCACCAATGAAAACATGATCGTCTTCAGACAAAACCCCGGTCTCCTTCTCATCCTCATCCCACAAGCCCTCTTAGGAAACACACTGTACCCTCCGTTTTTACGCGTTTCCATCGCCGTTGTTTCCAAGTTTCTCGGTAACTGCTGAGAAGTCACGGAGAAATCAAGTACCTTCACCTGTTTTCCAGCCTCCGTTGCCATCTTATCGCCATGACGGCGCTAGGGTTTGTAGTGATTCAGGTTGTGATGTTTTGCGTAATGGAATGGAGTTCTGATTCGTTGAGAGGACTGAACAGTTATCAGAAATTCGTCGGATCCCTGTTTATGTCGGCGAATTCAAGACATACCGGAGAAACCACCGTCGATATCTCCGTGATATCGCCGGCCATTTTGGTGCTCTTCGCAGTGATGATGTAAGTCTCTCTCTCTCTCTCTCTCATATTCATTGAACCTCATATTATAAATGTATATAAAACCTATGTTTCTGTAAAATTTCGGTAGTTTATCATATAGTTTTTCGCATGAATATATACATACAATTGTTTATACAGTTATTATATGTGTACCTTTGCGTATGTACTAAGAAAATGATACATAAGTCGATAGATTCCACTAATAATTCGATTTAAATAAACTCTGAGGAGGCATTACGGATCAACATATTTTATAATAATTATTAGACAGTCGTGTTTCTGGGCAGGCGCTTGCAATAAACAACCATTTTTATTTCTAAGATTCTTCGGTTTAGAATTTTTTTTTTACCTATTCTGTTTTATGTGGTTTTGGTTCGATTTGAATATTGTTAAGGAAAATCTTAAATGTTTATTGAAGGGATTTTCAATATGCAAATATTATATTCAGGAAAGTAATGTTATAATTATTTAAATGCAGGTACCTCCCTCCATACACATCTTTCGTCCCAATAAAAGACGATGGGCAAACCAGCGGAAGTTGTGCTCGAGATTCTCCCTCGCCGAGCTCCAATCCTCGATGAACCTGTTCTTGTTTGTCTCCATTCCTCCACCCATCTTTGCTCGGGAAAGAGGATTGGTGGATAACGTGATACTGTCGCAATGTTCATATATCTCCATCTTCGTTATCTTGATTTGTATAACGGAACGTAGAAAACTCAGAGAAGATCCCATCAACTTCAGCATCTTCAATGTCATCCTCGAAGTCTTAAGGTACGTACATGCAACGTTCACATCCATCCACCGAGTCCAAACTCCCGATTTTATTCACTTTTTTTTTTTAATTTTCATTTTCATTTCATGTTTTGGTTTTTCGGTTTAGATATAGACTATACGTATTTGGGTTTTTTGTGGAGTTCAATTTGGTTTGATTTTTCTTTGGAATCGGTTTTTATTGATACATATAGCAATTTTCTTAAGAAACTTTTTTTTTCATATTCCGTCGAGGTTTGCATTTTTCGGTTTTTAGAAAATATACATTCATTCGATTCTCATATCAAATTAATTAACTTAATGGAACCGAAATGGTCACCTTAATAACCGTTTTTTTTTTAAAAATCCTCGGCAGCGCGTACGGGAACGTTGGATTCACGACGGGGTATAGCTGCGGACGGAGGGTGAAAGTGGACGGCTTTTGTGAAGACAAGTGGTTCGGTTTTGTCGGAAGATGGAGCGACGAAGGCAAAGCACTTCTCATCATTGTAATGTTCTTTGGTCGGCTCAAGAAGTTCAACATGCGTGGTGGCAAACCTTGGAAGCTCCTCTAATATATTCTTATGTTTTATTTTCCAATTTAACACTGTAAATTACCAAATGAAAAAAAAATAAGTATACGATTTTTATGGAGTATAGTTACCAAAAACGGCATTCTTTGCTCCTGTTCACTGCTGTTCTGCGTCATGACTCCATGGATAAGCTCTTGTTTATTATGTAATCAGATTCTCAAAAGCCGTTCTTCTCCGCCACAATAAGAAACGTTCAGAGCCCTGGCACATAAATGCTGAACGAGCAAAATATGAGATCAAAATCAAGGGCAACAGAGTTGGTATTTATTTGCAAACAAAGTGTAATCCTTTGTCCAAACATGTCAAGGAAGATTACATCCTTTGAGATGTTCTCGTTCATGCAAAAACCAAATGCAAAAACAGAGTTCTATGATGGATTTGAGCTGCCGAAAGTAAAACCCGAGTTTTAGTTTGCTGCGAGTCATTGCAAAGCCGATTCCCTCCGAGCTAGACTCAGAGGAACTTCCTGTACGGTCTGCCTGCATCCTCGTCTTGCATATGCTGCCAATCCAAAGTTAACATAAATTAGCTTTCGAGAGCCAGAAGTTAAATGAGAAATGGAATAATATCCTTCTTCAACCATGAACTGTTCATCTTCGAGAATCATAACTAAGAACACTACAAACACAGAGAACCAAGTGATGCACAAGTATGGAACATGGAATGGAACCCATTTGAAATCAAAGGACAAATCTTTTTCCGTGATGTCTTCCAAATTTCTTAAGCACCATTTTCCTTTGGGTATTACGGAGGTCAGAAGTTGAACTCGATAGAACAGAAACAGAAGCAGATCAAACTTACTCAAGACAGCACACAAAATCAAAACGTTTAATCGATGCTTACCATTGTTCAACCGCATTTCCCATCCCAACAACTATAACACAAGCTAGTTAGTGCAGCTACTCAAAGAGAATCATATCAGCAGGTTAAAGGAACAACCTTCGTTCTTTGTGCATATCAAACATATCAGTCAAACACAGTTGAGCTATGGTGTATACAGAAGTGGATGAATATGATCAAATAGAAGAATATACGAAGAAACAGCAAGAAACTTAGGCAGGCGGTAGCAGGACACGCAACAATCCAGATCCAGACACCGGCAATGAAGTACAATCAAACTCTGATGAGCAAACTAATGTAAAATAATCGACCCAGGATCTAGGAAACCGAATCCCGAACCAGAAATGAAGTCAATATCTCCGACGTCAGAGAAAATCCATTCTAAACCCCGACATTCCACGAAAACTAATTCTGTACAAATAGAACAAAGAGAACTGACTCTATCCAGGTAGATCGACTAATCCGAAAACCGAGTTCTGGGCCCTAATTTATCACTGATACCGCAACAACACGAGAAATTAGGGCACACAATAGACGCGGGACACATCACACGAGCGAGAAATCGAGATTGAGTTCGAGTTCAAGATCGAGATTGGACTCACGAATTCTCGGACGATTCCCTTGTACACGAGGATCGGGAGGGCGATGCCGAAGATTCCGACAAGAGCAAGGTTGCGACGAGTCCAGCGGAAGTTGTGCTCGAGATTCTCCCTCGCCGAGCTCCAATCCTCGATGAACCTGTTCTTGTTTGTCTCCATTCCTCCACCCATCTTTGCTCTCTCTCTCTCTCTCTCTACTCATGCATCATCTTCCGCACCAGCAGCAGCTTCCCGGATTGATGTGGCCACAAGAACACGAACCATCTGCATGTTACAGTAAGGATTATGTGGAAAACCGTTGGATACTGAGTGCCCATCTCCCGCATTCCTTAACCGAACCACACATCACAATTAAATATCCCAATTTTTTGTTTAATTTCGGTTCGACTTAATCTTCCGGTTCGACTTAACCACGAAAGTTTCATCAATGAGATTTTCGTGTTGGATTTCGTTCATTACAAATTTTTCGAAGCTTCTGAATCAGACAGAGTCATCTATCGTCTTATATATTGCACACCGTGCGTTTTGACGTAGGTACGGTTAAACGACATCGTTTGTCGTTGTGATCCATTAAAACAGACCGACAAATCCGCCGGGTTTCCATCTTCTGGCCGACTCGGGACACACACACACACACACCGGTGATAGTAAAAATATGATCATTGGTGAAAACCCACCGGTGAACACGAAAATATGTTGGCATTGGATCATTAAAATAACTATACATTGAATAATATATTAAAAAAATAACATTTCTTATCGGTAATTTATATATATATATATATATAAAGATTATATACTTATTTGATATATAATATTCATATTTTATTTAAAAACAAAATCTAAAATCCAAATTAGAAGACCGTCTAACTGTATTAATTCCAACAACTCTTTCTTTCTCGTACAATTTATTTTCAACACCACATTTTAACCCAATAAAATCGAAATTTCTTTTTATTTTTCTTGTCGGAAACAACTTCAAATAGCTAGCGTCATTATTAGCATTGTTGGGGAAGCAATATCGTATCAATTCGAGCTAATTATTTCGTTTTGTCCTTATCTTAAATAGTTATAAAAGGCAATAAAAGAAGATAAGATATGATTCCAGATGATATATATGTTGTCAATCATGTTGTCTTTTCATTATCTCCTTCAAATATATTTTTCTATATTTTCAAAACATCTATAAAATATTAGAAAATCTGTTGAACGGTAAAAAAAATTCCAACCAATTTATATATTTCTCGATCCTTACCATTTATATTTCTATGTTTTTATGATAAATTATATAAAATATATCTAAATTTTATTTTTTATTAACTAAAATATTTATTTTTAAGATTAAAAAACACATTTTTTAGGTCTCTCTTTACCGCTTTCATTTCTTTCACCTTTCGCATTCTCTTTAATTTTTTTTATCACTAACAATATATCTTCTAGTTGAAAAAATAATATTGAAAAAAATTAGTTATATATATATATCGTTTGTTATCTTTTAAAAACATTATATCTAACTAATTTTGAAGGATTCTAAGAGACTATCATATTTTAAAATATTTTCAAAAACAGTTTTAGGAAATTTTCCCCTATTTTGTTTTGCATGGCATGATAGATAAATACCAATTCTATTAATTTAATCAGTTTTATGTTTTTTCCTAGTAAACTTTATTTATTAAACATAAGTATTTGATTAATATAGAGATAACCTTTTTTGTCTTTTATTATATAAAAGTATAAAGTATGGTTAGCCCAATAAATTCCAATGTAGCATCTTAAAGGGTTTATAATATAACGAAAAAACTGTTATATGATTGATTTCTCATCCTTTTTCTTTGTAATTATCATTATGTTTATAATTATACATAATTACGATTTTACTTCTCTTTAAATTTAATTTAAACTTCCATGTTTAACTTAATTGCATGAGTCAAAGGATCAGGGGACAAGATGTCGACATTGAGATAATGAGGGTCAAATTAAAGTCAAATCAAGAGGGCAATTGCTAGGCACCATCTTATTTTCCGAATTCCAAGCATTGTTCATGCATGGGAAGGGCATTTCCGTAAATCACACGAGTTATTTATAAGTTTTTTTTAAATAAATATTTATTTAATTTATTGTAATTTTTTTATAATTTAAAAGTTCATCGGAACTTCTGATCTCATATAATGTGAATTAAAGAAACGCATGTGAATTGCAACTTAACATGACAATATTCACAATTCGATTTTCTTTAAAAAACATATAATATATAAATTTTAACATAATAAATAATTATATCAAATTTATAAATATAATCATTAAGATTTGAAATTATGAACAAATTGATACATCAATATTAAAATTCTTCAAATTTCATTTCATCTTTAAAATTTTAAAATAATCAAAAACTACGATCTTACATTTATGATTAATTGAAACTCTTTTTTTTTTTATAAAGTTGAGACTCTTATTTTTTTGAAGCTATATTATTCATAAGCACTTTCGAAAAATTCCCATTTTTTTCCGCTCACTTTCGAACTCTACATTTTTTGTTATTTTTTCGCCTACACAGTTCGAATTATTTTGTCACTAAATTATTTGTTACGTATTTTGTTTCAACTTTGTTTTATATCGATTTCTTCCGTGGAATTCGCTTTATATATATATATATATATATATATATATATAAAATGGGTAATAATGGAGGGTGACTAAACCAACCAACCCACCATAATTCTTGTACATCGAATGAAACACACACAAGTCAACTTCACCCAGAGAGAGAGAGAGTTCTCTCCAATGGAAGCGAGAGAAGGGCCAGGAAAAGGGTGAGAAAAAGTTTGTCTGGACATTGTAGGAGAAGATTGGGGGCAAAGCTTCGGCATCTGGTTTCCGAGTAACCAAACAACCCCTCCGATTTTCTCTCTCCTCTTGTCTCCTCGCTTTCGCCGGCGATTGTCGTCGCCACGGGCTCGATTCCATCGTTTTCCTGTCCCTTTCCCCCCTCGCTTTGAATTTTCCTGGAAAATTTGCAGAAAAAGTGCGTTTTCCCATCGTTTTCTTCCTATTTCTGCTCGATTACTCGCGAATTCATCAGGAACTCAGTCAATCCTCGGCCTTTTCACTGTCTCTGCCAGTTGTTTTAGCTCGGAGGAAGCTGGATACGTTGGTTATGGATCGATATTGAAGAAACTTTCTCGGGAAAATCAGGGAAAAAATGACCGTTGCGGGGATTGGAAACGGAGCTCTTGCAGCAGCAGCTACTGCTCCAAGTACTAATCCCACTGGAGGTAATCTCCATCTCCGTCTTCTTCTTCCTCCATCCATCTGCAATTCGATCAATCCTTCGTTTCTTGATATATTTTCTTGGTAAACAAGCAGCGTCACGAGCATAAGAAAAGAAAAGGAAAAAGAGAGGAAACAAAAACCAAGGGATAATCAAATTTGGGGTTTTTTTAAGTTGTGATGACCAATTAGATTGCGACAGGTGGCAGCGGGACTGTGTCGGCTGACATGAAGAAAGGCATAAACGCGGAGCTATGGCAAGCATGTGCAGGGCCGCTGGTGAACTTGCCGGCGGCTGGGACCCACGTCGTCTACTTCCCTCAAGGCCATAGCGAACAGGTTGGTCCCTGTAATGGAGTTCCTTTTAGTACTCTCTAGTCTCTGTGATACGTTTTCGATTCTATTCGGCATTTATTGCTTGGTGTTTAAGGTTCAAGTTCAGCTTCTCTGCTGAAACTGGTTTACACTTTTCAGACATGTGAGGAGAGACTAGCCCGGAATGGAAAGTTTGATTTCCTATGTTTTGGGAAAGAAACAATCTGGGTTCAAAAGATACCGTAATTGGTTTAGGTTAAGCATATCATATAGTGTTGGTTTTGCAGGTTGGCCCGAAGGAAGGCTTGCAATTGGGCGGTAAAAAATGCCCGAGTTGATTTCCGTAGTATCTTGCAAGTTGCAAACTTTGGGGTTAGGGTTTGAGATGCATGGTGATTGATTTAACAGGATTTTGATGGCTTTGTGTGTGCACTGTCAATCCTGTAGGTTTGGTGAGGTTTGACAATGGCATTTCAATGTTTCAGGTGGCTGCATGGCTGAGGAAGAATGTAGATGCACAAAACCCACATTACCCAAATCTTCCTTCCAAGCTTATCTGTTTTCTTCACAATGTCACGCTACATGTAAAGCACCTACTTCCCCACCCTTAGATTGTTTTTCTCTATGCAATTTGCACTTGTGACTCATATACAGGAATATCTCGTGTTTGCCTTTATAGGCGGATCCTGAGACTGATGAAGTGTACGCTCAAATGACACTCCAACCTGTTCCTTCGGTATGGAAATTATGTTAATGAGTGATTTCATTCTGTGTTTGAAAGAGTTCCATTTGGGGGTTCTGATTTCCATCTGTATGCCATGAAACTGATCTTAGCTTCCCATAATCTCATGCAGGTTGACAAAGAAGCATTGCTGAGGTCAGATTTATCACTCAGAACAAATAAACCCCAACCAGATTTTTTCTGTAAAACATTGACTGCAAGTGATACAAGCACTCATGGAGGTTTCTCTGTTCCACGGCGTGCAGCTGAAAAGATTTTCCCAGCTCTGGTGAGCACATGTCTTTTAATGGGAACCGTTTTCTTCCATTAAATGGTTTAATCTCAGGTATTGGATCGGACAGGATTTCTCTACTACACCACCTACTCAAGAACTCGCGGCAAGAGATATACATGACAATGTATGGTCCTTCTGTCATAAATACCGCGGTAAGTTCTTTATACTTCTCTAACTCCATATATTACAGGTGAGATACATTTTGCCTATTTAGTGTATATTATCCATTTATAACCATAGTTATAGTCCATTTATGCTCATTTTGGTTCAGGACAACCAAAAAGGCACTTACTTACAACAGGGTGGAGTTTGTTTGTTAGCGGGAAGAGGCTTTTGGCTGGTGACTCTGTTTTGTTTATAAGGTAATTCAGCTGGATTTGGATTCTGTGGCTTCTCTTGACTGGATAGATGCGTTGTTTTGGCTTTTTATTGCTTGAAGAGGAAAATAAATGTTCTAACAAAATTTATCATGCTCTTCTTAGAGAGTAATAGATTTATAACAGTAACACATTCTGCATTCTTGAGCAGAGATGAAAAACAGCAACTTCTAGTGGGCATACGTCATGCTAACAGGCAATCAGCTAACCTCTCTTCATCTGTACTGTCAACTGACAGTATGCACATAGGAATCTTAGCAGCAGCTGCACATGCTGCTGCGAACAATAGCCCTTTCACTATATTTTATAACCCGAGGTGAGTTTTGCTTCTGATGTTAAGATGTGAATTGTGAATTTTGTACTTTTGTTTTTAGTTCGTTCCTCATAGGTCTCTTCTTGGATCGTTGCGATATTTTTCCATTGCTTTTGCAGGACAAGTCCTTCAGAGTTTGTTATTCCTTTAGCCAAGTACTACAGGGCAGTCCATGGCAACCAAATATCTCCTGGCATGCGTTTCCGCATGATGTTTGAAACCGAGGAATCTGGAACACGAAGGTATTTCTCCTATCGCTTATCTTTATGCCAAACTAGATGGCATTGTCAAAATCCATTGTTGATAATACTACCTGAACAAATGAGGTCTGATTCTTTCTTTACTGGTTGGTTTGATGTGAAATAAGAATACATGCAACATGATTGATAAAATGGAGAAAACTGGGAAAAGCACAACAGTTGGTATTTGCGCTATCTTGTTAACATGGAATCCAGAATTGCTTTATGTTTCTGTCAGTGCTTACTGTTGCTCGGAAAGTTCATGGGCATGATTTGGTTTGGCAGGTACATGGGTACAGTCACAGGTATAAGTGATCTCGATCCTTTGAGGTGGAAGAACTCACAATGGCGTAATCTTCAGGTATGGCTTCACAAATTTGTGTTTTGTCTCATGATATGTTCTTGTGTATATTAGTAGATATCCAATGTTGAATAGGTTGGTTGGGATGAGTCAACTGCCGGGGAAAAACGCAACCGCGTTTCAATCTGGGAAATCGAATCAGTAACTGCACCCTTCTTCATATCTCCACCACCGTACTTCAGATCAAAACGTCTGAGGGAACCAGGACTACCAGGTAAAACATTCAAAACATCGGTCCGTTTTTTGTGTGTGTGTCTATCTGCCACTCTCACTTCGGTGCTAATAGAATCATCTCGTTAGCCTTTCTGTGTAGCTTTACTTTGCTAGTCACTAAAGTCCATACTTCTCTATTGGAAAGGTTTCAACTTTCAAGTACCTCTGCCTTTATAATAAAGTCCGGAGCAGAGAGTGTGCCGTAGTCCTTCTCTTTCATTGTTTCAAACATAACATTCATATTCCCGCGAAAGGATATTGATTGGAGTTTCTATGTGCTTCAGATATTGATTTGTCTGATATGGATCGCTTGTTCAAGAGAGTGATGCCTTGGCTTGGTGACGATTTCTTGTCGAGAGATTCTCAAGCTCTGCGTGGATTGAGCTTGGTTCAATGGATGAACTTGCAGCAAAACCCTTCTCTGGCTCATTCCCTGCAGTCCAATTACTTGCATTCCTTGTCGGGATCAATTCTTCCAAATCTCCCTGGATCAGATCTTTCCCGTCTTCAGTTTGGATTTTCTCCGCCACAAATCACCCAGCAGAGTAATGCAGATTTTAATCCTCAGAGGTTACCTCAGCAAGTACAACAGGTTGGTCAGCTTTCCAAGATTTCTTCTTCTTCGAATCCACTGGGCTCAATCTTGCAGCCTCAGCCACAGCAGTTGGACGATGTCACTCAGCAATCGAGGCAAAATAACATGAGTCAATCGTTACTGACGAGTCAAGTCCAGAACCAAGTTTTGCAGACACAAAATATCATGCAGGGTAACAATGTTCTTCAGCAGCAAAGGCCTTCTCTTCAGCAGCAACAGAACTCAGTGCAGACACAAAATATCATGCAGGGTAATATGGGTTCAAATCAGCAACAGAACTCAATGCAATTTCAGATCCCAGATCAAGTAAACCAACATTTACTAATGCCAGATAATCAAATTCAACAACTTCAGCTATTACAGAAGCTACAACAGCAGCAGCAGCAAGCACTCTTAGGACAGCAAACAATGTTACCACATCACCGGACCCAGCTTGCTTTGCTCCAAGACCAGCAGAGGCAGATGTTAGATGGGTCGGAAATGCCTCAGTCGAATATTATATCCCAGCAGATTGCTAAAGGTGGAAACCATGATGCCCGATTCAGCCATCTGCCACAGCAGCCAAAGCTCGAGAACCGGCAAACTGTTACATCCTCTGAATTGCCCGGACGTGTAGGTTTGTCTCCGTTTTTTTCCACTAACCAGCTTTCTGTAAGTGGCGCCAGTGGTTTGACAGGGATGGCCAATGATATTCCGTCCTGTTCCAACTCACCTTCTGCCATCAACAATCCTACTGGAATACAGCTTATGGTAAATAAACAATCCAATATGAGTGCATCATCCATGGGGGATGACATGGTTCATTCTGTTTCCATGCTTTTGCATCCTAAAACTCGGGAAACTGTAGCATCGGGCAAGAGCTACGTAAAGCAGAAAGAATCATGGCCTAAATGTGATGTGAGGCCCTCAGTGGATATCTCGAAGTGTCAAAGCGAGGGCCTTTTGCCGCCTCATTCATATATGAGTGGGACTTTTGCTCAGACAGAGCATTTTGATGCATCGTCTTCGACAACTTCGGTATGCATATCTCAGAATAACAATGTGTTTTCCTCTAACCCTCATCCGACAATGGTGAGAGACTCAGTTCAAGAAAGGGAGATTCAGACAGAGATTCAAGGTACTGTTCTATATGGGGCTGATATCGATGGTCAGATGGGGATGCTTGTTGATAGCAACTCGCCTTTTATAAGGGGCATCACAGCAGAATCGAGGAAGGATTTCTCAAGTACTCTGACTCCGGGTTGTATGATCGAGAACTACGATAACTCCAAGGATGCTCAGCAGG
>NW_010967707.1:3126948-3136089 GCF_000463585.1 Tarenaya hassleriana | reverse complement strand
AGCAGGAAGATCTTTCATCCTCATTGGTATCTCAATCATTCAGTGTTCCAGATATGACGTTCAATTCGATTGATTCCAACAATGATGGTGGTTTTGCAAACCGTGGTCCATGGCCATCACAGCCACAGTTTCAGAGAAAGCGGACTTATACTAAGGTATGTTTCTAAAGCATCAAACTATTCTCCTTTTTCTTTTTGATGAAATGTAAATTATTTTCGAAAATTAAGGGTTTTACATGGGATGAAGATGGATTAGAAAGCTTCTATGGAAAGAGAAACATGAAAAAATGATTCAAACATAGATTATTAGAAAATCTATGTCGATATGGTTAAATAGATCCAATCCGTGAGGAATTGATTGGATTGCCAGGATCTGAACTGTACGATCAAGCTTGCTAAGTAGTATTTACACAGTTATTGTTGAAAATTTGGGCATCCCTGTCTTTGTTTTGGCGATAAAAAAGGGTTTTTGACACTGTTGTGTCCTTTATGCGAAGGTGTACAAACGTGGAGCTGTAGGGAGATCGATTGATATCACGAGTTATTCGGGTTACGATGAACTCAAACAAGATCTTGGTCGTAGATTCGGGATAGAGGGTCAGTTGGAAAATCGGGGAGGAATAGGTTGGAAGCTGGTTTACGTGGATCATGAGAATGATGCCCTCCTGGTCGGAGATGATCCATGGGAGTAAGTCCTCTCATTTCTCCACTTTCGATGATCAGTTTCCGCACTCTATTTCTTCTTTTCATCGATGAATTTGAAGTTATAATTCTAATATATAATGCGGGTATTTGCAGGGAGTTTGTAAACTGCGTACGATGCATCAGAATCCTTTCACCACAAGAAGAACTTTACTGTGATTTTGATTTTGGAAGCTGTGTTACTTCCGACAATGGAGCTTGATCCTTTTACTAATCTTTTCTTTCTTGTTTTCATGGAATATGGTTAAACCAGCTCGGAGAAGCAACAAACATCATCATCATCATATGGTATGTCAAACTTCTGGTATAGGAACGTAGAAATGGGTGATTCCCCCTCCGTTTGATGATATTGTATAATGAAGGGTAAAGTGTATAAAGTTTTTTTTTTTTTTTTTATAATCGGTTGATCCCAAGTCCAAAGGCCTAGACTAATCCCAATCTATGCGCACGACCCTGCAACATACACGTGGGATGTGAAACACCCGAAGGTGGCAGGAGGGGAATCTCCATACTCTGGGTGTTGAACCCAAAGTAAAGTGTATAAAGTTGTGTAGTTATGTATCTTGTCTGGAATGAAACAACGATATATATATATGTATGTGTGTGTATATATATATATGTGGTGATGATCTTATTATGTCATGTCCGTGTAGAGTTGCAATTTCTTTTTGTTGTATTCTTTCCATTTCCATGTAGAGGATTATGTTAGTTGTAATCAAACACAATTTATTATTACGTGAAAAAAATAGCTGTTTTTTATTTGTTTCATTCTCTCAGTGGAAACTTAAATCCGAAAGTCGTTACTGGCTAATTAGCAGCACTTTCATCAAACAGCCACACCCCACAAGCCGTACACCGGTTTTATTTCTTTAGAATTTTCCGAACCGGAAATAGAATTAAACCGAACCGGAAATAGAATTAAACCGACTGCATTTCTTCTATGTTAAGTTCTTGCAGTATTTTCTGTTCATTTATGTGAAACCGAAACTATTTGAATCAAATAACACTCGATTAACATGAATACAATGAATTCGAACGGAAAATTAAATATATATATATATATATATATATATATATATATCTTAAAAATCTCAAGTTAAAACCAGTAAAAAATAATATGATAACTGAATAAACATATAATTTTAATTCATTGATATTTCAAAACCCTAATTCCCCAATTCAAAATCTGCGTACCAATGTTCCCCTATATTCGTTTTGGGCGATTTTAGTTCGTCGGTATTTTGATCGAAGGAAAGTGGTGAAGCGATCCATATGTGTGTGTGTGCTGTAAAAAGCCAAAATTCGCTCTCGCATTTGAATGGCTACAATTCGCTGCACAAAATTCTTCAAAAGGCGATTATGATGATGATGATGATGTTGATGACGATGACGAGTTAGTTGTGTGAGTGCCAAAATAGAAATTAAATGCCTTTTTTTATGTTATATTATTACAATTTTTATTTGTCAAAAAAATTTATGGACAATTTCTTAATAATTACTAGTAGATAAAGAAAGTGGGAGTTGTGCCAGCTTCCAGAGTGTCATATATATATATATATAATATAAATAACAAAAGATTTCATCTACAAATAAACATTTTCAAAATTAAAGGTATAAAATACGAATCCGAGAAAGGAACCAAAACTCGAATCGAATGCTGAAAAATCAGCTCGGAATCGTGGAAGAAGATGAAGACATGAATTTCGACGGCGTGTACGATATCGAGAAGAATTGACTTCCGGTGACCGGAGAGATGATTCCGCGAGATTTTTTACTTGATGCCGTCATATAGAACAAAAGGGCTTCCCCCTTTACATTGGAGAAGCATTCTGAGTAGTAGCAACCAGCCTTCTCATCTTCCTCGCTTCGCCTTCTTCCGGTGACTTGTTCATCATCTACTTTGGATGTCTTCCTCCATTGGATGGTATGGTGGTACGGCTCTTTCCGCTCTCATATCCATATTGCAGCTCCTGAAATCATGGATGTAGTTTAGGAATTGTGAGATGTTTCGGCATCCACAGTATGTGAATTCTGAACTGAGAAGGTGCTTCGCTGATTTATACTTGAATGGAAGCTGTGGATGAAGGCCGCTCATGTCCTCCGAAGGCGAGAGGCATGGTCTCTTCGGCTAGAGCTCTGAGTCTGTTAAGCTCAGGCAAGACGACTTTCCCTAGGTCGGGTCTGTCTTTACGCCGTAATTCCGAACACTGCAGAGCCAGTTTTGCAAATGCCAAGGCTTCCTCAAGCGGCCAGTCAGGAACATTAGGGTCTAGCATCTCAGCAAAAGTCCCCTTCTCGATTGCTCTCCCAACATAATGAGTCAAACCCATGGGGGGTTTGGCTGTAATCATTTGCAAAAGCAAGATCCCGAGTGAGTATACGTCTGATTTAGTTCCCAGCATACCGGTTTGCTGATATTCTGGATCGATGTAGAAGAATGTTCCAGCAGTTGCTGTCATTCTGTACTGTGTCATGGTCTCTGCTACCGATGGAGGGACAAGCCTTGCCAACCCGACATCAGAAATCTTGCTAACAAAGTTCTGGTCAAGTAAAATGTTGCCTGGTTTCAGGTCACGGTGCACCAGTGGCTCTGGTTTTGTCTGGTGAAGGAAAAGAAGACAGGTGGCAATTTCAGCTGCTATCCGGAATCTTAGCCGCCAAGGAAGAACAGGAGTGTTGCCTCGTCGGGAAAGACGGTCGTCTAAGCTACCATTGGCCATGTATTCATAGACTAGACAGCCATATTCTGGGCAGGCTCCAATCAGAAGAACCATGTTCGGATGTCTCATGCAGGTCAGTACTTCTACTTCTTGCTGGAACTGTGATCTTCCTTGTGCTGCATCTGGGCGTAGAACTTTTATTGCAACTGGTGTATGATCTAGATTGCCTTTGTAAACTGGTCCATAGCCTCCTTCTCCAATCTTGCGGGAATCAGAGAAGTTTCCTGTGGCTTGTTCAATCTCCTGGATTGTGTATTTCCTAAACCTTACATCACCTTGATTTAGAGTGCTCAAAACCCTTTTCTTCTCCTCCATTTCTCTAAGGGCTGCTGCTTCTGCTTGCTTTCTCTTCTGAGCTTCAAGTTCTGCTATTCTCTGAGCTGTCGCAGCTGCTTCTGTGGCTGCTCTGCACTTTGACCTCTCGCTCTCTGCCAATGCTACTGCTGCTTCTTTGGCAAGTCTTGCCTCTTCTAGTTTGCGTGCTTTCTCTTCTTTCCACTGGTGTAACTCTGTAGCCTGAAAAGTGACAAATCAGATTTTATGCTGGATACAGATTGACCGACAGTTCTACCATACTTGGGTTGGTTTTGAACCTCTTTTACTTTCTTTTTTTTTTGGTTCTTCCTGCACAATGAAATGGGTATTTAGACTTGTGGAAGTACATCTTGGCAAAAGAGTACCTTCTTCTTTGCTGTGATTGCTTCCTTGCAGGCACTGCTGTACATGTCCATTGTCTGTTTGAGCTCCAGTTTCAGCCTTCTCATCTCAGCTTCAACCTCCTCCTGTCAGATTTTAAATTAATTAAGATACCTTCCTTATTGCAGGTAATTACAAACTATGTTTAATGCTCTGAGCTCTGGTACGTCCTTACCGGGCTCTGGATTGACCATGAGATTCCACCACTTTCCAGTGAGCTTGAAGAGAAATCTGGATATGATGAACCAAGATCTATAGACTGTTTTTCTGACGTGTATGATGCAGCAAAACTGCTCCTGTTGTCTTCGAACTCAGAGCAGGTTGAGAGCCGGGGGGGAGTATTTCCGGCTTTGTTCCATCTGTTGTCTTCAAGGTCAGAGCTGGTTGAGAGCCGGGTCGGAGTGAAAACAGGTGGCTTGCTCCATCTGCTGTCTTCAAACTCTGAACTGGTTGAGAGACGATTTGGAGTCAATCCAGTTCTGCCCCATCTGTTGTCTTCGAACTCAGGGCTCATGCAGAGCCGGGTGGGAGTTAATCCGGTTCTGCACCATATGTTGTCATCAAACTCAGAGCTGCAGGTTGAGAGCCGGGTGGGAGTTGTTCCAGCTTCCAGATTGTCAGAGAAGGGATGAGACATCTGATCCATGCTTGTCCTTCCACTGCTCACAAATGATATGTCAGAATCTGTTACCGGGGGCTGGTATGTGCCTTCAAATCCCTTTCTGCTGAAAATTGACCTGTTGGAGTCACACATTGCAAGGTTAGCCCATCAATAAGCGTGTTCTTATAACTTTATACGAATGTCTTGGTTCGTTAGATACTAGATACTAAGGTAGCACATGGTGATAGTTAAAAGTAGAATGGTGTTAGACATTGACCCGCTAAGAAACACTTAGAGACACTCACTCAAATGAATGGTAAGGTTGATATATACTCATTGGCCCACTTAGAAACTCTTTCAGCACTCTTAATGTGGTTATATATTAGCTTCAAGTTTTCGATTTATCAATCGGATCATAGATTATGAAGCAGACAAGCATAAAAATGAAAGAAAATTTATGGGTAGAAATGAGTAAGTTATTGGTAACACACCTGATCTCCAACTCGTCCTGCATTCTTTGTGTTGAGTGTTGTATCCTTTCAGCTGCCATGTCAAAACAACTCATGATCAGATAGCCTATACTTTTTGTTTTCCTTTTAGATTTTCTTTTACTAGCAAAGGTAATTGCAAATAATGATAATGTCATAACAGAAGAAGCAAACCTCTAGGATTACTGGAAGGCTTGGGGTAGCTTATATTGACCCTGTTGCTAGGCTGAGCCTGTAATTGTTGTTGTACAGGTGTTCTCGGAGGTGAACACGTAGCTGTTCTCGCCGACGAGATTTTCCCTCTGGAAATTGCATATACAGTACAGAAATTCGGTGCCCCTTTCATGACTGAGCTCGAGACATCTGATGCTTTAAACCTTCTGTCAAACGAAAACATTAGCTCGGGTTATGGATACTTCTTCCTTTTTTTGAATTTTTAAATTTTAATTTTCTAAACCACCTTTTGCTTTGCGCGATCGATGATCCTTGAGAGGTAGTTGCAGGAAAAAGAAACTTATTACTTCTTATTGTTCAATCTAGAAAACTAGCTAGCTTTTGAAGAGTTGCTTACCTCAATAGATTGGTCTTAGCTGCTCCGACTACTAGAGTTTCAATTGCATTCTCAGTCACGTATTTGACTAAACCTTTAGCTACATCTGTGTCATCCAAAACCACATCTTCGCAGTTTATCTGATACAGGAAAAAGGACCCTCAAATCATGCTGTGGAAACAAAGAGCAGCATATATGATGGGAAGAAACAAGGTGAAGTGAAAACTGACTCCTTTCCGGGCACAAAAGCAACGGAATGGGAGAAACAATTCCTTCATGTCATCTCCATGCTTACCGCTGGGTGTGGATCCTGCAAAAATACAGAACAGTGTACATCAGAATACATCATAAAGGTACACAGATTCTCCTGGTGTCTCTTCTGGATAAAAGAAAATTTCTACTGCTTTCATTTTTTGTTACATCTCCTGGAACAAATCAGCACAACCCATTTGATAATCCGGACATTTGATGCGAAACAGTTGCTTCTGATTCTGGCACAGAATTTTTCGGGTTTTTTTGGTTCGTACCAGAGAACATAGCAGGAGCTTGTTTTGATCTGACATGAACAAGAATAATAGTCTGGCCTTGGGTTACAAGGTTATCGATCGCCCATCTCAACGCGTTTTGGCTTCCTTTGTCTCTATCAATCGCTACCAAGATGCTCTCTTCCCTTCGGTCAGTGTTCTTCCTCACCATATCTCTCTTCATCGTCTCTCCCAGCTGATGCTTTTTCCCCTCGACCTCTCTTCTTTCTCTTGTTTGTTCTCTGTCTGGTTATTTTTTTTAATATCTGACTTTTGTCAAATGCAGTTAGATGTGTGTTGTGTCTATATATAAACGCCTCGTTGGGTTTGAACGAACGTTGTAATATGCTAATATTAGGAAATATTACACAACAGAAGAGCTTTGTCTTTGACTTGTACCTGTCTTTCTTTAGAGTCGTACGGTCATAGTTGGTTTGTGTCATGTTGTCGTGATCTTCTGCGTCTGGAACCTTTTTTTAAGCCATCGCACTCCTGATTTGTCTGTCGTGTCGGCATTCACTTATTTGCTGGGGTTTCACAATACACATACAAAATCTTTGTAATATTTTTAAGGGAGAAAACAATTTTTTTAAAACTATTTCATTTACTAAAAAATCCTTCTATTTCGTTTTTTTTATAAAAAAAATCATCGATTTTGAATAAAAAAACTATACTTTTAGTTATTTTGAATAAAAGTATCATACCTTTTATTTTTAGTTTACATGCAAAAGAGCACAAGGTATCCTTTATCTAATTAATTTACATGTCCATTATACAATTTATCACATTAATCCACTCTTTTTTTTAAAAAAAAAGTGATTGACGGTTTCGGATCAGATTTTTATCTTCAACATTGTATTTTATAATTTTTTAAAATTATTTATATCAAATAAAAACTAATTTTGTAAAAAAATATTACTAATGTCATCTAAAATATTATACTAAACGGGCCGGTGTTATTGTTTTTTGAATTTGGTTCAAGAGGAACAATTTAATTGACGTATTTACATTTAACTTTCTTAACCAAAGTAACCCAGATCTTAACCGAACCAAACTTGAAATAAATTCGAATTAAATGAAATTTGTTATCCAAACCATTTCTAATTAAACTCGAAATAAAATATGATCTAATTTCATGTCAATTCGATTTAATTTTTGTCAATCCAAACTAATTTAATTTTGATATAAACCGAATCTAATCTAATATCGAACACATCATGGATTACATTTACCAAACAAGATAGAGAAAAGAAGTCCACGAATTGTGTCCGTTTAGGTATAACTAAGGAGTTGGCATACATAACAAATAAAGAATATAGAAGATTCTAAACGGATGAATATATATGCCACGTCAGCAAACAGGAGAGAAAAAATGACATGGAGGAACTTGATAATCATCCATGCTGTAATGAAAGGGCATCAAAATGAAAGGTAAGAACTTTGAGAGAGAGAGCAAAGGAGACGGAGGGTCCGAAAAAGCTCAAGGCAATGCGGAGATGTCTGAGTTTTCAAAGCAAAAAGACTTTGTCAAAGTTTGGAACAAAAAAAAAAGGTTTTTTTTTCTCTCCTTTCCTTTTTGTTTAGACAGCAAATCTTTCAATCTTTTGACAAAATCTATTCTTAGGAATGTTTTTGAATCAGAGAGCTCTCCTCACAATCCGTTTCTCCTCTCTTTTCCCTCCTCTCTTTGCAATGCTTTTCCAAACTCAAAGCTGTAGCCTCGCATCATTCTTCCCCTTTCCCCGTCGAAGAATCTCCTCTTCTTCCCTTTGCTTTCCGCTACCTCCTCCTCCTCCTCGAGAGGGAGAGCCATGGAGCCTTCACCGCTCCTCCTTCTGCTCTTCCTATCTCTCTCTGCTGCTGCTTCTCACGCCTTGTCAGAAACCAATGCCCTTTTAAACTTTAAGAAGTCTTTGGTTATCGGGCAGGCGAATGCCTTAGCCAGCTGGGACGAAAGGAATCCCCCGTGCAAATGGGCCGGAGTTTTGTGTGATAGGGACTCGGTTTGGGGGTTGCAGATGGAGAATCTACAACTTTCAGGCTCTATCGATACAGAAGCCTTGACGGGCTTGCCATCTTTGAGGACTCTAAGCTTCATGAACAACAAGTTTGGAGGTCCATTGCCAGATTTCAAGAAACTGGTTTCTCTGAAAGCAATTTACCTGTCACATAATCAATTTGAAGGAGATATACCAGAGAATGCCTTCGAAGGGATGGGGTGGTTGAAGAAGGTCTATTTGTCAGACAATAAGTTTTCCGGCCAGATTCCGACATCTCTGGCTAAATTGACAAAGCTCTTGGTGCTCAGACTTGATGGCAACCAGTTTACAGGAGAGATACCAGAATTCACAGGGAAACTTCAAAAGCTGAATGTTGCAAACAATGCATTGACAGGTCCTATCCCTGAGAGTCTCAGTGCTATGGATCCAAAGGTTTTTGAAGGTGAGCCCTGTTTCGCATTCTACTGCCTAGAATGTTACCGTTTTTTTTTTCACTTACCCGACGTTATTCCATATCTTCTTTGGCAGGTAACAAAGGATTATGTGGAAAACCGTTGGATACTGAGTGCCCATCTCCCGATCTCCCTCCAGAACCCGAGGAAGAATCCAAGAAAGCCTCGTCAAAGGTGCCTCTCATTATAGCTGCAGTGGTTGCAGCCCTGGCAATACTCATAATACTCGGAGTGATTATCTTACTTAACCACAGGAATAGACAACCACCATTGGCAGAAGATGTCGGACCATCCAGCCTGCAAAAGAAGTCTGGCATCCGAGAGGCCGAGGTATCCCACAGTGGCCGATACTCGCCTGATAACTGGAGTTCCTCGAGTGCAGGGAAGAAGACATCTACAACAGCAGGAA
>NW_010967707.1:3116437-3126698 GCF_000463585.1 Tarenaya hassleriana | reverse complement strand
AGCAGGAATTGAGTCAACCAAGTTGTCGTTCTTGAGGGATGACAGGGAAAAATTCGACTTGCAAGACCTGTTGAAGGCCTCAGCCGAGATATTGGGGAGCGGGTGTTTTGGGGCCTCCTATAAGGCAGCTCTCTCGACGGGCCCAGTTATGGTGGTTAAGAGATTCAAACAGATGAATAATGTAGGGAGGGAAGAATTTCAAGAGCACATGAGGAGGTTAGGAAGGTTAAGGCACAAGAATCTGCTTCCCCTTGTGGCTTATTACTACAGGAAGGAGGAAAAGCTTTTGGTCTGTGACTATGTTGAGAAAGGAAGCTTGGCTGTCCATCTCCACGGTATGATTTCTTCTGACACCACCTAATCTATGCATTTCTATACATAAATCCATCACCGAAGAGCATTCCAGTCATTGTTTTTGCTCAAGACTATCTCGGTGTGTCTCAGGTTATCAATCTTTAGGGCAATCGGGATTGGATTGGCCGACGAGATTGAAGATTATCAAAGGAGTGGCGAGGGGAATGTTATACCTCTGCAAGGAACTCCCTGGTCTAATGGCCCCCCATGGTCACCTTAAATCGTCCAACGTTCTTCTCAGTGAAAACTTTGAGCCTCTTCTCACGGATTATGGCCTAATCCCAGTGATCAACCAAGAGAGTGCACAAGAGCTCATGGTAGCATATAAATCCCCCGAGTATCAGCAACACAGCCGCATCACCAAGAAAACTGATGTATGGGGACTTGGAATATTCATCCTAGAGATCCTAACGGGTAAGTTCCCAGAGAATTTCTTGCACATGGGTAAAGGAAGTGAGGAAGATTTGGCGAGTTGGGTGAACACGGTTTTCAAAGGGGAATGGACTCCTGAGGTGTTCGATAAGGATATGGGCAAGACAGGACATTGTGAAACAGAGATTCTGAAACTCTTGAGGATTGGGATGAGCTGTTGTGAAATGGACGTGGAGAAGAGATTGGATATAAGAGAAGCCGTGGATAAGATTGAGGAGTTGAGAGATCGGGACGGGGATGATGATTTCTACTCTACATATGCGAGTGAAGCAGATGGGAAGTCATCCAGAGGAAAGTCAAACGAGTTCATCAATTTGTCATGAAAAGAGATGTTCTGAATGTATAAAAAAGAGTGTTATGGATGTGGATTTACCTCTGTAATTCCAAGCAGACGTGGACAGTGTTGGTGTGATGTTATGGCAAAAATGTATCTGCAAGAAAAATGTAGAGTAAGAGCAATTCTAATCTAAAACACAGAGAAAGCAAAGGGGGGGAAGGAACAAAAACAAAAGGAAAAGAAAACGTGTGTTTGTTAAGTCATTTGATTTTTGTACTGCATAGGAATATCGACTTGCATGCTTCATGTGTTCTTTTCAAAGTTCTAGCTGTTTTCCAGCTTCTCTACTCTACAAGGAAAAGAAACAAGATTATCAATAATGGTGCATGTGTTGCTCACACAGCTAACCTATAAAAGATATATAGTATTCACTCCAAAAGGCAAGGCAAGTAAACAAGACCTGTCATCATCTGAGAGTGTGAAGTTGGTATCACAGTCAATGATTCATGATGCCATCTTTCAACAGAAACAAAAAAAAGAATCTCATCTTTTTCAAGCAAACCAATGAGAAAAATCGATTTCTCTTACCTGATTTTGATTTCGGAATCCGAGCTATCTATGGAGCTGTAATGCATACTGTGGCCCCAAACTCATTCACCTGTGCATCAGATAGCTTGTGACCGATGAACGTAAACGACAAACAGAAGAGCGTGAACTTGTATAAACTCATTCCGGGTCAGCTAAATTTTCCATGAAGAACAACCATTAATGGTAAAATGTCAATCAAATTGCATACTAGTAACATCCACAACAATGAGACAGGTATTCCCTATCTAAATTCCCGAAGGTTTCATCCAATAAGCATGTATTAAAAAGAGAATATCTTTGCTCTCATGGGATAAGAGAATGTTGAGGGTCAAAGTCGGTATAACCAACATCGAAAAGACAGAGACCATCGGGTGGAGCCGGAGGAGCAGTCGCCCGTCTGCATGAAGCATCCATCAGTCTTAACAATGCATCATCTTCCGCACCAGCAGCAGCTTCCCGGATTGATGTGGCCACAAGAACACGAACCATCTGCATGTTACAGTAATAACATCATGAGTTAGGAGATCGGACAACATGAAAACAAGCTGATGAAAATGAGAGAGAAAGAGGAAGAACAGAGTGAGAAATTTTTTCTGTTATCCGTTACTCTGTTTAAATACAAATGAGCATATACAAGTGTTTATACACAAATACACGAGCGATACAAAATCTATCCATCAGTTATATGATCTAACAAAGTTTCTTAGGAGCCATGACTGAAGCAAAAATGTTTCCTTCATTAGTGCATGCAATGCAATGTGGTCCTTTACTATTCGTGAAGTAATGCATGTTCAAAATTTCACATATGACTATTAACATAATAGAATAAGGATTTTGCAAGTTCAATGTATTTCATGCTCAAGTTAGGTTTGAGAAAACACCAAGCAGTCATATACGTAAATACCTTGCGGAGAAACCGGTTAGCAACAAGCTCAACACACATCACCCTACTTCCTTCAGCATGTTCCTAATAAAAATCATTAAAAGATATCAATTCTATAGATTCAGGAGCACAAATTGATACTGAATCTGAAATTATTCGGATAGTGACCTGAAAAGAAAATTTAAGAGAGACTAAGAATCCCAGAGAAGCTTAATCTAGAAACCACAATGCAATGTATTATTGCATATACTCCTGTATCCAGATCTATATGTATAGGATGTGATATGGCAATGGCCAGAAAATTACAAAACACTTGGAAGAAACAGAAAAAGCTCCAAAAAAACCACAGCCATGGAATAACACACATGTAATTTCTACTAACTTGAACTCGATTTCAGAGAAAATAGAATACAAGTCCCCTAAATCCAGTATAGAACACATAGAGACAAGGGCAAAAAAAAATGATGACACCATGAGAGGGAAAAGAGAAGAACACTTACAGAACATGGAAATCTGACCTCAGCTGCTCGTGCATGGTACATGAAACACTCAGTTGGCGGACCTCTGAAACAAAACAACATGAACATGATAAGTCAAATAAAATGCCATTCAGATAACAAATTTATATCAAGCTGCAACCGTTTCAATAAAGAGGCTAAGAAGGATTATGGCCCATAACATCCAAGAAATAGACCTTTGGTTCTTCAAGTTGAGATTTTTAAGATGGTAGAATGAGCTAAGGTCCAGAGTTAAACTATGAAATAACAGATGCCTATGATCGTGACTAACTACAGATACATCCGGCAATTCTTACTCGTTTCTTGCAGCTTTTGTATCACGTGCAAACATTTTGTAGGATAGTAATTTTCCTTCAAGCTGCCGCAAAAGTTGATCAACCTTGTGTACACTGAAGTCTCTTGGCTTTTCTTTAGCTTCAAGCTCATTCTCCTCACTGGCTTCTTCAACTTTAATCTCACCATTATCCTCTCTGGTAATTACTCCAACATTTTCTTCGCTGATGAGTCCATTTCTTTGCTTGCTGTATCTCTTGTTAGAGACAAAGCTCTCCGGACCCTTATCACTCTCACACAATTGTTCAGTGCCTTTACCATCATCCAAGGGAAAAATATACAAGTAGCGCCTCCATTTTGCAGAGAAATTTGGGTGAAATGTTCGGGAGACCTGCAATACGAGGTAAATATCTCAGCTAAATGCAATAAACCAAAATTATTATCCCCTTTACTACGCACATGTACAATTATGTTTGGCTAGAAATGTATAACGGAAACCGGTATATACCTTACAGACAGACACGACCCTAAGTTTTCCCGGAGCCTCTTTGTTGATAGCATATTCAAGATCATTGGGGTTAACATCTTTTCTCCAGGTATCTGAACATGAGAAAGGAACTTAACAGCAAGTTCTACGATATTAAAATCAAATTCGTCCAGAAGTAAATGTTCTCTTTTTAGTTTTTATTTTTTAATTTAGGGGAAGAAAAGCTATCTTAAGACAGAGTCAAAGAGATGAGGAGGAGATTTTCACGTACTGAACGAACAAACTTGATTGAGAGCAGACACTCCTTTGTCGGTTCGTCCAGCCACAACTACATTGCCTTCTAATGGTTTACATTTGTCTTTGAGCAGCTGAGCTTTTCTCTCATCAAGAAATCCTCCGAGAGACTTCTCTACTACACTTTAACGACCACAAATCTTAAATGATCATCAGTTCGGAAAAAGATCAAGCACACGAAGCATCAAAACTCTTATGGCTTTTAGAGGCTGGAATACAATTGATAATAGTACTCAACCTCCCACTATTATTTGATCAATTCTCTGATAACTTCATTAAACGGAAAACTTATCTTTTATTTAAGAGATACAGTACTAGAATTTTAGGAAAAAACAACAAAAACCCAAGATACCCAAAATATCTGAAGACCAAGTAAATAAACCAGCTGTAACTATCAGCAAGAAATTCACACCACACATATTCGCAACTCAAAATTTTCTAATTGCTTTTCAGATGCTACAACTGTAACCAGGAAGGACTAAAAAAGAGAAGGAATATATGTCTACACATGCATGAAGGGCAAGCAATGGAAGAAACAGATATCCACGGTATTTCTTTCCCACAGGTCAAGTACACGAATCTAATCGAAATAATTAGCATAACGAGCATAAGAATTAAAGAAAAAGAAAGGACCAAGCCTTACCCCTGCACAGTGTGTAGACCGGGCTGTTTCTGCCATCCATCAAAGGAAGACCCACTATATGAAAGAACTATCTTGAATGTTACTCTTGCCCACCTCCCGCCTTTCTCTTTAATTCCAGTAGAATTCTCTAACTCATCTTCAGAATGACTCCTTTCAGCTTTACCTTCATCATGGTGAACAACAGATTTCTGAAAACAAACAAAAAAATGATTCTTGATTTAATAGTCTCAAGCTAAATAATAAAATATCATTGTCGGGCACAAATATACACCTCACCTCAGTTGAAGAAAGCTCTTCCGGAAGAAAAACAGTTCTTTCAAGAATTACTTTAGTTCAGTGAAGAAAAAAGAGAAGGTTCGGACTTTACAGCATAAACACCGCAATTAAGAGAAACTAACCTTTGTCCCAAACAACTCCGGGACCGAAACGCTTCCTTTCACCACATTTGAGTAAAAATCAAGAATATGCTGCCAAGGCCTATCATACATAAACCGGAAGCTCTCTCTGCCAAAAAAAAAACACCATGAAACAAAAGCAATTGAGTATCCAATAAACAAGAACCAGTTTTCAGCTTCAGGTTGCAACAACAGGAAGGATTTTAGTGTCCATTTTTTCACCGCTCAAATTTGATGTCTCTGTCTCAATAATTAAAAGGACGAAAAAAAATGAGAACCCTTGTCTCCATATCTTAAATCTTACATCGAAAGCTCTATTTCGTGAATCTCTATCATTACCCAGTTCAAGCAAACGGCGCCTGAAAATTGGAGCTTGATGGGCACGAGGGAATTTCAATATTTTTTTTTTCCAAATCACAATAATTTTGCATACCAAACACGTAAAAACAGAATCCATGGAGCTGTAATTACCTAGAAAGTAGAAACTCTAGCAAAAACCCAAATATTCTCAAAATTGAAAGATGGGCTATTCAAACATCACAAGAAACGTGTAATAGTCGCTTCAAGATGCTAACTTATGAGGTTTCTCCACAGGGAGAGAGAGCGAGAGAGAGAGAGAGACCTGGCGGTCCACCGTGCGTAGTTGCAGGAATCGGTGTGGTTGTAGTGAACGTAAACTCTGCTCCCCATTGCGTCTCTTATGCGACGGTGGCGAACGTGGACAGAGATCCGGCGGCGGCGGATCGAAATCAACGGCGACACCTCAATTTAGTTTTATGCTGGACCTACGTTTCATTCACATCGATGCAAAAATAAATCCCCGTCCGCGTTTGCGGCTGTGCGCGTTTGTCGTTTGCGTTTTATCGATATAAAAAATAAAACCTGATAAAATTGAAAAATTAAAATCAAGTCCGCCGCTTACCACGAATCACCCGTCCGGTTAAGCAATAAAAAAGCCGACCAAGACTGAACCCCAACTCTCAGCCAAATCGAAGCAAGTTCGAAGATCTCTGCAAAAATGGCGGACGAGGCAAACAGATCTGTGAGTATCGCTGTTCAATCTTTACTTTCCTAGAAAGTTTCTGGATTCTATTCGTTTTCCTGCATGTGCTCTCTTCGGTGGCCCAGAAATTTTCTGGGGGAGAATGAGAAATAGAAAAAAGTGCAACTTGTTTTTTTCTAGGGCTAGAAATTTTCTCAGACTCCAAACAGATGATGCGAAAAAACTAGCTTTTGTTTAGCGTATCTGAAGTACGAATTGTGCAGGCTTTTATGGAGATTCAAGGTCGAATGATTGAGCTTACCGGGAAACTAAAACAGGTATGATTTTCATGGTTCAGATAAATGTGTTTTTGTGGTTTTCCCTGCAATTGATCGCTTTTTTTGGATTATGATTTCGTAGAGAAGTGAACCTGGACAATTTTAGATGTATCACCGCTCTGTTAAGATGAACTATAATGTTGGTCTTCTTCCTCATCATTTGGAAACGAACTTGTAATGTTGGTAGTTTTTCGACCGAAATGTGTTGCACGGAGGTAAAAGCGGTTGCTTTGATGGAAACAAATGTTCCCATGTTGTTATTCAACTTTGTCCGAAATTGAATTTACTTCCATAGCTATAAAGCCTCTTCCTTTAGATTAGAAAGTATGATAATGAAAAATCAAGTTTCCAGTGCGAGATTGTTATAGCTGAGGTTTTCTCGGTGCATCGCTCATCACTTTCATACATGGTTTGATCGAATATGACTCAGCCTCTGGCATCTTAATGGGGTTACTTGTTAGATTTGTGCGTCTCAAAACAAGATCTTACTGGAGAGAACTCGGAGAAGGAAAATCGTAGAAAACATAGCCGCTCTTCAAACTCCTTTGAAGCTCGAGATGAGTCATGGCTTGTGTTTTAATTATGATCATGAAACTCATGTAGGTGTATGTATGGATTTCAGGTTCAGAATCAGGCACGTAACAAAGAGGGAGAAAAGAAACGTGCTTTCTTAACCTTGGAGGAGTTGCGTCCATTGCCGGAAGATACTAACACATACAAGTCAATAGGTATTGATTGGAACTGCCTTCCTGTGACAATTCGCTAGTACAAAGAACACAACTTTATTTAAGAAGGCAATTATTATTCATGTTAATGGCACTTGCTTTCCTACAAGTTAATACCGTAATAGGCACCAGCAGTGTCAAATCGTATTTCTGACTTGCATTTATATTTTATTTTGCAGGAAGAACGTGAGTACACATATAGTCCTCAATGAGGTTCTAGCTGTGTATCTGGACTCAAGAGATGTAAATTCTAGATTTTGATTGTTTGATCTCTCGTGTGTCTCATACGGTGGGCAGGTTTGTTCTGGAGCCCAAGTCAGTGCTAGAGAATGAACAAGAGCAAAAACTGAAAGATAGCGAGGCTGCAATTGCTTCACTGCAGGTTGGTCTTTTCTGATGTTATACACATCTATCCTCTCTTTCTCTCTCTCTCTCTCTCTAACTGGCGATAACCAGTGAAACTGAAACTGAATCTAGTTTTTAAGGATTTGCTCTTATAGACAAACTGGATGTAGGGCACTAATCAGATCACAAATAATCTTGACCGAGTTTGTAATTCTCTTTCTGATCTGCTGGTGATCATGGGTGAAAAGTGAAACTTATCATTGGAGGGTTTCCACTTATAAACAAGCTGAGTATTTGGCTCAAATTTAGATTACAATTAAACTTTGGCCAATTCTATGAACTTGTTGGTCTGCTTGTTATTGTTTGTGACCAACCTTCAAGCTCTTGACAGGGAAAATCTTTGGAATTGAAATCATGTTAGATGGTTACTACCAGTCTTTAGAATCCTGTTGGTTGACTTATTTACCTGTTGGTTATGTTGTTAAGACGTCAAAGGAATACTTGGAGAAACAGATCGCAGAGGTTGAGAGCAACTTAAGGGAGCTGTTGCAGCAAGATCCCGGCCTTGCACGACAAATAATGTCTATGACGATGTAACCTTCAGAGGCTCTCTAGACAACAGAGCTACCATGCTTGGACCGTACTCTGATTTTGTATTGCTTCTTGTGTTTCAGCTGAAAACATTTGCATGTGTTTAGTGTTTAGTCTTGGCAGTAACATTTTCTCCTTGTCTTGTTCTTGAAACCTTGAGTGGGAAAGCTTTTGAGAGGAGGGGACATATCCATGAGCCAGTTAGTTTTGGAATGTTGTTTTTCTTTTCCAGATTGAAAGATGAGATGATCCATTTTTGGGTTCCATTTCAGTTTGATCTTTGACAAAGAACATCACAAAGCAAAACGTTGAGATGGGTGTATCACTCACTCTCTTGCCTTCTTCCAAGAAGTTAGCTCAGAAGGGATTACTCCTTCATTACAAGATAACACAGCCATGGCCATCAATTTCCCTAACCAAGCATGGTACATTAACCCCCTTGAACCGAGCCCTCCAAATAAC
This sequence comes from Tarenaya hassleriana, assembly GCF_000463585.1. Lineage (NCBI taxonomy): Eukaryota > Viridiplantae > Streptophyta > Magnoliopsida > Brassicales > Cleomaceae > Tarenaya > Tarenaya hassleriana. The sequence continues at coordinate 3,118,111 of NW_010967707.1, read as the reverse complement.
CAGAATTTGCAAGAACCACCACCACCAGCACCTACCAGATTGTCGACGCATCCCAAGATGGGAACCGATCCATTCTCGGTCAGAGGAGGCATTGCCCTCAATCCAGCCTTTGCTCCTGCAAATTCCCATTCCTTTATGCCCGGATAAACTGCAGTTGCCTTTGGAAGAAGCTCCTCGAGGGCTTTTGAAGCTTCCTCTGCTGGGACATCCGGTGAATAATCTCTTGATTGCCATTGCCATGTGGAACCCACGAGTAAACTACGAGGACCCTGAACTGCGAGCCATGCATCTGACAAAATCGACGGTCCATTCTCCGGGTAATTTCCCCTGATTGACAGAGAGAGTTCGAGACAAAGGAATAATCTGTCAACTAGACATGATAGTGGAGGTCCTAAGGAGTAAGGACATCAAAGTATCTTTAGAGTTATTACTTTTCTCTTGAAGTTTACACATCAAGGAAATCCATTTATTTAGATTATTGCTGAACTCAAAAGCCCTATAAATCTTTAAAAAGTAATAGAAAAACGAGAGAATCATAACCTTGAAGTCTCGGGTAGCTGCAGGTGGGCGATGACACCTCTGCATGTCCTCAAGGGAAGCTTTCCTGTGAGCTCCGGAAGATCGTTGACTTTGGAACCAAGACATATCACAACTCCATCATACTCTCCTACATCAAAACAAAGGGGAGGCTGTTCATTAACCCTTTTCTCTCTAACTAATTTAGCAAACTAAACCAGGATTAGATGCAGACAAAAACCTAAGGGCTAACAAGCAAAAGCATGGATAGGGTGTCCCCTTTCTTTGGAATGCTACCCTTTGCACAAACTGTGTTAATGCACTTAAAAGCTATGCAGAAAAAACGCATCCCAAACTATCTTAATAACATCCATTTACAACCCACCAAAAATACATTTCTCTCGTTTGATGGATATAGCCATAAAGTATATGGAAGTGTGCCAGGTTTCAAACCCCAATAAGGTAATTTCATCCATGAAAGGACATAAGTGCAAAGGGATGAGAAACTTGAAATGAAAAAGAAAGGCTTTCTTACCCTCAAGTTCAAGCACTTCAGATACAGATTTCTTGATCAATCTGAATCGCGTCCGTCCAAGTGATGCATTTGCAGAGTTCTGACACGCTTGGAAGAGTGCCTAAAGAATATAATTATCAAGGAAAAGCTGAAATATTGCTGTCGAAAACACACTCCATATAGATTGTCTTCATGGTTCCCCACCTGGAGATAGCGCTGAGGATTCACATTCATAGCTCCTGGCAAATAGAAGGCCAAGTTCAAAGGCAAGCATATGTCCGGGACAAGTTTTTGGGCACCGTCTTTGTCAACCGTCTCTACTCTACAAGTGGCAAGACATTTTCGAGCATTCTAATCAGAAATAAGACGCTGCATTACTACAGGCTCAATCGGTCACTTAGGGTTATAGGAGCCAAATAGACTTACATCATTCATTAAATCCAACGTCTTGGCATTTGTTGCTGGTCTCAAGATTCCTCTGCAGCAAGAGAATCCCCATCAAAACTAAATAACTAAGCGAGCCAAGTCAACTTTGATGCTATACCTTTTTCGAACTATAAACCTGCCAAAACTCTCCTCAAATTCTCCTGTTTCCATACATGGGTAGCCAGAAGCAGCTGTGGTCTCAGCAATATATATGAGCT
>NW_010967707.1:3066723-3116305 GCF_000463585.1 Tarenaya hassleriana | reverse complement strand
ACTCTTTCCAACACTCAGAACCATGCCAAAGAAGTTTACCTACAGAAAATAAAAACCTTAAGAAACTAGTCATAAAACAATATGATGAATCCCTTCCATTGGAACTGTCTCAACACAGAAGTTCAAACCCCGTGAAGAGAGACATATGAAAGAACTAACAATCTTCAAGTCAAAGCATCAGCTACCAAAAGGTTCAGCATTATTGTCTCCACTCCAACAATTGAAATGCTGAAACAGAACATCTACCTTTCGGAGAATACGGATGGAGAAGTCCCCCAGAAATTCCAGATGCCCCACCTCCTATCCCAACTTCATCATATATGTCAACACTTAACTCCAGCTCCTTGGGACTGCCCTGCAACATTAGTTCCAGGCTTCCAGCTAGGTTAAGGAAGAAACAACACTTGCTCACACTTACCCACAGAGATGTTATGTAGCATGTAATCACAATTTGTATAAGATGGGCTAAAAACCAAAATCCTACTGGGAACTTCTTGCTTCAGTCTCACCGATTTCTTGTTAGCAAATCAGAGCCAACATACAATCCAAGGTAACCAATTAGCACAAAAGTGCAAAGATTTTCAGTGGGTCACAGTCCAAGACAAGGTCTACCAACTCGAACTACCTTTTCACCAGACATGAAAAGATACAAATTCAACATTTTGGGAGCTCCAGACACAAAGCAGAAGCCCTTAACCAAGCTAACATGTCCTTAAAAAAATGCAGCGAGCATGGCGAGTAGAAAAGAAGAGAATACCTTAAGCAGGTGCCAAGCAACAGAGAGTCCAGCAAAACCAGCGCCGAGCACCGCATACCTTCGCGATTCACGAATTGTTAACAAACCAGAAACCCTAGAACTAGCAATTTGATAAATTTATTCATGCGTAATGTGGAGAAAACAATTAAAAAAAAAAAAGACCTGAGAGGAGAGCGTGAGAGGAGAGAGAAGTTCGCCGGAGAAGACGAAGTTCCGGCGCGGCAAGCAGCAGAGAAGCGATGATGGGTCGCCGGAGATAATGGAGGAAGAACATTCGTCATTGTTCAAATTTGGGCCTCTGCCCTCTGGTATGTTTTCTTAGCGTATAATGAATATATGGAGTGGACGGAATGCCGTATTTTGAAAAAATATAAATATTATTATTTCTTCTGCACCTTCCAGATTAATATGGTTTTCAATATTTATTTTGTTTTGTTTTGAAAAATATATCAAATTCAAATATATATATATATATATATATATCACAAATATTTTGTCTATTTAGTTTAATATTTATATAACACTACACAAGATGTAAGTCGGATTAAAATTTTAATAACTGCGTTATAATTTTAATTTCTTAACTAAACATATAGAAATTAATATATATTAAAATGGATTTTTAGATTTTAATTTGATTATTTTTAATTTGAATTAATTATATTTTTAAATAAAAATGTATGCAGTCTATAGGATTTCACGAATTAAAATAAATTACTTGCAAAGTTTTCAATATTTGTCGGAAGTTTTCTTGTTTCAACTTTCCCCGAAATAATGCGATTATATGTATATATGTATATATATATATATATATGTTCAAAGTGTTTTTGAGTAGTAACACCTCATCCGAATCAGGAGCCGCCGGAAAAAGATTGGCCGAACGCAAACATGACCGTGATGATCGCCGCTCCTCCTTCTTCCTCCGCCGGCGCCGCCGAAAAATTCACCGTCATCTTCACGACACCTCCCAACTACGCTTCCCGGCTATCCAACCTCTTCACGCAGAAAGGCCATAAGCCGATTTGGTGCCCCACCATCACCACCGATATCACCCCATGCGCCGTCATCTCTCTCACGCGCCACCTCTCTCCGCCGTCTATCTCCCTCCTCTCCGCCATCGCATTTCCCTCCCGCACCGCTATCTCCGCCGCATCCGCCGCCATCACCGTCCTCCAGAAGCCCATACTGCCTCCGTCCGGCGACGGCGACGAGGGTTTTGTCCTCGCCGCTCTGGGCAGAGACGCCGCGATGATCGACCGCGATTTCGTCTCCCAGTTTTCCTCCGATGAAGATAGAGTGAGAGTGATTGTTCCTTCGATCGCGACTCCGACGGGTTTGGTCGAATCTCTCGGGTCGGGTCGTGGTCGTAGAATTCTGTGCCCGGTTCCGTCGGTGGTGGAGCTCACGGAGCCTCCGGTGGTTCCGCGGTTTCTCCGGGACCTGGAGATCGCCGGGTGGGTCCCAATTAGGGTTGACGCCTACGAGACTCGGTGGGTAGGACCCACCTGCGCAGAGGCCATGGTCGCGGCGGTGGATGACGTGGACGCGGTGGTGTTCACGAGCACAGCGGAGGTGGAGGGTCTGCTGAAGGGATTGAGGGAAATGGGTTGGGACTGGACGGCGGTGAAACGGAGGCGGCCGCAGCTGGTGACGGCGGCTCATGGGCCGGTGACGGAGGCGGGGGCAGAGAGGTTGGGCGTCAGGATTGACGTTGTGAATGATAAGTTTGGGAGCTTCGAAGGTGTTGTCGAAGCTCTGGACACGAGAATGCGGGATTCAGCCATTGATGAGCTTTGATGCACTCGAGCATAGGATTCAAATTCATGTATTTATCTGCCCGAAATATTTCACGAAGACCCAATAAAGGATGAAATCAAGATTTCACCGTCTTTAGATAACTGCAGATTATTCGCCTGTAACCCGACCCAAAGATTTGCTGAGCTCGATCCAAAAGTACAATGGGTCCATCCCCTATTTCATACGTTTTTCATCCACTCTTCGTTCTCGAGCTCATCGTATTCGAAATCATCGCTCTCGTCTTCCTCATCCTCCGAAGACTCTCCATAAAATTTGCCGAGCTCGGTCTTCACGTCATGGACGTCGCTCATATAATCCTTCCCGATTTTAACATTTCGGTGCTTAACGAGGAGCCAACGCAGTAGCCTGTCTTCCTTGTTTAGGTACTGAAGCTCTTTGTTGATGTTTGGTGTAGCCATCATCGTCATCTGCATCAGTTGGCCCTGCGGAAATCCGCGGATTATATGTTAGTCGGCTTCAAGTGTACTGTATCCTTACTATCAAAACTGCAAATAAATTTTTACAGATAATCATCGGACTGCTAGGTTAAAATATCGCCGGCATATAAGGCAAACAAGGTATTATAAATTACGAGTTTTGGTTTCACTCTCTGCAAACTGTATTAAAGCGCAACAAGGGAATCGATGTTGTAGCTTGTAGCGATTCAAGTTCGGTATCCCGAGAACCGTACAATGCGTACATTACTTGCGCTGCTACAGCTAACAGTGGAGATGGGCATAGGTCAGGTACCCGACAAAATTCAGGATACCAACCCAGACTCGTAACCGAAGGCCTCGGGTAACATTGTTAAACCCCGGCCCCAGGAGTGTACGAATCTGATTTCTCCATCATCTTACACAAATCTGTCTACCATTCCCAGATGCCTAACAACAAGAACTGACAACAATGCCAAAGTTTAAACTTCTGCACGGGCTCATCGTTCACAAGAGCAAAGAATGCAGATCCAAAACTTCAGCAATCTCTTTGGAAAAATGAGTTTGAAAAGGAAAAAACCGAGAAATTTTCTCGAAGCCTATCACCATCATAGCAGAATTTTCTGGAAGCATCTAAACAGTGTATGAGTTCTAGATCAGAAATGCAGAGTTCAAGGGACTCAAAAAGTAAACTAGACTTCCTAAAGGTTCTGAAACCAAAGCAACAGAATTTCACTATTTGACGTGGGGTTGTCTCCTCCGAAGGAATTTCAGAACTTAACGAGTCTGCTATTCAACTGAAAGCTAATCAGGAACAGACATGATATTATCTAATTCTAAGGTGATACACAAGGATCTATATAGAAACATATAAGACTCCCATCCCGAATCAAATATAACTGGAATATAGATTCCAATCGAAAACGATAAGCAGCAAAACGCAACAATACAGCATAACTTTCACTGGACAGATTCACCTAATATTAGAGCCTGACACTGATCGAGGATCCGAGTTTTTAGGTGTATCAGATTTGGGTCTCGCCCCCTCAAGTTTCTCAGCCAGACTACCTCATCTCGGCCTTGTGGGGGACAGATACCAGCGGGGCTCACGGTTAGGCGAGTGGACACGGTTAGGTGACGTCAAATCCCTGAATCGCCACCTCTCTTTTCTTTCCTTCTCTGTTCGGATTTTTATAAAAAAAAAACTAGCAACTTCTGATTTTAAATCAGATGTACCTCAGCCCTTTCGCATCTTGCATCAACCCAAATCACACCCTGCATTGACTGTCGACACTGCCATATCCTCAGCTCTCACCCTCATGCCACGCCCCTCTCCCTCTCTCCCCTCATCTAGGATTATCCGTGGTATAGGTACTCATCGGCCGAAACTCGAACCAAAACTGAAGATCGAGTTCTCGATGTCAATGGACCCGTATTCATCCCACCGGTAGATGAATACTCAAAATTTCAAAATTTCGGATACGTGACTCACAGGTCGGGTGGATACTCGCCACCTCGGGTTCCAATGCCCACCATATGGCCTATACGGATCTTAAAAAAACTCTAGTCCTACCTTGAATGCTTCTATTCTTCTCATCAAAATTCCATAAAACAGAAGAACACCAAAGACATAAAAAAAAATGTAAGAGTTGCATCAAAAATCTAGTCCTGACAAAAATGTTAGAAGTGAATAAACCATAGCTAATCTAGTTTGCAAAAACATAGCTAATGTTATACATTTGAACAATAAACCAATCGATCATAAAGGATTTACCAAAGGAGGATCAGTTTAAAAAGGATAACTCTCATCAGAAAGCTGAAACCCATAAATTATTCTACAACTAATGACTATCATATCATGACAGCAAATAAACACCAAAGAAACACTGATTTCAAACATTCAGTAACCTAAATCCCAAATATTAAACCCTAAACCCGAAGAACACAAAACGCCAGAAAATTTCTGACCCATAACTTTACAGATTCCGAAAGCATCGATTCGAATAAGAGTTAAGTCGGATTAGATTAAACGATGATATACCTGGTAGTGTCGTCCATCAAGCATCTTAATGCCATAACCCAACTCGACCTTCCCAAAGGATCTGATCTCAGTGAGAACGCCATTTCTGCTGTAGACGTGTCTTCCGACGCGCGCAACCAGATCCATGAGAGATTCCTTTCGAATAACTGGTTTAAATAGAAGCATACAATCATAGAGCGGCATTTTCGCTCTTTCTCCTCCTCGATGTTTAGAGTCTATACACAGAGACACGAGGAGGGTTTAACATTTTAGGGTTCAGTCTTCGTAGATCGTCCCAACGTCGAATGTATTGTTTAAGAAACGATGCCGTTTCATTGTGATTCTCTTTTGCCTTTCTTAGCCTTTTTCTCTTCACAGGTTTTTTTTTCCCACTTTAATTTCCGATGGGTCTCAATAAAAACACCGTTGGTGTTTCTTAAAATATTTATTTTAATTAATATTATGTTGATAAATTTATATGATCAATGTCACAAACATTTTTTTTTAATTTGCTTGCATTGCATGCATATTCCATAATAAATATATCGAAAAACAAAGAAAAAAATCTGTCAATGGCGGTTGACGAAGCCACGTAGGATCAAAATTTACGGAACTCTATAAATAATCCAAGGCGGCCTGATTCTTCGACTAACAAGGAAAAAAAACTATCAAAGCCGCGAAAAAAAAACAATGGCTGCTACTCGCACTTGCTATGCTCAAAACCCTACTTCTGCAACGACGGCTTGCCGGAGGAAGCACAGTCCACCGGAGTTTCGATCCACCCACTACGACGGAGGCGGAGGAACAGAATCGCGGTCGTGTTGTACGGCGGCAGAGTTGCCGGTGGCGAATAGCAAACTGGTGATGGGGCAGGTGAAGATCCTCAAGCGCGGCGAGACGTTGAGCGAGTTTAAGGAGAAGGAGCGAAGCCTTGATCGCGACAGTTCGAGTAAGAGTACGAGTACGAGACGAGTAAGCCTTGATCGCGATAGTACGAGTTCGAGACACTCTGCTATGAGGAAGAACGAGGCGAGTTTTGAGGATATCGATTTGAATTTGGGTTCGACCGGTAGAATCGGACCGGATCCGGGTACGATGACGCAGCAGATTAGGGCTTGTAGAGGATTTAAGATCGCTGTCGAGGGTTTCGCCGGAGCTCTCTGCTCGGTTTCGCCGGCGCCGAGTTCTGTCCCTATACCGGGATTTTTAGAGAAGAAGAGCAAGTTTCCGTGTATATGAGTTCTTATCAAAGATAGAAGGAAGAATCTGGAACTTGAACCATCTCTTTTGGCCAAGTCTTTAGTGTTTGATCGGAAGTTGAGGGATCCTGGGAGGGGAAACCATGGTGTTTCCCTCTAGAAGAATCCATGGTTGTCTTAGAATATTACTGCATTAAACCTTGATCCTCCATGCTCGCATGTGTATTGAAAGTTCGGTGCATTGTTCTGCACATGAATCTTCAGCAATGGCTTACAGTGTCTGCAAAATCACGGTGTTGCCATTGAACAGGCATTGGCTATGGCTTTATATGGGTTGTTTCTTGATGTAATTCTTAGGACTCTTATGCTTCTTCATTGCAGATCTTCTTACATCATTTAGGAATAAAACCTTGCTTCAGTTCTAATTCAATTTCTTGCTCGGATTCTGCTTTAGCTGATAATGTGATCGAGTCTCTAGAGGGAATATCTCACTCGACACTGCCCAGCCAAGGGATCCCCCCATAACCAGCCGAAGAGGCAAATGAATATGACCACCACAATGGAAAAATACCCTTTTGATAGCTCTTGGTTTTCTCGGAACTTCACTCCCAATATCACCGATCTTGCACTCGTTGGGGTTCTGATTCTCGAATTTTGGGTACCCATGGGACGGATACCCGAGGGATCCGTGGATTTGGTAGCAATGCCCAGCCCTAAACAGTAGTAGTGGCAAACCAATACGATCAAAAGAACATTTGAAACATGAACATATGATGATCAATTTAAAAAAGGGTCGAAGCCGGTTTTCATGTGCCGATCAAACCGTGACGGCTACACAATGCAAAATGTCAGGACGAAAACATGGATCGGCAAACGTATACACAGCCTTAGACCATTGAACTTTCCCCAATATCTCCTCTTTGTTGCTCCTTACCAACGCAATCTCAGTACACCAAATCTCCGATCTCGGAGGATCAACCATTGGCCGCTCCGACATAACCAGACTGTGCCTCAACGAACTGAATTGAGATAGCCCCCAGGTTTGCTTGTTTGGATCGAACATCTCTCCCATACAAATGGACCTTTTGCCACACCCTCCAATCACATATATCTTCCTGTCGACCACGCCAGCAAAGCAGAGCTTTCGGCGCATCCGCATGTTGGGGAGGCACCGCCATGTGTGAGATTGGCTGTCAAAGAGAAACACACTCGAGGTGCTCTTGTCATCGATTATTCCACGGGTTTTGTAAATCTCTGAACCCAACGCGACAACGCACGGATAATTCGGAAGCTCGAAAGGGGCCGAAGGGATCTGGACCAAATGATTAGCGGTTGTTGAGCGGAGAGCGAACAAACGTGGGCCTGGTTCGAAAGGTATGCGTACGCAGACTAGAGCCAATGTTCAATCCGGCCAAGGAGGGAACGCATAGTGTGGAGCTCAGGGGAAGCCATGTGAGAGCGAAAGGTCTTGGAGACGAGAGAGACGTCCGGGTGGTCCCATTTGGAGACACGTGCCAAGCAGTTGAAGACGAGCTCGTCGGGTAGCGACAACAATGACAGCAATGGCGGAGACTTCATCTTGTTATGATGTGGCTCCTCATCTGAAGTTGAATCCATGGAAAAAATATTCCTGCTTTACAAAAGGGAGATAAAAACGAAGCCTCTGTTATGTGATTATAATCAAAGGACGAGTAAATATTTGTGCAGAAACACATAATGATACACGCTTTCATCGCTTGTAACTCGTAACTCCGATTCAAACTCCGATTCCGACACTGATTTTCCAAACCCTAGTTTCATAAATGAACTTACGAAGTCTCGTGGGAACAGAGTTAGGGTTTCACGACAAGCGCCCACCCCACGACACAAACGAAGAAGTCGTTCGGAAATCCAATTCACAAACGCGGAAATGTAAGTAGAGTCTGCCAAACAAGAACTCCATCTCGAAATTTGTTCAGTTTAACACAAAATCCATCGAAACCCAGAAAACCATCACCGATGATTTAGAAGCTTGCAGCAAGATTCCAAGCAATGATCAAGAGACTCACAAGACACTTTCCGGCGACAGTGACGGTGACGGTGACTGCGACTGCGACGGCGACGGAGATCTTCGTCGTGCCTGTCGATGGGTTTTCAAAACCGGGGGGAATTCTTCGACTCAAAATCTAAATTGTCCATTTCACCGTTATTACGGTACCATCTCTTAAACGAGATAGATAGCTTATGTACATTATTTATTATTTGTTATATAAATTAGGAAAAATCTTTCCACTATACTAAAACATCTACAATTCGAAAGATCATAAAATATTTTTCACAAAAACTCATATAATCATTTTTAAATATTACAACCAACACAACAAGAATGATACTTAAAATTTCATTTGAAACATAATGATTTATTTCAGATGTATAATCCATTCAAATCTTTATAATGCACACAAATTTGAAAGTATTAACTATTTGGTTAAAATGTTACATTTTAAAATATATTATAATAATTTTATCATTGTTAACATATAGAGTTTAAAATTAATGGGAAAAATAGCGGAATTTTCTTTGATTATGGATATATTGTTAAATTTTAAATAATATTTTATGATTAGTTTATACATCAAAATTTTCAAAAATCCGATATTTTTGTTTACCCATGTATCCAATGTTTCCAGCAAAAGTAATAAATTTGCATGGAATATATGATAACGTGATTTTTTTTTCTGAAATTTCTCCTTTTGATATGATGTTAGGAATTAGGAACCATCGAAAGCTACCTCTGGTATTTTCTCACGAAGTGAAGGTAATTCCTCCTGACAATGATGGTTCTCTGCATCTTGGCACTGTGGCAAGATATATATATATATATATATATATATATATATTATAATGTGTATGATTAAGTGCAAATTGTATACAATTATAAGGTCTATATTAAAAAATAATGCATGTTTTATACGTGATGAATAAGAATAAATATATGCTTCTTTATCCTTAAACCAAATATAATAAAGCTTCCACTAATTGTATATTAGACTGAAACCCCCCCCCCCAAACCAAAAAAAAGGCGTGATATTATTTAATAATAACATTATTTGTCAACAAATTCTATGCAATTCTATTCGAATTATATTTTTAGAAACTATTTTTAAAAGTTGGTTTTATTGAATACAATTTTTTTATAATTGAATTTAAATTTGAATATCAATATATTATATTAGATTCGGACCAATAATAATAATAGTAGTAATCCATAATAATTAAGGAAAAAACGCACAAAATGAAAGCCCGTTTGGTCAGACACGGCTCCTACTTGCAGTCGCCACACCTTTCGCCGCTCTTTCCGCTCTGCAACCAAACAGAACCCTCCCACCATTTCTCTATTTATAAAAACACCTAATAATTCCTTCTCCTCTCTAAATAAATTTCCTTCCATATAAAAAGCCCCCTCACCCCTCCTCGTCCGTACACAAAATCCCATTACTCTTCCTCGAGGCCCGAACACTGAGGGAAAACACGATCTCTCTCCGGAACGATAATGGCCACCGGAGCAGTAGACGGGATGTTCCGCAGCGTCTTCGAAGGCTGCATCTCCGGCTGCGACGCCGCCATCGAGCGCCGCCCCTACCACAAGAACTGCGGCTGCGCCCTTCACGACAGGTCCTCCTCCCCCGGCCGAAAATCCCAGATTCAGCGGCGGATCTGCCGTCACGGCATGTCGGAGAGCGTCGCCTTCCCCATTCAACGATCGTGGAGTGAAGGCAACGTGTTGGCTCTACATCTCGCGTCCTCTTCGTCCTCCTCCAATCTCCAATTGCTTTCTCCGTCTTCTTCCCTATCGAATCTGGCGTCTCCTTCGGAATCGCCGGCAGAATCTCCCGCCGCGGCCGGCCCGAGAGAATCTCACGAACTTCGCTTGGCGATCAACGAGGAAGACGATGATCATCTCTCTGTTCAAGGTTTGAAATACTAATCTCTGAATCGGCTGATTCATTCTTTGTTCGGTGTGGACAAACGAGTTTTTTTGTTTCATCTTTGGTTATAGTTGTTTGATCAAATCAAGGGGGGAGAAAACCTAATAATCCTCTGAGAGATATTTGGTCAAATCCTTAGGAAATTTTGAATTATGTTGTGCGTAACAACAAACTGTACAGTATTCATCTCTCGTTCCAACCACAAAAAAAAAACATGTAAATTTTTTGTTGCCGTTGCTGTCATCGAGGTCTGGGTGCCGCGAGCTTAACCAAAAACCTCTATCTGTTCATTTATTTTAAATTATAATTATAATTTTTGTTTGGCATTTGTCATAACATATCATATGAATGAGCTTCTTCTTCTTCTTCTTCTTCTTCAATTATTAACTGAGCTCGTGACACACAAAAAGAAAGCCACCTCTGAATTGGAATCCACAAAGCTGGTCTGGGTAAGAAAATTTAATAAATAATAATACCTTTAGAATTACTATTCGAGGGAGAAATTTCAGGTCTTTATATTTTCCAACTTTTTTTATTATTCCGGGGTTTTAAATAAAAAATAAAGTCTTTCGGGGTTTTTTTTTTCCTAGGTTGCGGCCAAAAGGCAGCAGCAGCCATTGCGTTCTTCAACTAAAACAAAATCAAGACTTTACGACTGACAAAAACTCAGAACAGAAGTTCTATTGTAGACACTTTTTAACTCAAATCTGCCTGAAGAAAGTTGATAGATTTCGTCTCAATCAAGTCCCAGAGAAACAAAATCGGTGCAGCAAAAACACTCAAAATAGCTTTGTCTTGCTAAAAAAAACAGAAAATCAAACTCCTTTTACATCCCGGTGAAGGCCTTCTTCCCACCAGCAGCCGAACCTGCCGGGATCACCTTCAGCACGTTGAACCTCACCGTCTTTGACAATGGCCTGTCGGTAAGACACCAAGAACTGAGCCTCTGCATGAACTGAAAACCCGACATATAGGATGAATATTCGATAGAAGAGTGGAACAGAAACTACACCTGCATTGGCCGATGATTACGTGATCTCCTTCCTTGACACGGAAGCTCGGGGAGACATGGGCAGGGATGTTCGAGTGCCTCTTCTCATACCTATTGTAACGTTTATTTAGAAGACGTTATTGTCGCCCGGGTGAAACGAGTTACATAAATGATAAAACTCGTGTAAAATCCGAAAGCTACCTCTGGTATTTTCTCACGAAGTGAAGGTAATTCCTCCTGACAATGATGGTTCTCTGCATCTTGGCACTGTGGCAAGTGCCGGCCAAGATACGGCCTCTGACCGAAACAGTGCCCGTGAAAGGGCACTTCTTGTCAATGAATGTTCCTGGATCAAGATGCAATAGATACTCATTTATGACAGGAAAATTGGAAACCGTTTTAACAAATTGAAACAACTGATAGATCGAATCTTACAGCATACAGTCATAACGGCCACTTAATCATATCCCCTTAACATAACACATGACATTGCATCCAGCTATTACAGAGTACAGAATAGAACGACTAAACACGATCACCAGTCTAAGCCCAGATTTAGTATAACCAAATCGCTAATCTCTAATATAGAAAACAAAATCTATCTGAACAAATTCAAAACGAAACCAGTTACCGCACCTGATCTTCAACTACATCGCAATTCTACAGTGACCGGGAATATACAATAAAATCAAGTAGGTTAAGAAACAAACACTGCACCTTCAATGGCTTCGCGAGGTGTCTTGAATCCAAGACCAATGTTCTTCCAGAAGCGGTTTCCACCCTTTCCGGGCCTTTTCCCCTTCCCGGTTTTCTTCGAGCTGATACCAGAAAAAAAATCATTAAAAAAAATGGACAAACGGACAAAATTTTGAACGAAGCAGGCAAATCCAGAAACGATGGACACACAAAACCGAAAAATATTCTCTGCTTATCGCAAATTACCATAGGAAAACCTTGGGTTGCTTCAAGAAAGCCTTCTCGGTCTACAAAAACCAAAACCAAAGAGAACGGTCATGTAATTGAGATCGACCGCTACAAATAAAGAAGACGAAGTGAACACACAGGAAAGAAGGATTCAAATGCGACGATAAGCAACCTGCTCAGCCATGGCGGATAGCTCTCAGGCGAAGCTTGAGGATTTGCGAGAAAGATGCGAGAGGAGCAGCGACTAGAGCTTCACAACGAGAAACCCTAATTTAGATTACGGTATATAAATAAAGGTTTTCAGAAAAAGGTTGGGCCCTAATATTTGGGCCCAAAAGCTCAGGGCCTATTTGCTTTTTCAAATAAATAAATAAATAAATAACCTCAAATGTGTGATTCATGCTAATTATCTAAAATCGATCCAATTATATTTTTTTAGTTTGTTTAAAAATGAATTAGGTCAAGGCGAACCCAACATTTTTTATAGATCGCAGTTAGGGGTGGCCATTTCGGTTATTAACCGAATAACCGAACCGAACCGAATCGAATAAGATATAACCGTACCCGAACCGAACCCGACATCAAAACCGAACGGTTATGATTTCCTTAAACCCGAAAAACCGAAATCGAAATCGAACCGAACCGAATAAAAAATAACCGAAAAAACCGAGAGAATAACCGACAATTTCTTTGAAAAATTGAACTTTTTACCAAAACCGAACCGAACCCGAACCGAAAAATAACCGAACCGAACCGAACTCGAACCGAAATTTATATAAAAACCGAATGGTTATAGTTTTTCTATAACCGAAATAACCGAACCCGACTATAACCGAACCGAACCCGAACCGAAATCCGAATTGGCCACCCCTAATCGCAGCGGTCTAGAACGGGTCGAACCGAATCGACATGCCAGAGAAAACGTCCGTTAACGGATGCAAACGTCCGTTAACAAAAAAAACACGTGTTTTGAATATGAACAATCGTGTACTATGGGCCTAAGGCTTATTACATTTGTAATTATGGGCCCACTCGTAGAGAGCCTTCTACTTTAAAATGGGCTCATTGTAAATCCAAGTAGGCCCATAAACATACCTTTTGGAAAATGGATTACAATTTACAATTACAACATTTTAAGACCAAGCACTGCTACTGTATCCCAGTTTTGTAATTCTGTAATGCTAAACAAAAAAACATTATTACATGAGAGTGGATATTTCAGTTTGTTTTTGTCCAAGTTTTAAATGTTTCAGAAAAATATATCAGTTCTGATTTTATACAGATTTATTTTGAATTCTGTTTTCATTGTAGTATATATTTTGTAAAGATATTTCGATATTATATTGTTTAATTATTTATATTTAAATTGGTTTCGTTTTACTTTAGAAAATTGTACTGATAAGATTTATATCGGTTTGGTTCCTGTACATGTTTTTTTTTTCATTTCAATTTTATATATGGCAATGTAAATATTTATCCCTAATATTACTCAATGAAACATTAAACATAATGAATTATCCATTTCCAATATTGAATACAAACATTTCTGTATAAACACTATTTATATTTCCTATAAGTGAACGGTCGGTCTTAAATTTATCATTTTGATTCTACAAATTCATTGTGATTGCAATGATATATATATATAACATAATCATTATGTATGGGATATGATTGAGAGATAGCGGTCCATGTATATTATTTTATGTACATGGGTTTTAAATATTTTGTAAGCCATTGTCAGGCATCATTTTGGTCCGTAGTGACTACAAAAGGGGAGGTGCGATGCACGTGACCTGACTTTGATAAAAGACACAAAATCGCCGTTAAAATAATCCCCCCGAAAGTATTTTTTTATGTATCGAAAAACATTATTTTTATTGTGTTGTTTTAAAAAGCAGATTATATAAATGTGTGTGTATATTATATATATATATGTGTGATTTTAAAAACTGGCAAAGATACGGGATTATATATATATATAATGATAGTCTATTTTTCTATTTGGATTTTAGTTTTTTGTTGAAAATTTTAACAAAATAAAATAGGAATAGTTATTGTTAAAAAAGAAATTATTTTATAGTATTTTGTTTAAAAATTAATTATGGATATATATATTATATACAGTGGAGGAAGGGTGAGTCAGGATGAGCAAGAGGATCCCCTCGTGCGGCTCACACGCTGTTTTCTCTCTCTCTCTCTCTCTCTCTCTCTCTCTCTCTCTCTCTCTCTCTCTCTCTCTCCCCTTCGCTCTCCCCAAAAACCCATCCATCATTTTTGTGGATCTTTGACCGTTGACCACCCTCCCGACAAAATAGACTATTAAACCCCATTTTCTCATTCATTTAAATATATATATTTATATATGAATCATTGTTGTTGTTATTATTATCATTATACACAGACATATAGACATTTGTATTCAACCTTGAGACCACAACATTGTTTTTTTTTAGTGTGAGTGTTTTGTTATGATGATTATTTAATTAATTGGATCTATTTACCCCGTTTTATTTTTATTCTTTCTATAAACTCCACGTTATTTAAAGGAGATATTATGATTATTTGAAGAGATGAGGGCCAGAAAAATCATAAACAAGTATAAATATGTAGTCTGAAATAATTCTTTATAATATATACTTTTCATATGGCAGTAGGGATAAGCATATTCAATACTTTTGACCCTTTTTTTTTACTAAATACTAAAACATTTATGTATATTTCTCTCGATTATTACTATTTGTCATCAAAATCGTTATTTATTCTAAACATTTTAAAAAAATTACTCAATGCACGGAAAATAAAATTACTCAATGCATTTTACAAAAAGAAAAATCATAAACAAGAAAAATAAAATTGCTCAATGCATAATTATGTAGATAACTTATATATTGATTCTGTTTAGCTAAAATGATTTAGCTCAGTTTATATCGAGATGTCTACTATTTACTTTAACAGTTTTGTTGTTTATATCCACAGGAAGATTAAAAAGACTTTTTTTACCAAAAATAAATAAAAATATTTTAATTAACATGATTTCCGTTAATTTTATAAAAGTTTATAAAAAGATATGGGAAACTGATACAAGGAAGATTCGAAGGTTTCTTCGCCTCAAAGAAATACGTTTGAGCTTGGAATAATTATTTTTATTTTGTTTAATTTGTATATATATATAATTATCTCTCCATGAGTAATTTTGATATTACATGATTTCAAATTCTTTGATAAATTTGAATGGTATACTCTCGTAATAAACTTCAATGTTAAATAAATAAGGATTAAAGCATATGTACTTCGTAGTGATTTCCAACGTATTATTAGATTATAGCCAATTATTTTTTGTTATAGTTTTTGGATTTTGGGAAAACTCTAGGTTATAACCAAATATTTGTTTATATATGATAGTTATATTTGTTTTTTTATATCTGAATTCAAATAATTAATGTATTGGTCCGAAAAATCTGTAATTGATATTGATAGATATTTCGGAGTGGAGTGAAGGGCTAAAACCTATAGTATCTAAATTCAAAATCAGTGATGAAAATTTGATAAAGATACGTATGCATGCACGTATATGCATAAAAAGAACCAAATATAAATTAAACATTAAAGAATAAAAAAACGCATTCTAAATATTGTTTCTTCGCGAAGAAAAAAACAACATATATATATTTTGTAGTTTAACAAAAAAAAAACATATATTTTGTAATTAATTTCCTAAAAAAATTAGGGAAGTTTAGGTCATTGGATTCTCAGCACGTGAGTTGTAACTGTCGATAGAACAAACTGCTTTTATCATGGTTTCTTCATGGCACGTGAGGCACTCACTGCCTCATTCATTTGCTTTGCCTTTGCCTATTTTGATTCAGTCCATAATTTGTTCCTTTTTTTTATAATTTAAATTTGATTTTTGGGGTTTAGTGATTATAAGGTTAATTTTTTAATGTGTAAAAAAAAAGACGAAACAAGAGTGAGTCCATGTGCTTTGTTCTAATTCCGATTGGTCGGTTCTGACTTCTGATAATAATCCATTTAACTTTTAAAGGGAAGAAGTCTATTAATCATCTCATATTATTAGTGCGTGCGTGTGTATATATACATGTATATATATTACATTAACACTTATTTTAATTAGGATTGGATATATTTAGCTTTAATTAGGTTTTGTATTAACTATATCACAATTAGATGTGTTCTCTCTCTTATATATGACGAGAATGGAGAAATGTTGAAGGGTGTCCCTTTAATAACGATGGAATATATATATTCAAATTTTCATAATTTTTTTAATTTTTTAAAAACTCTATTTTTTCACTTTTTATTATTATATTCCCTATTAAACTAATTTTAAAAAATTATATATTATCGATTTTTAGATTAATTTATATTCGAAATAACTATATGGTATTTATTATATATATACAATATCTAAATAGGTAGTGATAACTTAAACATGAGCAAGAAAACTATTCTTTAATAATTATTAATAAAATTAATTATGTATGGTTAAACATTAATTTTTTAAAAATTTATTGCTTGAAACAGGTCAGCAACATAAGAAAAAGGGAAATGAAAGTTGAAAATTTTGATTATAGTTTGACATTTTTGCTTTTTTGGGTTAAAGGATAGTATTTTACAATTTTCTTCTGCCGCTTTTTCTCAAGATCCCTAGACTGAGATATTCTCTAAAATGAAAAGTCAAGAGGAAATTTAAATTTTCAAGTTCATATATTTAATTTATAGCCAAATGGGCTTATACATAATTAAAAAAAAGGAAATAAAAAAGGACTTACGCAATATTGAATACAAAATCGAGACATTTTTATAAAAAAAAAACATAGAATTTATCGCGTCATACTTTTGAATTGGTTATAAAATATTTTATCATTTCCAAACCAAACACAATTGTGTTCATTTAAAAAAAATATAATATAAATAAACAATTTATATATTCAATCACAATAAAAGTTTCCACAGAAATCATACACAATTGAAAAAAAAAAATCCCAAACAGGCTTAGAAGTTTCCAAAATTCAGGTCTGAAATCATAGCGTTTATATGTCATATATAAAATCATACACAGTTGAAAAAATTCCCAAAAATTTGAAAAATCACTCGTCCAAAAAATTTAAATATTGTTTAGAGTTAAAACTTAGAACAAAAATCAAAATGGCTTTTCGTTCACACCATCTAATAAATTTATGGCCATTTTTCCATTACAATATTTTTAACATTGAACTTTCTGGAAGAAGCTGAAGCAATTAATTAAACACTAATCAAGACCCACCTGGAATTAATTAGTAACAAAAAACAATTAAATATTAAACCGCCTAAGCAAATACGTAATAAACCACAGGATTATCAAAATTGTGATTAGCTTTATGAGCACAGGAAACAAGGGGTTTCCTCGGAAACTGGTGAAACCCCTGCTTGTCTTAACACGATTGCTTGACTAAATAATCTTAAATTAACATGTTTTAAGCAAACTAATTAATTAATTATTTGAGAATAAATAAATAAATAAATAACCTAGTGGTTAGTGAGTTGTGTATGTCTCAAAAGTTTTGTGACAAAAATTAAAATTAGTGGAGTAGGTTTTTTTTCTTCTCAAAATCGATGTTTTTTTGTTGCCATATTTGATACTCAATACCTTTATTTCCTCGTACGTGTTTTGTTGTTCTTGGCCTTTTTAGTTTCAATTCTAGTTTTGAAATTTACAAATTTTTTTTTAAAAATATAGCTTTTTATTCAGACGATTTTTTTTAAAAAAAAACCCATATTAGATTCAATTTTCAAATTCAAATTAAATTCGATTTACACATATTATATATTTTTAATTTATTTCGATTCGATTCTATATACTCAAGTTAACAAAAAAATATGTGTAACCTAAAATAATTAACTGATAACTAATGACTCATCATAATTGGGGAAAAAAATTCTTGTCAATTTGTAATTCTTACCCTAAATATTAACCATGATGATCTAAACGGAAGATTACAAAGCATGGGTAATTAACCTTGGAGTTATCGCTAGTTAATGACGTTAAACCCTTAAGTTGAAGCTTTAAAAAATCAAATACTTTATATTACAAGAATTTTAATTTAACTATTAATTTACACATTTATATACGTGTATATGATATGGTACAGATATAATGTCACCCATAACAAGAAGTATCATTCAGACACTAATGGCAATAAAATAGGACAAGTCGGAGTAAGACAGAAGAATCTTTTTTTTTTCTCCTTGGTTACAGTAAATAAATATTTTTTAATAGTTATAATTAACCATATGGACAGTACATTTCTACTCCCATTAAATTCAATCTTTGATTATGCATAATTCTTATTATATCAATTTGTCGGTCTTTTACCCCAAGAAATACGACGGTGTGTTTTCCTATTAGGCTAAATTAGTCAAACAATAATTTGGATGATTTATAGATACGAGAAGATTATGATAATGTTCGCATATTAGATTTGATTTTAATATTTATATTTACATGAACTAATTACTTTTCATATGAAATTATTATTGTACCAAATAGTATTCTCCTCGAATTTATATTATTATACACATTTATATTAATATAATAATTCTAAATTCCAGGCCACCCATGAAAACACATATATCTTAGTTTGAACGATAGATTTAATTTAAAACTTTTTAAACTTATAATCAATAAATAATTGGTGATAATATACCAGAGATAATTGTTGTTAATTTTATTGAATGAATTTAAACACTCAACATAATTTGTATCAATGTTTTAATAATAAAAATATAGTAATACGGTATATTTAATACAAATATAGACTTTTTACATTTTCTAACTATAATATATATGAATTTTTAGTATGTATTTTTTTTAGATTATTTGTCCTTAGATAGGGTAGCTAGGCTTAGTTAGCTTTTTGTAAGACATGTAGCTTTTGAACACTCTACGAATTGCTATTTACAATGCATTATTAACCATTATCTTTCAAGCAAAACCCTAGAACACAATTAACCTAATCATGTATTTAATTACGTAAATCATCACAAATTCGCTAAAGAACAAAAAAAACCATTTATTAAATCTTAAACTTGTGACTTCCTGTCATGTTAATTAGTATTAATATACTATGCGTATTAGTCCTAATTATGTAGAATTATATGAAATACCAAATCTTATATATTATTAAGACTTGAGATATATACCTTTGATATTGTGGATTTCGGGACCGATTTATAACATCTAAGAGAAATCAGATTTCGTGTATATTCCACTTATTATTAAAATTAAATGTTAGAAATAATATGTTTATATGCTCTATGTAACTCGGATAATTTCGGATTTTTGGTATTAAATAGATATTATTTGTTGATAAACATCTACTAGAATTAAAATTTAGAAATAGTTTTATAATTTAAAAAAATTTATTTAAATAGACTTAGAATTTTCAGAATCATACAACAAAAGAATTTTGAAGGGGGTTTGACATTTTATCATCTATAAACAAATTATATAAAAACATAAATATTAAATGTAGGTTATGATCGATAACATATTAATATTTCACATAAATTAATTGAGCGTAAGCTTTTATGCATGGTGTGTGACATCGAGAGATTAATTAAGTTTTTATTACATAACTCATCAGTTATGTATTACTATTAATAGAATTCAAAAGATTCTTCAAACTCTCTTCCATGAATTTTGATTAAAATTTAAAAAATATATATATATATATATAATTTGATATATAATATAAATAATCACAAACTCTAACCTATGTATCTTTTGGTATTGAATTTTCATTGCCATATATGGCTTTAGAAAGACAATCTAAACTACATGGAAATAGAAAGAAAAAGAGACAATTAAATGTTTAAGAAACACACACACACCACCTATACACAGATATATACATACATATATATATATAGAGAGAGAGAGAGAGAGTAAAGTGAGCGGCTTCTCCAAGGAGAGAGAAGTTAACCTGTAGTGGAGCATGAGAGGGCTCTCTCAAGCCCAAGGAGATGACAAAACTATACTTGTTTAAAAGAGCAGACACGGAAACAGCTCCCACGTTCTCTCTCTCTCTCTCTCTCTCTCTCCCTCTTCACCAAAAGCAATAAACAAACAAGTATTTATATCTCCGAGGAATAAACATACTCTTTTCTCTCTTGTGGATCCTCCATAAATTCGCTCATCTCCATGCCCTAACTCTCTCTCTCTCTCCCTCTCCCTCTCTCTCTCGTTTTTCTTCACAGTTATACTCCTCAAGTGTCCATCTCCCAAAGCTTGTTTTGAGTTGTCATCATGGTAGGTTTTCTTCACAAATTCTTTCTTCTCTTCACATATCAAATATAGTTACTCTCTCCCCCTTTTCATTTATCCTGATTGGCAATCCTGAATTGTCAAACCTTATATATATATATATACACACACACACTTCACTAAAATGGAAAGTATTATATATACTCTCTCTCTATATATATATATATATGTCATTATTGGCCTAATTTGATCATCAAACAGTTTCATATGGTATATCACTATTTTTGTTTACACGTACAATTGAATTAAACCCGAGCGATATATATATATATATATATATATGTATCTACAAATTAACCGACTGTATAACCAAAAGAACTTTAACCTATAAGCGATGTTTTAGATATTGGAAACCTTGAGAGAGACCCCATATGTGAAAGTTTCAATACGTTTTTCGAGAGATTAATACTTTGAATTGTGATATTGGTGAAGGGAATTCAGAAGCCGGCGTGGTTGGATGCACTCTACACGCAGAAATTCTTCGTGGCGTGTTCGTACCATGAGATGACCAAGAAGAACGAGAAGAACGTGTGCTGCCTCGACTGCTGCATCAGCCTGTGCCCTCATTGCGTCCCCTCCCACAGATTCCACAGACTTCTTCAGATTCGCCGGTACGTTTACCATGACGTCGTTCGCCTCGAAGATCTTCAGAAACTTATCGACTGCTCTAATGTCCAGGTTTGCCCTAATCATGGCCTATATACATACACACACGTCAATATGTAACTATGAGAATTTTGAGAGGAATCTATATACGTATATTGAATGTCATGGGTACGTATAGGCATACACTATAAACAGTGCAAAGGTGGTGTTCATCAAGAAGAGACCACAGAACAGACAGTTCAAAGGAGCTGGGAACTATTGCACTTCCTGTGACAGAAGTCTCCAAGAATCTTTCATTCATTGCTCCTTGGGTTGTAAGGTAATATCCTAATTAAATTCCATCCATTCATCTCTAATTAATTTTCTCTTTGAAGATTAAATTAATTAATTGGTATTAACCGCATTATTTTCTGCTCACTAATCAAGAAAATTCAATACATTAAATTTATATATGTCTGATACACACACACACATACTATGAGAAACTCATAAAGATGGTGAAGATTCATGTGTATGTGTTATGTTCTAGTTTGAATTAGGTGATAAGAATTGCAAACGGGATATATACAAAATAAAAAATTTTCTTCTAATTTATAATAATAATAATAAAATAGGACAGGGTTAAGCATATATGGTCAGAATAAGGAGATCATGTTTTTTTTCTCCCTATTAATAAAACCCGCAACTTGTTCTCTAAACCCGGTCCAAAGTAGAAACACAAGTACCACTACGTGTTTAATTACAATAAATCAAAATATTAAAATTTTAAACTTAGCACCTATAAATAGTATACCTAATATCGTGAGAGAAAAAAATAATAATTAGTACACTTAAATCTGGAACTTTTTTTCTTTTTTTGACTTCCTGTCGTCACAAGTTGGTTTAAAATACTAGGGATATATAAGTATGCTAAACTAACATTTTTTAAATTCTATATATTAACTTATATTCTTTAATTGAATTTTTATTGTTAACAATGAAAAAAAAATCAAGTAACGTTTTCTTTGAAAAAAGAAAGTTAAAGCAAATTTTCCGTTTTATTTTTCGATTTTATTCAACAAAAATTCTATTATTTTTTAAATGTTTTAAAACCAAAATAGGGAAGAAGAACTTTTAATAAATGGCTCGATGTAATATGAGAAATTTAGAAATTTTAAAAATATGATTGGTTGTGATATTCATTTTCTGTTAGTAAATGTGCTGTTCACTCACAATGGATCTATATTACTATAATTCTGGTCATGTCTTCAACTATATCTAATTAAGAACAGTTTTAAGTATTAAATAATGATATAGCATTAATAAAAAATAGCATTAATTTTATGTGAATGATTCAGTAAAACCAAACTAATACGTTATTGGATTAGATAAATCTAATTTTTATTATTATTTTATTTATAGGTGGATTTTGTGCTAAAACGTTACAAGGACTTGACACCATTCCTAAAGCCATGCCACACGTTAACCCTAGGCCCCGACTACATCATCCCTCAAGACGTGGGGCTCGCCGACTCGGATCAGGCCTACGAGACGCCTCGGTCCACGGTGGTTGACTCGGACGAGCCCATGAGCTGGTCCTCCGGCGCCTCCTCCGGCAACTCCTCCGACATCTATCCTCACGCGCCGCCGTACGCGCCCACCACGAACAACGTAGTGAGGAAGAAACGAAGTGGGTTTTACGTTTGTGGAAAATCATCGGCGAGTAGTTATAAAGTGGCGAGTGATGATCAAGACGACATCTCCACTTGCATCAACCGACGCAAAGGCATTCCTCACCGGTCGCCTTTATGTTGAAATCTTGGGTTCTTACCGGTTTTTTTAATTACAAATATATATTCAATATATATCAAAATGGATGGACTATGATGGGCCTTTTTGAATAAAAAAAGTTTATATTAGTATTTAAGTATCGGTCCAAGTATAATCAATTTTAATTGTCGGTGTAATCTCCCTAGAGACATATAAAACATGAATTAGATACGATGAAATGGTATTAAGATATTATCGAAGAGCTTACGTTGTTTATTGTTATGTTTCTTAATTTTTATTTCTCAAGATTCGATTGCTCACTCTATCACGTGGTTTATATTTCCGAGTTTGGTTCTTTCACGCTCTCTTTCTAACTAAATTCGCCTGCAAACGCACTCACATCGATCATATGATTACTTATAGCCCTTTCACGTTCCAATTAATCCAATCAACAAATTTCGAGATGTATTACGTATGCATAATATAGGAAAAATTAAATTCAAGATTTGTCGCAATTTTCGAAACTCTGCACATTAATGCCTTATAGGGGTTGGTATTTCATGCATCCAACCGGTTAATTTTTAGATTTGGGTTTCTATTTTGAAATAATTATATTTACTTATTTCGTTTTCTGATTCTATTTTTATTAAGATTTTTTTTATAAACAAATAAATTTTAAGTTTTAAAATTACTCTATATTTCATTTACATCGGGTTAATTTTTTTTTATATAAAAATTATATAGAATCGTTCTAGTTAAAATTAAAAAGAAAAAAACATTTATCCGGGTTTGAAGATTTACCGTCCTAACCCTAGTTTTGACATTCAATTATTTGGGCAAAACCCGGTTTTAATGCCTTTAACTAAGTTTTATTTTGGGCTTAGACGCTATAATATAAAACAAAAGTTTTACGATAGATGGGCTTAATGATCCACCGTAAAGAGGCCCACGACGTAATCCATTATGCAACGCCATCCATATTGTCTTTGGTTTATATTATATTGGAATTTAATTCAAATTTTACTTGGATCAATTGGGTCAACGTCATCCCTTTCGTGATAATCGATTTTTAACCAAAATGTAATGTTATTTATTCTAATTATTGTTTATCCTTTTTAAGAAAAAACCCCCCAATTAAGTCCAAGTCCAAAAATTCAGTCTTCCTCCATTGTTGCAGACCTTGATCATCATTTTTTTTTCCATTGATGGTTTGTTTATCACTCGAATATTCAAAGCTGCAAAATTCAAAAACAGTTCATAAAAACCCCAGTGTTAATTAACGACATAATCAAACGTAATTAAACCTGTCAACGCCGGCGAGGAGGGTTACGTAAGCGTGTTAAGCCCCTACAAAACGGAGAAGACGACGGAAAACGTTAAATCAAACGGAGATGATAACGGAATACGGTAAAACAACGAATACACACAAACGACACAACCTATATAACAATTTGTTTCAATGGGTTTGAAGAATTCATCCTCAATTTCAATCTCTGAATTTTGGGTGAACTCGTTGAAGGTTTTGATTTTGAAAAAGTAAAATAATTTCAAAATTTGGTTCCTTGTTCCATCTGTTTCATAGATTTGCCATTAGAGCAACTTGTGCACCATATATATATAGACACTTTCACAGGAAACCAGTGTATAAAAGAAAAAAAACTATATCTGTCCACTTCACGGCCGCCGGAGATTTCAAAAAACTTTTGTCCGCCAGATCGTCAGGGGATGACGTCATAGGATCAGGAGGAATCTTCGGCCTTCGACATGACTGAAAGGCGACTCGGCCGCGGATGGAAATCGGCGCGGCGGCGCTGGTGGTGTGACGACGGCCGGATCAGCGCGGCGAGGGCTCGCTTCACCAGTTCTCCCTCCACGCCGCATATCCGCACCAGTGAGTTCGTCATCGCTGACCTTCGAGCATGCAGGCGGTTGTTCGGCGAGTAACTCGTCTGCGCGTGAGATCCACGCGCTGCCGCTGCCTTGTGGAGACTGCAACGGAAGGATCCGGGGTGGTTCGTCGGAGAGCACAAACAGGTGCGCTTCTGCTGCGGAGGGGTCTGGCTCCTGACGATCTGGCCGGCGCGTGGTGAGTGACCGACGGCGGATATCGACCGGCCGGGTGAGGTCGGGCGCTCGAGCGAGAATCTGACGGTTGCAGCGGAGGAGGTGACGGTTACAGCGGCGCGTGGCTGGGGCGAGGGTCGCTGGTGGAAGAAGGTCGAGGAGCGAGAGGTGAAGCTGGAGGTGGAGGCGAAGGCGGTGGCGGAAGGCGGAGGCGCGTGAGAAGCGTAACAGAATCTGCCAGAGGGAGAGAGCGAACGGAACATTGGCCCTCTGCTCCTTCTAGAAGTCGCCGCCATTTATGTTCTCTTTCGTCTTCTTCTTATTCTTCTTTTTTCTTTTTCCTAAAGAGGCTTTTTTTTTTGGTGTGTTTGGCTGTTAGTTTCGGCAAACCTAGCTTCACGCGACACTCATTATTTATAGGACAATTGATATATAATACTTTTAATAATTTTATTTTCTGCCCCAAAAGTTTCAGAATTTACTCGATTCGTCGACATATCTGTCCTACTGTATTTTAACATCACAAATTGTCTTATTATTTGGATTTCATTTTCTTTCCTAAATATATCATTTTAAAACATAATAAGAAAATAATGTATACTTTGTTAACAAAATTTTATCTGTTCACCTAAAAAGGAATACAAGATCCAAACAAATAAATTACACAAAGGTAAATAATGTAAACGTGTAAAGTTTTATGAATCACTGTATAGATTCATGTGATAATATGATGATTTGTGAACTTAGACATTTAGACCCGCTATGTTATATGTATTCATTTTAATCCATGGTACAAATAATTTTATAAAAAGTAATACTAATTTTCCGGATTTTGTTTTTTCCCCCAGCAAATTTGCTCTTAAGTTTCCATTATTGTATTCGTCATCTTTTACACTCAATTTATTCATATGGAAAAATAATATAAAAATACCAATTTACGCTAGAATTCCAAATAAAATCAAATAAAATCTGAATTTGATACATATAAATCTATGCATGAATATTAATTGTTGCCAGATGGTCAAACTACAATTTAAGCCAAAATAAGTACAAAAAACATGGAGCATATTTAAAAAGTTTAGCAAGTTGGTTTTTTAAAACTTTTTTCATATTTGAATGTTTGACTTCCATCATATAAAAAGACAATGATATTCAGATCAGCTATCCTTAAATTTAGAAATTAACATCTATTTTTTTAATGGATATCGGCATGAAAACTGAAAATATAGGGGGCGAAAATAGAAGAGAAGAATAATAATGGGCAAGAAAACTGATTTGAAGACATTTGAACTAACCACAGAGAAAGTAGGGTTGGATTTGGTCGTGTTAGTTAACACTTAGGACATCAGTTGTGCATCAAACGGTTTCCTATAAAGCTATGGGCCAAATTTTCTTTTCTTTCTTTTTTTTTTTCTTTTTTTAAAAGGACCTAAAATGTGAAATTAAAAAAAGGGAAATATGAAAAATGAAACAATTTGAAAAAAGAAAACGAGAAAAAAAAGAGGAAATATGGGAAAAAAGTCTGCCACGTCTAATATTTTTTATCTGATATTTTCATCTAGTATATATATATATATATATATATATTAAAAGTTGTAAAAATCATTAAAATTTTTAGCATTATACAGAAGATCAACGTAAAAATTGGAGAAATGATTTTTAATAGTATATATTTTTTAAAAAGTTCGACCGTTATGGATCGAGATGATTCAAGTGGGGAGAGACCAAAACTCAGCCTCTGGTATCGGTGAAATCTAATGTCTCGAGGGAGAGACAAACGATGTACATTTTAAGAAGCCAATTGCCACGTGTCAACTTCGTAACCAAGTCGCATACAATTTCATCCAAAATGGAGAATCGGAAAAATAAAAACTAATGGCCCTAAACTGCAATGCATGAATAGTATAAAATAATTTCATATAATAAATTTCACAAAAAAATAATCGTTTTGGGGGACAAAACGGCTAGAAAATAGTTTCAGAATCTTTATATTATTATTATTATTATTATTGATCGTTAGGTCTCATACATTAATAATTGGTTTTTGGTCCAATAGTTTATTGAGAGAATTTTACATTAAGGTTGTTTGCTAAAATAGTTAGAAAGTATTCTTTTTGTTTTTTTAATAACCAAACCGACATATATATATATATATATTAATTTTGTCTCTCCACGTTAAATGTCCGCTTTTGGACCGTCATTATCATTACTAATCATCATATGATATAATGTCTTGTGATGTGCATTATTAGCCATAACAACAAATCTTCCGATTAGT
Organism: Tarenaya hassleriana; assembly: GCF_000463585.1. Taxonomy (NCBI): domain Eukaryota; kingdom Viridiplantae; phylum Streptophyta; class Magnoliopsida; order Brassicales; family Cleomaceae; genus Tarenaya; species Tarenaya hassleriana. Next base: position 3,089,192 of record NW_010967707.1, on the reverse strand, counting down.
CATGAGATGGAACAATGGACAAATTATTGATTCAATTCCAATCCGACCCGACATCATCCCAATTCTATCTAAAAAAAACTTGGATATTCGAATAATTCGGATCCATACCAGATTATAAAAATATGAAACATTAGATTAATTTGTTGGAAAACGAACCTTGATGACTGTTCGGGTATGGACTTAGACCATAGACTATGACAGTCTATTAATTTTATGAATTTCTTGTAACGATTGTAAATTTTAAAGAAAAATATTAGAGGGATGGATTCAAGGGGAGGTTGTACTTTAACCCTTAATTAAATATAACTAACTTTAATAGTCATAAAAGAGATTCTTCAAAGATGTGAACATATGAAAACACATTGAGATAAAAGAAAATCCCGAAATTTTTTTTGACAAAAACATGTAAACTTTTTTTTTAGTAAAAAGAAGTAAACTGATTAAATTTTCTAAAATAATATGTATAAACTATTCGAATAGTATTAATTAGCAAAAAAAAAATAAAATCTATCCACATTAGACACAAAGTGCCACACGGACAGAAAAATAAAACCCTTTAGAATGAACCGAAAATCTGAACCGGTCCGTTAAATCTGATTTCCTTTCAAAACAAACCGAATCCGAAATGACCACTATTAACATGGACTCCTCAAGCAAAATCATCCTGTCACGTCACGATTTCACTGACCAAATATACGAAACAGCAAGCAATGAACCACAAAAAAAAAACACCACTCCATTAACGAATGAATCGCACAACACAGAATCACCGTTCGTAGCTAAAACTAAGAGTAAAGTTGACTAATTAAGCAAAACCCACGAAGAAAAAAAAAAAAAAAAAGTGAACGAAATCGAGAAGTGAGAGAAAAGATTCTTCATTTTTTGGCATAGTTTATGGGGTGACGTGTTGTGGCGCATACGGTGATCATTTGGATATGAGAGACGATCTGTTGTAACGCGTTCGGTGATGACTTTGATATGTGAGACGTGTATGGTGACGATTTTGGATACGAGGTGATTGTCGATGCCAGTGGTGGTGATTTGTTGCGAGAATGCTTGTGATGGTGGTTTGTTGCGATGCTGCTGATATGATGCGATGGTTTTTTTTTTAGAAAATATGACGCGATGTTGCCGAAGCTTGTGATAATGATACGATGTTGATGTGGTGATATGATAATACGATGATGGTGATATGTTGTGATGGTGCTAACGTTATTGCTCATGATGGAGACGACGGCGATGCTAATGGGATACGATGATGCCAAGATGCTGGGGGTGACGGTGTAGATGTTTGTGATGATGTGATGCGATGCAAATGCAGAACCATGATGATGATGCAAATGCTAATGCAGATGATGATGATGCAAATGATGATGATGATGATGATGCTAATGCAGATGATGCAAATGCTAAAGATGATGAGGATGAGGATTCACTTACCTCCTCTGGCGTGCCCATGGCGAGGCTTCAACTGTTGAATGTTTGGTGGTCTGAGTTAGGATCTGACGTGGACACCAAGAACGCCGCTGAAACAAAACCCAAAAACAAATTCGCTACAAGGGACTCCAACGAAATCCCTATCGAGTTCGACATCAGAACTGAAATCCCTATTTGTTCCTTGCGACAAGAGAAGACGAGGAGGAAATTGTCTTAGGATAACTATGTGTGATTGAAATCGGAAGGCAAAAAATAATTAAAGATAAAGAACGAAATTACTAACCAGAAGTCAGCAGTAAGAGGAGGGAGCCTCCTAATCCTTCCACGGCGAGGCTTCACTGAAGAAGAAAGTCATAAACATAGTCAATAACCTTTAGAATATGTACTAACACCTAAAGCAGATTAACAACATATAATTAAACAAACGTATGTACCTTTCTCTGTGTTGTAAGCCCAGATGAGTTTGCAGAATTGTAAAACCATCTTCAGTTCAGTTTTTGTCATACGTGAAAGAGATAATCATTGCACAGATCTTTCGTCCAAATCACCGATGAAAAAGAGGATAGATTCGATAATAAAATAAAGAAAAAAGAAGAAGAAATGTGCAGTATAAGCACATGAAATGGCTATCTACCTGAGATTAGCTCTGCTCATCAAATATGAAGAACTAGGCTCGCTGAAAAAGAACATATGCAAAATCATTAAACTCAAGACTGTTTACGAAAAAAGGACATCTATTATTGACAACCTAAGCCCAGTAAATTCTAGTGTAAAAAGTGTGCTCATGGTTTATATCTTTTTTTGGATTGTAGCCTAAGGAGTTGGAGCAATGTATACCCGTATCACAAGCCTATCCTGTACGCCAATGTGCTTCAACATGCTCTGCATATAAAACATATTTGGAACACAAAATCATAACAATAACAATTTATAATTTTACGAAGAAAAAACAAAATGAATGAGAAACGAAGATTTTACATTCTAGCGTTCAATATATCAACATGGAAGATCTGAAGATCTCAATTTCGATGTTAGTCATTCCAATTTCTTTTTCTATCAGGTGAAAGACAATTGGTTAAATGAGACATCAATTCATTTCACGTATGATTTGCATCTTAGGACCATTACTATTCGAAAATTAAAAAACGAACGGGATACTCATAAGCAAGAAGATTTAGATTTAAGAGTTCGGTGATACCTTAATTGTCACTGTCTTTTGGCTTAGCAGTTCTGTCAGCTCTCCAATGGTCACTTGATAAGGTAACTTCCTATACGCAGCTCCATCTTGTTCTTACGTTGAAATTCTACTTCATGTGATGGGCTGTCTAAGGTTCATCTGTTTGGAGCTCAGATTTCTTCCATGGAGGCACATTTAAGAGGAAAGACACATGTAAACCCATTGACGCCTAAACTATTTACGTACTCAAAATCCAATATTGAATTGGTTAAAAGGGATTCCCACGAAATCCCTATTGAGTTTGACATCAGAACTGAAATATATACCATTGGTCCACTCTATAATTATAGTTATTTATTTATTCATTGCGACAAGAGAAGACGAGAAAATTTTCTTATAACAATTATGTGCGATTGAAATCGGAAGACGAAAAATAATTAAAAAGAAAGAAGGAAATTACTAACAAGAAGTAATGGGAGGGAGCTCCTAATCCTTCCATGTCGAGGCTTCACTGAAGAAGAAAGTCATAAACAACGTGAATAACCTTTAGAATATGTGCTGACACCTAAAGCAGATTAACAACATATAGTGCTCAAATTAAACAAATGTATGTACCTTTCTCTTTGTTGTAAGCCCGGATGAGTTTGCAGAATTGTAAAACGATCTTCTGTTCAGTTTTTGTCATGCCTGAAAGAGATAATCATTGTACTCATCTTTCGCACCAAATCACCGATGAAGCAGAGGATAGATTCAATAATAAAATAAAGAAAAAGAAGAAGAAATGTGTAGTATAAGCGCATGAAATGGCTATCTTCCTAAGATTAGCTTCGCTCAAGTGCTTATACTACACATTTCATGCGTTATACTGCACATTTCTTCTTCTTTTTTCTTTATTTTATTATCGAATCTATCCTCTGTTTCATCGGTGATATGGTGCGAAAGATGAGTGCAATGATTATCTCTTTCAGACATGACAAAAACTGAACAGAAGATCGTTTTACAATTCTGCAAACCCATCTGGGCTTACAACAAAGAGAAAGGTACATACGTTTGTTTAATTTGAGCACTATATGTTGTTAATCTGCTTTAGGTGTCAGTACATATTCTAAAAGTTATTCACTTTGTCTATGACTTTCTTCTTCAGTGAAGCCTCGACATTGAATGATTAGGAGGCTCCCTCCCATTACTGCTGACTTCTGGTTAGTAATTTCCTACTTTCTCTTTAATTATTTTTTGCCTTCTGATTTCAATCGCACATAATTGTTCTAAGAAAATTTTCTCGTCTTCTCTTGTCATGAGGAACAAATAATAAAATAATTGTAATTATATAGTGGACCAATGATATATATTTCAGTTTTGATGTCAAACTCAATAACGATTTCGTGGGAGTCCCTTTTAACGAATTTGATTTTGGGTTTTGAGTACATAAATAGTTTAGACGTCAACGGGTCAACGGGTTTATATGTGTCTTTCCTCTTTAATGTGCCTCCATGGAAGAAATCAGACCTCCGAACAGATAAATCTGGTTTTTAGTGTGCCTACATTTTTTTCCTCCTTTGACAGCACATCACATGAAGTAGAATTTCAACGTAAGAACAAGGTGTAACTGCCTAAGGAAGTTGCGTTATCAAGTGATCATTTGAGAGCTGACAGAACAACTAAGCTCAAAGACAGTGGCAATAAGTTATCATGTGAACATTTAAATCTAAATCTTCTTGGTTATGAGTATCCCGTTCGTTTTTTAATTTACGAATAGTAATGGTCCTCAGATGCTAATCATACGTGAAATGAAATTGGAATGGCTAACATCGAAATTGAGATCTCCAGATCTTCCATTCCATGTTGATGCATCGAACACTAGAATGTAAAATCTTCGCTTCTCATTCATTTTTGTTTTTTCTTCGTAAAATTATAAATTGTTAGATTGTTGTTGTTATGATTTTATGTTGCAAATATGTTATATATTCAAAGAAAGTTGAAGCACAATGGCATACCGGATAGTCTTGTGATATACGTATACATTGTTCCAACTCTCTAGACTACAACCCAGAGAAATGTATAAACCATGAGCACAATTTTTACTCTAGAATTTACTGGGCTAGGTTGTCAATATTAGATGTCCTTGTTTCCTATTCTAGTAATTTTTCAGATCTTGAATGGAATGCATAAACATTCATGAGGTTAATGATTTTACATTTTTTTCTTTTCCAGCGACGCGGAAGAAACAAACTCCAAACTGATAGTTAATATGAAGAACTATCAGTTTGGTGTTGGTTTCTTCCTCGAAAGTTCACTGAAAAATAAAATATGCAAGATCATTAAACTCAAGACTGTTTATGAAACAAGGACATCTAATATTGACAATATAAGCCCAGATAATTCTAGTTTAAAAAGTGTGCTCACGGTTTATATCTTTCTTTGGGTTGTAGCCTAAAGAGTTGGAGCAATGTTTACGCATATCACAAGCCTATCCTGTACCCCAATGTGCTTCAATATGCTCTGCATATAAAACATATTTGGAACATAAAATCAAAACGATACCAATTTAACAAGTTACAATTTTACGAAGAGAAACAAAAATGAATGAGAAGCGAAGATTTTACATTCTAGCGTTCGATGCATCAATGTGAAAGATCTGGAGATCTTAATTTCGATGTTAGCCATTCCAATTTCTTTTCCTATCAGGTGAAAGACAATTGGTTAAATAAGGTATCAATTCATTTCACGTATGATTAGCATCTTAAGCTTAGTTCGAAAAAGCGCGCCCGGTGGATGCGCAGATGCGAACCCAAAATTGCATCCTGAACCCTAGGCGATGCGATTTGCAGGAGGCGGCCCAAAAGGCTGAAGCAAATGAAGTGGAAGAACTTTTTAAAAATAAAAAAGTTCCAAGTGATGATTGATCGATATTGTGAACGACCTTGAACCAAGGGGGAATGTTGGAGTTGCTTGTTGTTTCAAGGTCATGATTAATGCAGAAGATGAAAAGCTGATTCTTAGCAAGTGTGTTTCGAGACTGTCATTGACAGTTACTTATGTTTAAATTTGAAATGTCAGTTACTATCAGTTTATTGTCTTTATCATGTAATAACTAAGTTTAGCAGTTACGTTTGTGTGTATTTAAGGATGTATTGCTGTAAAATTATTATGTGTGTGAATAAAGCTTCAGATTCACATACATCGTTAGAGTGTTTTCCATTTATCAATTCTTACATATTCAAAGCAGAGAGAGATTTCTCTGAGAGGAATTTGTGAGGCTGAGAGAAATAACAGTGGTATCAGAGCAAGTGAAGGATCTTTCTGGGATCTGTAAGGAAGATCGGTTCACAAGATGGATCAGACAGAAAATTTGACAAATTCAAATCCTGTGCAGAATGCTCCGATTTTCAACGGCGAGGCCTACCAGATCTGGGCAGTGAGAATGCATGTGTTCGTCGAAGGTGCTGATCTCTGGGAAGCGGTGGAAGAAGAGTATGAAATCCCTGCTTTGCCAGCGAATCCGACTGTCAACCAATTGAGGAACAATAGAGAGAGGGTCACGAAAAAGTCCAAGGCGAAGTCCTGTATCTTTGCTGCGGTCACACCATCAATTCTGATCAAGATTATGAATCTCGTATCTGCTAAGGCGATGTGGGATTTTCTCAAAACCGAGTATGAAGGAGATGAAAAGATAAGAGGTATGAAAGTTTTAAACTTGTGGCGAGAGTTTGAAAGGCAAATGATGAAAGGAGATGAATCGGTGAAAGATTATGTTAACAGACTTGTTAACATAATCGACAATATCAGGATTCTGGGAACTAAGGTTGATGATGACAAGATAGTACAGAAGATTTTGGTTTCTGTTCCCGAAAAGTTCGAAGCTATTGTTGCATCTCTGGAGAATACAAAACAATTATCGCAGATCAAACTTACAGAAGTTATAAGCGCTCTTCAAGCACAAGAGCAAAGGAGGCTAATGCGAAAAAGGAGAAAATGTTGAAGGAGCCTTAAAAGCTACGGTTTGTCAGAAGACAAAGAACGGTAACAATTCCGGTAAATCAGGAAATTCAACAACAGAAGGCGGTGGGAGCGAGGGTTTTTCGGATCCTTGCAAACACTGTAATAAGAAGGGTCATCCATATTGGCGATGTTGGAAAAGAGCTGATGTTAAATGCAGGAAATGTGGTAGAATGGGACATGTTGAGAGAATTTGCAAGGAAAAAAACGTTGAAGATGTTGAAGCACAAAAGGCTGAAGCAAATGAAGTGGAAGGACTTTTAAAAAAAAAAAAAGAGTTCCAAGTGATGATTGATCGATATTGTGAACGACCTTGAACCAAGGGGGAATGTTGGAGTTGCTTGTTGTTTCAAGGTCATGATTAATGCAGAAGATGAAAAGCTGATTCTCAGCAAGTGTGTTTCGAGACTGTCATTGACGGTTACTTATGTTCATCGGCCGGAGGCGGAGGCGTGCGCCTCTGGTAGTAAGGCGGTTAATGTAAAAAAACTAGGTTTAGGTAGAAGACGAAGAGAGCAGAAGCGAGGGAAAGTGGGTGAGTGGGAGAGAGAGATGGATGATAGGCACGTGGGTGTGTGAATAAAAAATAGGTCTAGCCAGACATCTCACGATGTGAGATTATATCAATTTTTTAATTAATTTATATATAAGATTTTAAATAAAATTAATTATTTTATTATCAATTATAAATTAAAATTAATAATAATACAGAACTAAATTTATATATATGTTAAAACCATAATTGAAAATTATTTTATTTTTATAAATAAATTATTAATTTCTTTATCAAAACAAATAATATTTATATATCACCCTAAAATTATTTTAATTTTTGTTCATATTAGTCAAAATTTTAGATTATAATTTAATTATAATAAATATAATTTAATTACGTTGAATGAACATATAGTTGGTTTAAACAATTAAATAACAATTCTATTGTTAACTATGCATTCTATTATTTAATAATGCGCCTCTCGTGCGAGAGGCGCGCGCCTCGCCTCGCGCCTCGCGCCTCACGCCTCACGCCTCGGATTTTAAGACCCTTTAACGCCTCAGTGTGCCTCGCGCTTTTTACAACCAAGATCTTAGGACAATTTTTATTGGTAAACTAAAAAAATGAACAGATACTCATAACCAAGAAGATTTAGATTTAAGTGTTCGCTTGATACCTTATTACCATTGTCTTTGAGCTTAGCAGTTCTATCGGCTCTTCAATGGTCTCTCGACTATGACCCTGATCCGATTGCGACGCACAAGCCTTCATATATCTCCTGTACAGAGTTGATCATTAGACTACAAAATTGATGAAAATAGATCATGTCAAAGTGGATGGTATCAGATTTAACCCGATAACCTAACTTCCTTAGTGAAGCATTGTCTGCATTGGTATTCAGGCAGCTCCACCTTGTCCTTATGTTGAATCTCAGCTTCACGTGATGGGCTGTCTAAAAAGGAAAAAATGTATAAATAATAACCCGATAGAAATGCTATGATGAAGCTATAAAATATAAACCATATCAAATCAAAAGAAACATATGAATATATTACATATCAACCTTTCGCTAATTTCTGCCTCAGATTTCTACGTTGATCATATTTGAAGACATAAGCCTTTTGCGATCCTAGGAGCAGAAGAGAGAACTGAAATAAAAAACGAAGTCTTATTTCAAGTAGTAAGAGTAACGATTTTATGAGGGGCAAACACACACAAAAGAGGAGAAATTGTTTTACAATGGATGCCTTACCAACGCATAAACACAGTAGATGTAGTAGAAAAAGTTCTAAATGGACCATTCCAAAATTTTTTCTATCAAGTGTAACAACTAACAAACTTGTTATCTCTTACAATGTGAAAGCTGCCTCATATGAATCTATGATCGAAGTCAAGGTCTGAGGATTTCATACCACATAAAATCGAAGTCAAGGTCTGAGGTTTGCCGTCCTACTCCTACCAGCCATATTTCATGTACCAATTTGATCACCAAGACACTTGTTGAGGCGTTGTCTGCTTTGAGTTAGTCAAATAGCTCCACGTTGTTCTTCAACTGAATCTAAGTATTATGGGCTGCCTAAGCAAAAAGAAATATATACACATTTAATGGAGATAGAAATGTACCATATCATTTAAAGAAAACTACAAAAAAGGAATCCTGCAACTAACATAGTTTTTTTGTTGGGAAAAGCAACCCAAAGAAATATTTGTGAAATAGAGATGTCGTTGGTGAGTTATTGAGCAAACAAATAAAAGTAAAACAACAAAAAACATACCACTATTATTCTTATCCAGATGGAAAAGCTACATTAAGAAATTTTTGCATAGCAAAAATATTGAACACAACTTTCTTATCTTAACACTTGTCTACTTGGCTGTAGAAAACATTGAAAAAAGAAAAGTTACAAAAAGTAGCATTATCATAAAATCATTACACTTCAAAAACAAATATGATTGCACAATAATAAACTGCTTCCACGAAAGTAATAAAATACAAATCAGCGAAATTTATGTCAAGGGGAGCGAAAGGAACAACCATGACTGACCTGACTAGACAATTATGATCTGATGAAGAAAATCGAACATAAGCCACTCCAACAAAAAAAATCGTCCCTAAGATCTATCTCCATCACACAAAAATCAAGATATAGGCTACATAATCAACTAAAGGTCAGTATGCAAAATATCAAGAAAATTCCAAAGGATATAGGTATGGCATGGTGTCAACGCAACGACACAACGCCCCCACAGGCTCTTCTAACGATGGTCTCTCGTTGTTTGAGACGTTGCAGTGAGAGGAAGAATGATGGATAAATTATTATGATGCATATGCAAATGATGTTATATCTTGTCCTTTGATGTTATGATGCTGATGCATATGCAAATATCATGCGATGATATTAAGATGCATATGTAAATGATGATGAGATAATGTGATGATGCATATGCAAATACGATGTGATGATGTTATGATGCATATGCAAATGACAATGTTATGATGCATATGCAAATATGATGTGATGATAGTATGAGGCATATGCAATTACGTTATGATGAATACGCAAATGATGATGCAATGAAGTTATGATGCATATGGCGATGATTTTGATATGATTTGATGTGTTGTTATGTATATGGTGAACATTTTGACATATGAGATGATGTGTTGTTATGCGTATGGTGATGATTTGGATATGATGTGATGTGTTGTTATCCATATGATGATGATTTTGACATATGAGAAGATGTGTTGCTATGGTTTTTGTGATATGATTTAATGTGTTGTTACACATATGGTGAAGATTTTGATGTATGAGATGATGTGTTATTAAGCGTTTTGTGATGCTTTTGAGATGATTTGATGTGTTGTTACATTGTGGAGATGATTTTGATATGAGATGACGTGTTGTTATGCGTTTTATGGTGACATTGATATGATTTGATGTGTAGTAACATAAGGTGATGATTTTGATGTATGAGATAATGGATGTTATGTGTATGGTGTAATTCTGATGTGACGTCATGTGATTACGCAAATGCTAATGATGACGAAGTTATGATGCAAATGCAAATGCAAATCCCATGTTTATGATGCAGATGCTAATGAAGATGATGATGATGATAACGCAAACGCAATGTTAATGATGTATGCTAAAGATGACAATGATGATGATGATGATGATGAGGTTCTACTTACCTTTTTGGCGTGTCCATGAAGTAAAACACCATTCTTCATATGTTTGTCGTTTGGTGGCTGGTGTTAGAATCTGATGCAGACACCAAGAACATTGCTGAAACGAAACCCAAAATTGAATGCGTTAAAAGGACTCCCACCCTAAAGCAGAGTCACATAATATGCTCAAATTAAGCATGGTATGCACCTTTTCTCTTTGGGTTGTAAGCCCAAATGAGTTTGCAGAATTGTGTCATGCCCGAAACTGAAAGAGATGCTTAGTCATTACACCATATGTTTCAGTGCTTGGCCCTTGACGGTTCACATGTCTCACCTGAGAAACGTACCTCTGAAACAGAGAATTCGCATTTGCAGGGAGATGCATATACGCTACAACAAATGAAAAGAAATATATTAATAGATCGCATACATCACCAGTACATCACCAGTACGCCAATGTTTGCCTGCGATTTCTCCTCGAACCATACTAGACGACACATGTCTTCGCAATCCTAAGAGCCAAAGAGAGAACAGAAAACAAAGTAAGAGTAAACTGTTTTATCATTAAACCAGTAACAATTAGCCTGACAAGTGATGATTTCGTAAGATGAAACGAAACAAACAAGAAGCGGAAATACTGCGTTTTGATGACTTACCAATGCATAGAAACCCCAACCGCTCGGCGGAGTTTTGGTGGTCAGGCAATTCCGCCTTGTTCCTGCAGAAATAGAAGATGATGGAGGAGGAAAAAGAAAACCCTAAAGTTTGAAATTCGAAATTTATGGTTTGTCCTCTTAATCAAGAACCGAGAAAAAGAAAGTACAATTGCAAGCGACCTTCCGGAAGAGATGCAAGATCACCTTTAGAATGAAAGAGGCTTGCTCAGGACAGGAAATAAATGCCTTGAAGAAAACCCCAGGCTCTATACTGGCCACGAGTAGCGTACTCGGGTATGAACCCGTTCTTGAGGTAATTGTAGAAAGAATAAGACCATAGTTTTCATAGTTCTCGTAATCTTCTTCTTCTTCGTCTTGACTGGTTGATTGATCCAAGCCGCTGACCTAGCAAGGCGACCACAGAGGGAAGAGAAAGCCCAAGAGATGCCGGAAAAGAATAAGAGCCAAGTTCCGAAGCAAGAAGAGAGAGAGGGAGAGAGCGAGAGCGAGAGCGAGGGAGGGAGAGAGCGAGAGCTCGAGGGAGAGAGATGAAGAGAGCGAGAGAGATGAGAGGAGATGCAGAGAATAGAGATGAAGAGGCTTGCTTTTTAAAATGGAGAGAATGTCGGTCGATTTTAAATTATTTAAAATTCTAAAAATGAACGTTGTAAAATGGGTCGAGTAATTGGGCCTAAAAGCCCAAACTAGAACGACCATTCAACGCTAACGTTGACCACCTAACGGTCGATTTTTGAGCTTGACAAATAACCCATCTTCGAAGAAATGTACCAAAAGCCGAAATAAGGCAGAAACAGAGATGAAACAAAAGAAAGCACTGTAGATGAAAGCTGTTATTGAAGCAAAACGCTAACCCGAAAAACCCCAAACCACGAAACCCAAACCCCTTATCCGACATCTCGTACGGTCACTTCTCTCGGACATCATGCGGATGCTGAGCGTTGAAATCCTTCGTGTAAACCCGGTGCCTCCTTTCGCGGGCATAGATGACCCAGAAAACAAGAGAGAGCATCACGGCTGCGGAAACAAGAACGAGACCGACGTAGATCCACAGCGTGTATTTCCACAGACCCGGGCAATGATCGTTGTGTATCTCGGTAAACGCCGATCTCACAAAGTCACAGTCTTGCAAATCCGCCAAGAACGGTCCGTAACGGTATAATCCGTAGCTTATGTTGACCGCTGCGGCCATTTGGTTGTAGAACTTCGGGGTCACACGGCCCGTTGTAGCGCACATTTCTGGTGTTGTAATCTGGCAAGTGTAGTTCTTCCATACCTGGAGAAACAAAATCAAGATCCAAACCGAAAATTCGGTATGAGAGCCAAATACTCGAAAATCGATCGGATACCCGCGGCCGGGTATTTAAGCGTCCACACCTAGAATTTACGATAAGAGAGTGAATCTTTGAGGTCACCTCGGTGGCGTTGTTCAGACCGAGCTCACCAGGCTGACACATCCTGTCGGAGAGATCGGAGTTGAACGGGTTACAGAGGATCGGCATGAGAGGACCCGACTGGTTGAAGTATAAGGGTCGGGCTTGGGGCGGGAAGTTCCCGTTGGAGACAGTGGTAATGGCAGTGTCTACGAGGTTAATCAGTTGGTATGTCACGAGCCTCGTCCGATCCAACGTCTCTTTCGCGGTGGCGTTATCCACGCACGGAAGAATATCGTCCAGAGCCGTGTGAGCCGTCGGGTGCCGGACCCACTGGTCCATTGCAACGCATGTATCCGCAACGACACTGGCACGTAGACGATGGGTGTGTTTAATATAAAAAACACAAAGGGATATAGTTTTTCTAAAACCGAAAAAATGAAATGCATCAATAAAAGTGTTGCAAGACATTGAAACTCACTTATGGAGGAGAAGGAATACACCACACAAGATGAAGGTACCGGTAACAAGAATCCATCCGACAATCACCAATCTGCAATTTGTTTTATGAGATTTATCAAATCAACAAGCGGGCTAACCGATTCAAAATTTCAATAATCGACGCAACGATATAAATATAAATAATCCGCTTACGTGTATACGAGGCACTGCAATCCGAAGATAGATAATACTGCAGGAAAAATCACAATGAGATGAGAATCATGGGGAAAAAAAACACTAATCTTTCGAGAATTTCGAAGGCATAGAGAAGAGAAAGAGATGAATTACCGAATCCGATAAACGCAAGGAGGAGCATAACAGCGGCGATAATGACGAGAGCGAGTCTCCTGCCATTCGGAAGACGAAAACCATAAGCCCAAGTAGAGGAGTCTTCCGGAACTAAGGATGAAAAAAAAAACACGTTAAAGATAACAGAGATGTGTCTGGTTTTTTTACATGTTATCCAAGGCGGTTTGGATCTTGTCTTGATTCTCCATGGTTTTGTCAGAAAGCGCTGTGGCGGAAGAATTGATCTTTCCCTGTATTCTGTCGATGCTTTCTTGAACACCGGCCGGCAAAAAAGTCGATTCCACATCGACCTTTTTAGCCGCGCTGAGATAATCTGACACATTCCTGAGGTTTTCTGACGTGAGGTTCGCTTGCCTCACGACATAATCCAACGTATCGGTTGTACTAGCGTGAAATTTCCCTTGGCCCGTGTACAGGAAAACACAGCCAACACTGGAAAACATATCAAAGAATAACAATTCAGCAATAACCTTTGATGGATCAAGGCGAGTTTTCTGATCTATTTTTGTGTCAATTATGCAAAGCAAACGGGTTTTTCATAAAACCTGTAATGATCTAACAATCAAATGCCACAAATCCGAGGAAGGAACAAGGGACAGAGAACAATTTACATGGCGGCGATGGTGAAGAGAATGAGGAGAATAAGGGAGAGGGCATAAGCAATCCGGGAGTAGCCATAAGGCTCGCGGGGACAGCAGCAATAACTTAGGCAGATCAGGCACAGACACAGCCCGAAAAGCACGAACCAGACAGCTCCCACGATTAAGAATGGCGCCGCTGTAAAACTGACAGACTGGATCACAAACAAATGATTAAAGATGATATGTCAGATAGAATCAGGGCCAAAGCTCGGAAATTTCTCAGAAAAAAATCAGGCAACTAGAGCATAATCCAGCAACAGGGGACCAGATATTTATCTCAGATGTCATTCAAAAACCCTTCAGGATTTATACACAATGACAAAAACTTGAGAACAAAAGAAGGAACCAACCAAACATCTTTCAATCGTTAGTTTCGAGAAGTCTCAACTCAAATCAAGTCAAGGCTCATTAGTGGAAAGGTTTCAAATGCAGTTTCAACCTGAAATAGTCAAAATTCTACTCTGCCAAAGTTTTCAATTGAAATTTCGATTAGGAAACTAAGAATCCAAGTGGAACCCGGATGAAGATAAACAAGCCCATCAAAGGAAAACTAATTGCAAGATAATCCCTCAGCAGCAAAATCATAGGAAATCACTCACGGCCCAGTAGTGTTTATTGCTAATGTTCCATCCGCCATTGTAATATTTGAAATTCTCAAGAGGGTCTTGTCTTCTGGTCCTTTTTGCAGCCAAAATCAGAGATGCATTATCTCCAGTTGCCTCTGCGAGAACCCTCTCTGTGATATCTTTCCTCCATTGAGCTACTCCATCTTCTCCTTTACCGATCCCTAAAATCATTCATAGTAAACAGAAAAGCAATGGGTTTTCAATTTTCTTCGCCAAAACAGAGCATATTTCGGATTAAAGTCTCCAATCTTGATCATAGAGGAACCAATCAACAACCATTCTAAGAACAAGAAGAGGAAAAACAACTTTAACCTAAAGAAACACAAACATATCCAGGGAAAAAATGAACCACAGAAGACAAACAACTTGGGACGATACACCCAAACACGAAAAAAGAAGAAACAGAGCATCACAATATAATCTGACTCTCTTACCTGAAGTTGATGTTCCAGTGGTCTGAAAGATAATCAAAAGGAAAGAAAAAAGAAAACCCAGAAGCAAAAATACACTTTTGGGTCTGCAAAGCAACATAATGTCTCTGGTTTCTTCTGTTTCTTCGTTTTTGTTTTGTGTCTGTGTGTGTGTTTTCAGTGTTCAATGTTTCTCTACTCTGATTGTGTGTGTGTGTGTGTGTGAGAGAGAGAGAGAGAGAGAGAGAGAGAGAGAGGTGGAGAACCAATGGATGACGACGACGTTGAGAAGACGATTTCGGGCTTTTATATCTGATTTGAGACCTCACCTGACGCGCACGCGCCTCTCTTCCGCGAAACGTCGGCATTTTCATAATATCCAAACAATTTTTCACCTTTTGATGATTTCTTCTTCTTCTTCCTTCTTATTCCTTTATTTGTTTTCTGTTTCCTCATTCCCAAAGAACTTCCCTTCTTTTGAAAAGATGCTTCCTTTTTAGTCTTATTTAATGTGACAGTGACACCACCAACTAATCCACGTTTTTATAAATAATAATCATAATTCCATATTCTGGTGGAAAATAATTCTCGGTTTATTCCGTCACGAATAAGCTTTTATAAAAATAATAAGAATTTAATTTGTCTTATTATAATTAATTAAAAGTGTGATTCTTATGATATTTCCTAACATGACTTGTTGTCACGTGTCACAAAAGCCTAAGCTTGAAAATCACTGTTTTTGTTTAAAAGAATTGTTGGGTGTGACAGAGTTTTTATATATAAAAATATTTTCAAGTCATATTAGCTCTGCATTATCTCTCTCTTCTTGTAAATTTGCTTATAATTATAAATTTTAAATGAACTAATTAATATATCATATATTTAAATTTTAATTAAATTTATTTTTATAGTATAATAATAGAATTTAAATTAAAAATAAGGTAGAACTTTTTAAGAAATAAATAGATTTAGAACAAAAAATAATATTCAAATACAATCTAAATAAAATTCCAATTTATATAATATTTTAAAATAAATAATTAAGCAAAGCAAGTAAACAGTACCAAATATAATTATTAAACACGAAATGTCCGTCTTTACTATATGCAAGGTTATTTATTTAGAGACGATTATACATTTACTTTTTTTGTTGGTTAATCCGGAAATTCACCGTATCTTTGGTCCAACTACATT
This sequence comes from Tarenaya hassleriana, assembly GCF_000463585.1. Taxonomy (NCBI): domain Eukaryota; kingdom Viridiplantae; phylum Streptophyta; class Magnoliopsida; order Brassicales; family Cleomaceae; genus Tarenaya; species Tarenaya hassleriana. The sequence continues at coordinate 3,073,186 of NW_010967707.1, read as the reverse complement.
TCTCAGAAGAACGGGGTAGACCATATAAAAACCAGGAATCGAACCGCCAACCTCTGAATGTTTTACATCCAATGCTGACCACTCGTCTGTTGGGTGATTATACATTTACTTGGTAAAATAATACGTCGAAGATCAATAACGTGCGGTTCATTTAAAGTTATTTTTGTTTGCTTTGTTATATGCAAGATATCGTATTGATATCTTAATATAAATACGTCTGCATTACATTCGTATTATTGCCGCACTTGTCTCTTTTCTTCTCGTTATAGAAAATAAGAAACTATGCGAATTTTCTTTTCCATGGAAGCCACCTTCAATTTGCGACATCTTACATGTTAAAAATATTTGTCGATGAACATATAAACTATATGTACACATAAACACGCGAAATATTGGTTCGATGAACCTAGACAATAGGCAGTGGTTTTGTCTCTCTCTCTCTCTCTTTTTTAAGTACACTTAATTATAAATATATAATCATATGATTGAAATTAGAAGCAAAAATACAATTGTAGTGCGTATTTAATAAAAACAAATTAAGATAATGAACTTGTCGTAATCCAAATTGTGTTCATCCAGCTAATCAAATCACATTGCGAACTAATTAAAGTTTTTTTTTTAATAAAATGTACAAATAGAACTAATTAAAGTTATACAAATTACATGATTATTATGATTTTTATTCCTTGTTTGTTTACGCGATATTCAAATAAAAATATGTTGTTATTATTATTATTATTAAAATTTATATTATTTAATCATATCCTAATTAAACATTGTAAAATGATCTACACTCCATCAAATGCAAAGTAATAGAAATTTTGTATAAAAAACAAATATATTTCCTTAAATTAAATTTGAAATTAATCTAAATCTAACCGAAATTAAATACAAAATTGAATAGATATACTTTTTTGTAAATAAAAAATATCGAATTAAATTAAAAACCAAATGATTCCCAAATATGCATTCTACATTTTGAATTAACACAAGGACTTATTATTATTTTTAATACTATGTGTTGGGGGAGAAAAATAAAAAGAAATCAGAAAAGGTCAAAAAGAGGAAATTAAAAATACTAAATTTGCCACTCATTTGTTTTACTTCTTCCACACCCCGTCAAATTCACTTTGGCCAGTAAAAGTCCACCTTTCCCTTCTGGATATAGCAAAACCTAGTCTGTCGGCATTAAATTTCACAACGAAAACCCTAATCGGACCAATCCTAGGGTTTACCCTTTTGACCGGATCCAGACCGACAGGCCTATCAGGTTATTTCCTCACTCTCTCTCGCTCTCTGACTGTTGTTCTCTTTGAATTTCCATCTTGGAACTAGGGTTTTTGTCTCTCGGTTTTGTTTTGTAGATTTTTAGGTTTTTTTCTTTAGTAGATATGGAGGTCGCTGTCGTCAGCTCGCTGGAAAAGAAGCAGAAGCAGAAGCAGAAGCAGATATGGGCTTGTTCTATAACCGAAGCCATGGTTGCTGATACGGTTCTCATTGTCGGAAGAACCGTAGCTTGTCTGCTCCTCGTGGTATCGAACACTTCCCATCAAATTCTAGCTTTTTTGAAATTGGAGATTTCTCGTTTGTTCTTCGTTTATATAACTTCTTGTTTCTCTTTAGCCTATTAGGGCATTGCCTTTGTGGTTACCATAGTGATTTGAAAGAAATTTAGGGTTTTTGTCTTGCCTTGTTTGTTGGAACCATCTGTTTATCGAATCTAACTCGAGGTCTCTCATCGTGGAGTTGGCTCTGGCATCAATATCACAAAAAGTTCATTGGTTTTGTGTTGGGTCCACTCTTTGTCGGGAATTGCATCGTTACTTCACTTTGAATTCATAGGGATGATTTCTTGGCTTAAGATTTGTGTCTTTGTATCATTGTTTTCAATTTGAAATCGGTTATGTTTTGATTTGTATGTGAACTTCCAACTCTGACTGCAATGAGGGATGAGGTTCCACGTGTTCATCTCTGTGTTTCAGTGATATTCTCTCTGGTTCGGTTGATTCCCGTTGTATATATATCGTCTTCTATGACAAGCCTGATCTTTTGCAAAAATGAAATTCTAAATAGTTTTGAAATAGTTCTACCTCATGGTTCACACATTGACCATCTTCGCTGCAAGCTTTTCTGCCTTCTATCTCTGGCTAGCTTTTGTCAATCAGTTCATGTCTTTCTTGGTTGTGAGTTCGTACTGTCTGGGACTGAATTTGTTTCTGTAGCAAATTAAATTGTCTTGAGATTTGGGCGTTTATATTCTATCTGGCTTTGTTGTTACCTGTTATTGCTTTGGGATTATTCCATACTACAAGAAGATCAGTCATAATTGTCAGTTCTCTGCTTTCAAACAATTGGAGTTCGACCCGGTTTTTCTTGCTATGTGAATGCGTCTCTGGTATTGCCTGTGCTATATATCCTTTTATGCTTTATGTCCTCTTCGGGCAAAGTTTCCCTGCTACATGTTTCATTGAATAAATCGCAGCGGTGGGGTTATTACATTTTTTAGTTTAACCATCCTGTTTTAATCCGTTTCGATCTCACCTCTGTATATTTTGACGGTTAAATATCTCAATCTGATTATTTTTCACTGTTGTTTCATCATTTGCACTTTGTGTGGAATGAATCCTCCATTTACATTTGTTCTTGTGTGATCACAGGCAGGATCTTTGCTGACTGGTTTTACCACGGTAGAACAGAGGTAAAAAAATTCAGTGCCTCCAAATCCCCGTTTTCATCTATCGTCCACGGAACAAGAGTTGTACCTGATCTCGTCAATCTGATCTTATCTCTCTGTAGATTTCCGTTTGAGGAGCTTTACAAGAAGGAATGCCATAGCGAGGAAAACAAAGATGGCAGTGAAACTGAGGACGATGATGATGATGAGGAAGGTGCTGATGACGACGACGACGATGATGACGATGATGCAGGTGATGAGGATTTCTCGGGGGACGAAGGGGAAGAAGCTGACCCCGAGGACAATCCAGAGGCCAATGGGGAGGGAGGAAGCGGTGATGATGACAATGATGATGATGATGATGGTGATGACAATGACGACGATGACGACGATGATGATGACAATGATGAGGATGAGGATGAGGACGAGGACGAGGACGAGGAAGATGTTCGTCAGCCACCGTCGAAGAAGAGGAAGTGAGGTGACGATGAGAAGAGAGGAAAATGAAGATTGGGTCTTGGGGATGTTTAGGGTTTTCAGACAGTCTTTTTTTCTCTCTCTCTCTCTCTAAACTTTCGGACATTGGATGGTTAGAGAGAATCATATGGGTATTTGAAGTCATTAGTGTAGGAAACTTAGCTTCGTCAGCTGTCGTTGTCCTCTTCTTCGCGAGTTATTGTGTTGTTTCCATTGTTGTTATGTAATTTTTCTTCATGGTTTTTTAGATTCTGTTTCCTAGTTATTTAGTAAAAAACAACAAAACTAAATCCTTAGATTTTAAAAGATATCAATTGGAAATATCAAATTAATCATAAATGCAAATGAACTGCAGAAATTCGATCTAATATCTACAGAGATACTGCATTTATTTTGAACTTAATTCGAAAATATATTTTAATTATATTATAAATAAATAAAAATATAGCTTTTTTTATATATATCTTACCGAAGTGCAAATGTTGTTCTTTTCAACAAAACCATATAATCGGACAGGTATTCGAAGAGGAAAACGGTGAAAATGAACTCAGACCAATGCCGAAGGATACCTCACCACTCAAACCCGATCTTGCACTTGCTGTCGAAATCGGGCATCAGACCAACAAATCACTGTTAGATATCGAGAAAAAAAAAAAAGAAGATAAATTTGCCAACCCTTATGATTCACGAGAAAGCAATAATATTACACTTTGGGGGGTATTCTTAAAGACATAACATGGAACGAAAACGGAGCAGCATTTTCCAGGAAGAAGAACAAAAAAAAAAAAACACACGAAATGTAGCATAACCCTACCATTGAAATGTATGAATCCAAGAGATGATCTCAAAGTTACAGCAGATTTATCCTCACAGGTCTAGTCTAAGTAACAACTTGAGCTGCTTGCTTCTTCCACCCGATGACCAGAGAACTGAACTGAACCGATTCTTGAAAACCGAACCTGTTCAACGGGCATTAGAGTTAGTTAAATCATACGAAAAGAAAGAAACTTATGGACCCCTGATCTTATAAACCCATTATTAATCTCTACTTATACAAGTTAGGATAGCAAATTCGTTGCAGAATCTTCTCGTAAGCATATATCCATAACAAGAAACACTTCAGCAAGCAGTACGGATGGATAGGGTTTTAAAAGGGTTTAGGCATAGCAAAGAATGTTCCAACTCTCTTTGCTTCCATAAGAAAAAGTGCAAGAATGCTCATGCGCATATTAATTTTTCCAGGGAAAGTTCAACAACAAAAATGCTATACTTACAAATCTCCCATTGCATTTAGACCAAAGAACAAGAAAGAAATGCATCTACCAGTTATGGTGTTTATCGCTACATTATGCACAAGTTGATACAAGAATTAAAACTCGGTATTTCTATCATAAGCTATTCAGAATCCAATCCTAGAGGTCATGTAAATGCAGCAGTAGGATCGTAGAACAAGTACGTAGGATGAGGCAAAAACATGGTTTCCATTACAACTAGCAAACAGATTAACAAGCAATAACTGCATAGAACTGTCCTGATCCGATCCATTGCCTCGAGCAATCTTGCTAGTGAACTATCGTATGAAAGAAACAGTCCAACCCGAACAACCTTGTGATATACTTTAACGCCAAATACTTGCAGAAAGGGAAACAATTTAGTTTAAATACGAAATATTTCAAAGCCAGATAGATACCTCTTCAAATTCAAATACATAATGAACAACCATCACCAGAGTACCAGACCCATCTATAGACAAGCGAAACAATACACAGACAAAATCATCTGCACCGACTCTTACCTTTAGCCTCAATCCATCTACTGACTCGCTAAACATATTGCCTGAATTGATCAAGCAGAGATCAATCCCGATTCCCGAATACGGGATTTCAATAAATTGCAACAAAAAGGACAGGTTTGTTAGAAGATACCCTTTTTGTCTTGAGCCTCCTTTGCCTCGATCCATCTACTGACTAGCGAAATATTACGTAAACAAAATGTCTGCACTGCACTGACCCTAATCCTTTGCCTCAGCCGATCTCTTTACCAAATAAACATTACATAGACATATCATCTGCACCAGATGATCTTTAACATACTTCAAAGTTCAAAGACAAAAAATTCTTCAGAGAAAGTAACAGTATTCCTTCAAGAGGGAAGAACACATTCAGGGCCTTTTTTTAATGACAAATCCAATCAACAGAACAAACCAGCAAACACCCATTCCATCCATGGCACCAAACTTGACAAAATTAACAGTTTTCTGAGTGCATATACAACGCATAATCGGAAACAATGCTGTAAAGAGGAGATTAACAGAGACTAACCCGGGTTAAGGAAGCTTCCCCGACCGGAAAACAGCAAACTTTGTCATGTTTGAATCGGAGAATTCAACGTCGTTCTCTCTAAGTAAGTCTTCGATCATCGTCTTGACTCTCTCTGGTTCTCCAGTTTCGCATTCAATCTCATAGCAATTCCCAAACTCGTACTTCGTCTCATCAACCTCAAGTTTCACACCTCTCCATTCGTACACTGATCTAACGTTATCGAACCCACCCAAACAAACAAACCCTAGAAAATCATTAAGCCCAAATTCTTCTCTCACCCTTTTCAGAACCCTAGATTCCAGAGAAGAAAGCTTCGACGGCGAATCCACGCATTCTTTCGCTAAGCCATGGTCGATCTCCTCTTCATCTTCTTCGACCCGGCTGATCCCATTAACCAGCGTTGGTTTCGCCTTCAGGGATACGACACAACGCGGCGGATCAGTCGCCGACGCCGCCGTGACACCGTTCTGGAAGAAACGGAGGCGGAGGACGGCGCGGCGAGTGGAGAGATCGTTGCGAGGAGTGTCGAAGAAGAGGTTGCGTTGATGGAGGGTTTTGAGGTGAAAGGGAGCGAGGATGGTGGTGAGGCGGAGATGGGCTGCGGCGGTGAGGAGGCGGAGCTTGACCTCGATTTCCATGGCGGATCCCAGGATCAGGAGGCGGAGGAGGAGGAGGAGGAAAGGCCGATTCGGTCGGATTTGGATGAAGGGTTGTAGTGTTGTGGGTCGATGCGGCGGAGGAGGGATGAAGAAGCGGAGGATGCGGCTGCGGCAGCTGCGGATGAGGGAGGCTGTTCCCGGGCCTGTTCGAGCTCTTCACGGTCCTCAATGGCGACTTGGATTTTGGTGGGTTTTCTTCTCAGCATTTCGGAATCAGATGAGGGAGTGATTCCCACGAAATATCTCCAAATCGATTTATTTATGGTTACGCTTGGGATACGCTCCGCTTCGGCTATTCGAAAATATAATATATATATATATATATATATATA